>NC_083294.1:5065004-5401615 GCF_963506605.1 Zootoca vivipara | reverse complement strand
TTAAATAACTTGGAGAAGTTATGTTTTAACCAAACGTGATCCACCTGGAGAAGGAATTGGCAAGCCACTCCAGTATCCCTGCCAAGAAAACTCCATGGACAAAGACAACAGGTTTGTATTTGTACATTAAGCCAAAGCTGCAAAATAGCAAAATTAAGTAAAAAAACAAAACCCATTCATATGAAATTCCCATCACGAAAAAAAGGTTTTAAGTGCTTATGCTCATAATGTTACCCGTAAGTAAATAAACCAGAAAATAACACTTGCAACTGTAAGTATCTTATTTTTCCTTCTTTTAATAATTTAAATGTGTGTTTGGGGGGGGGGGACAAGAAATTTTCTGCACCAGGTACCACTTGACCTTGCTACGCCATTGAAAGTTTCCCCTTTTCCCCACCATAGGAAAAGAACACATGTTTGGGAAGATTAAAAAATGTTTATTTACAAACTCTTCAAAGGTCTGGTTCATGTGCTTTTCCATACACCAGTCAGAAAAGTTGCACAGACATTAAAAGCTTGGCTTAGTTACAAGCAGTAAAAGTTCCTAGGTTATTGGTGTTAGAAACTCAAGAGAGGCTGTTGAGAGCCATGGGTCTAGGCTGGGGCAACCAGCTCAAACCTCTTCACATGCTGAGCTTCTTGGGTAGATGGGTGGGAGGAACAATAAGCTTGATTACCTATTTCCTCCCAAGGTAAGGAGAAGTGACATAGCTAAGCTTGGCAGGACAATAAAAAAATTCCTTCAGTAGCACCTTAAAGACCAACTAAGTTTTTATTTTGGTATGAGCTTTTGTGTGCATGCCCACTTCGTCAGATACACTGAAACAGAAGTCAGTTTCAGTGTATCAGATGAAGTGTGCATGCACACGAAAGCTCATACCAAAATAAAAACTTAGTTGGTCTTTAAGGTGCTACTGAAGGAATTTTTTTATTTTGCTTCGACTCAGACCAACACGGCTACCTACCTGTAACTTGGCAGGACAGCTTACTTACATTAAAAAGTGTTAACTCCTTAATGCATTAATTAGGCTTAAGCATGTTTGTTGTATGACTCTGGTTATCCTTCACAAATTAAGTAAAATGATCCCACATGCATGTGAACACAGCTATTCATTGAAATCTGTATTTTTCAGATTTTTGTGATGCAGTTCTTCAATAAAAAGTGGACAAAAATGCATACATTAAGGGAACATACAGAATAATACAGATATCAGCAACATACTGTAACATATCATTTTAGGGGAAATCAATTGCAAAAATAAATATATCAGCCCAAACAGAGAGGAACTGAAATACACAGATTTGTCCATTCCTAGATTGCCTTTCCGCTCCTCAAAGAATCTTTGCCACACCCCAACTCGCACCTTGAAGAAGACTCCAGATGGTAGATCTCATAGGAGCATAGCTGCCAAGTTATCCCTTTTTTAAAGGGATTTTCCCTTATGCTGAATAGGCTTCCTCGCAAGAAAAGGGAAAACTTGGCAGCTATGCATAGGAGGAGTTGGGGATGACTATGTGGTCTGGGTGGATAACCAGGCTTTCAAGGTCAGCTCCTCTTATACCTTTGCTTAGTGCAGTACCCCCCCTTCAATATGCACACCCACTGATCACCTTTGGGGTGGCTAAATAGGAATTTTAGGTGAGCCCCTGATTAAATCTTACAGGAATCCCCTTTTCACCTATTTCATATTACTGGGAGTATTCTGCAGGAGTGGCAATTTTGACTGGTTGAATTGGCCTTTAGTGTGGCCAGAAATAGTTTTTGTTTTTGTTTACATCCTGTGGGATAGATACCTGTGCCGTTAATGGGTTAAGTGTACCGTTGGGGTGCCCAATGCTGGATTAGGTTTGGGGGTTGTAGGGGGGTATCTCCCAAGTCTTCTTCATGGATGTGCTAGCCAATCTCTCTCTCACTCCCCCACCCACAAGCAACACTGCTGTCTGTGCTTTACTTGTCTTTGCAGCCTTTGCATTATAAACCTTCACTGCATTAATAAAAAAAAAATGGTTGTGTGTAATGGGCCCTTACTTGCTATTCAAAAGGTGTACACTGCTATTTGGCAACACAGAAGCAGTGTGGCTGTGGATTACTCAGGATTCTAGTGGTGTACACCAACTGGTCACTCAGTATTCTGGTGGGCAATACTGAATTACTCAGTATTCTAGGGTTGCACTGTGTCCCTGGTGCACGAACACTGGGAAGCTGTAGGTTGCACTCAATATTCTTGGACTGCACCGTAGGTCTTCAGGGCCGTAGCACTGTAGATGGATTTTTGCAAAGATGAGAATGTTTCAATATTTGCATACCTGTCCTTAAGAAAGGGCAAAGCTTATAACATTAATTCTGAGCCAGAAACAGAAAGGAAAGAGAAATTTCAGAGATGGGGAAATTATAATAACAAAAGAACACAGAAAGAAAAGGAAGGAGATCTAGGAGAAGACATTGTCTCTATGTTATTTTCCTGGTGTATTTTGCTGGAATTAGGAATGTTATCGACAGGACCACTTCCACATTTTCTCCAGGTACAGCTGTCCCAATATTTGATGTGGAGCTCTCATCAATATCAATGATCAATATTAAAATCAATGAAGGCTCATCAATACCCCTTGTTAGGCCAGTCTAGCTCTAGCTAACTGAGGAAGTTCTGTTGCGCTCAGGTCCTGGATGTGGGCTTTCCATGGGCATCTGGTTGTTCACTGTAAGGACAAGATGTTGTACTAGATGAGTTATTATTATATTTATTTTAAATTGCACCTGATCTTCTCAAATACAGCATCACTGATAGGACAGTGGGCACTTTTACTGGTCTTTGAGTCTTAGCAAATGCCCAACTTTGCCAGCTTCTGCTTCCAGCCACGTAGAAGAGACTCTCTAATATATTCTGGGCTGAGATGATTTACGCATTTGAAGAATAACTTTTAACTGTGCAAAAGTATATGAGGTCAAGAGTCAAGGCGACAGAAAACACTTCATCTTGCAGAAGGCACAGTTCATCAGTCACTTCAGCAAGTGACCTACTCAAAAAGCTTTTAACATTCAAAATATATATATTAATAATCAGCACAGGGGTTGCAGCCTATTGTAATGATCCAGGAACTTTCTACCATGCTTTCTTTGCCTGCTGAATTATTTTGAAATTTAAAATGCTCAGTTCTGCCTTTTTTGAATGCATTATGTACATTTCCTTTGGGACAAGGACAGGGAGAGGTTAAGGTAAGACCTATGGTTGAGAAGATTTCCTCCCCGCACCATTCTTTTATTATTCCTCTGATTTTCTTTGCCCTTCAACCTACTCCTCTTGCATTCATGTTTAACTGTAAGAGTTTCTGAAATTAATTCCTAACTGGAGCAGGTTCTATTTGTCACAGCTTTCAGTTCCTTTAGTTCATTTGTATATCTCCCAGGCCACGCCACCTTTTCACCAAACAACTCAAAATGGTGTATGTGTTCTCCCCCTCCTTATTTTATCCTCGCAACAACCCTATGAGATTGGTTAGGCTGAGATATAGTGGCTGGCCAAAGGTCACCCAATCAGCTTCATGGCTGAGTGGAGATATGAACCCTGGTGTGCTGCGGTCCATGGGGTCACAAAGGGTCAGACACGACTACACGACTAAACAACAACAATGTGCTAACCACTACACCACACTGACTCCACTGATGTACCGTTTCTCATTGATAAAACACTGCAAAAAACAATCAATATTAATACAACCATCCATCAAGATTCATTTTGTGTAGTGTTTACTGATCAGCACATGCCTGCATGCCGCAATGAGGATATTTAGGCTCACTCTACTCTCGTTTTGGCCTCTGTGGATTTTGGTGACAACCTCCCCCTGCTCCTGGAACAGCTGTTTGTCTTTGGGAGGCAAGGAGGCATTGCTATTATTATTATTATTATTATTATTATTATTATTATTATTCCAATATATTGATCCATTTAGCAGGGTCTCCCAACATTATACTACATTGGTCTGGTGGTGGGCAGAATCAGTGCTTTTTTAAAATAAATAAATAAATAGAAAAATAGGTGCCGGTACTTGCCATGAAGTTATTACAGTCAGTGCCACACTTTTTAACAAACAAACAAATGTGTCTGTACTGTGTACCCTTGAGTATCTCCTGGGGAAAAAAATCACTAGGTGGAATACACACAGTGGTGAGAACCATATAGAATTTAATAGAATCCTGTTCCTGGAGTGCCAACAGTGGGTGCCTGGGGCCATGGGTGCCATGTAGGTTGCATGGTCCTGGCACCAAAATTTGTGGGTGCCTGGCCCCTTCATGGGGAATTTTGTGGGCGCTCAGACACCCAGGGCCCCAGAGAGTTGGCACCTATAACCTGTTATCCCAATGACTAACCAGATGTCTCTAGCAAGCTCACAAGCAAGATTTAGCACAACAGCAGCTCTCTCCACTTGTACTTCCCAGCAGCTGGTATTCAGTAGCATACCCCTGCTGGCAGTGGAAATAGTACATAACCCCTGTGGTTAGTAGCCATTGATAGCCTTATATTCCACGAATTTGTATAACCCTCTTTTCAGAGCCATCCAAGTTAATGGGCATCACAACATCCCTTAGGAGCAAATTCCATAGTTTATGTGTTATGTGAAGACCTGTTTTATTTTGCCTGTCCTGAATCTTCCAACAGTCAGCTTCATTGCATGACCCCCAGTTCCAGTATTATGTAAGAAGGAGACAAGTGGTCACAGATCAATTGAAGGAACCATAAGCTGTAGCTATGAGTGGGATCTCTCTTATTTAGCAAAGGCTGTGAGATTGAGGCTGTGATTCAAGAACCTCTCTGACCTCATTCTACAAGGACTGCCTGGCTTTGCTTTGTGGAATGTAACTGATTTGCAATTCCTAAAAGTAAGGATATTCAAGGCACTCTCTGTGGAGAGTTTCCATGGATATCTGAGACAATGAGGCAAATCAATCTTGTTTGTTATAACCAGAACATTAAATGTAAAAGCTTTCCAAAAAACTTCCTTGCCCTAATCTGGGGACTTCTGCATTAATGCACGTAAGACTTTATACTTGCACAAATTCACTTGCTTCGACTCCAGAGCTTTGTCAAAGCAGGAAACCTTTCTCAGGCTACTTATGAATGCCTCACCACACTTCTCAATAGCATATTATGACTCCCCCCCCACCCCAAATCAAATCTAAAAGCATAACTGAGTGGAATTAAATTAATGCTGTCTGGTAACGTCAGCCTCGCCTGAGTAGTGCGGCAGGCTTAACTTTTAAACCTCTCTCTCTCTCCAGCCTTTCTGAGCTTAAAGTTGGCTGTTGTACTGGTTTCGCTGGTGGAAAGGGTGGGCGGGTGGGGGAAGGCAGATGAAGGACAAGAGCCTATATATGGGAACAGGATCAAGCGTAGAGAACATTTTTCAGCATGAGGGCCACATTTGCTTCAGGGCAACCATCTGAGGGCCACAGGCTGGTGGTGACAGGGAGAGGCACATTTGACTCATGAGTCTGAGATTTCTCACCTCTGACCAAGGAGTTTATGGCTGTGAATATGGTAAAAATACACACAGTATTATTTTTACCATATTCACAGCCATAAAACCCCCTAGGCTAGAGGTGAGAAACCTCAGGCCCCATGAGTCAAGAACATAAGAAAAGATTGCTGGACCAGGCAGTGAAATATCTAGTTCAACATCTTGTTCTCGCAGTGGCTAACCAGATGCCCCAATGGGAAACGCACAAGCAGGGCCCAAGCAGAAGAGCTCTCTTGTGCTTTTTAGCAACAGCTATTCAGCAGCATTGCTGCCTCTAACTGTGGAGGCAGAGAATAGCCATCATAGCTATTAACTACTGATAGCGCTCTCCTCCATGAATTTGTCTAACCTTCTATTAAATCCATCCAAATACCTCCTGTGGGAGTGAGTCCCATAGTTTATCTATGCACTGTCAGATAACTTCTGACAAAGTGGGTTCCAGACCATGAAAGCTGATTTGAAGTTCAAAAGAGGGCATGGAATCTGCTGGTGAACACCATCATCCATCAGTGGGCCTTGGTGGACAGCTGTCAATAAGCATTATTTATATTTCCCACAGTGCTCAGAACAATACTAGGTCAATATGGGAAATGAAAGGATAGCTACATCCTACCAAGTGGTGTTAGTGGGGGCGGGGAGCGTAAAGAGCAGGTGTTAGCAGTTGGCCCTGTGAGGGTCCTGTAGCCCTGTCAGCTGCCCCCAGCCACAATCATATTTATTAATCTTTAACATGCTGCAGGGCACTTAGTTCTCTCTCTCTCTCTCTCTCTCTCTCTCTCTCTCTCTCTCTTCCTTGTACTTTTCAGCAGTTCACATGAAGGAGAAAAGAAATGGAGGGGGAAAGAAGAACTACAGACTGAGTCAGCTGCCCCCCTGGGTGTTCGCTCGCTGTAACATGAGAAATATTAATGCTAAGCAGATCTGTGTGCTGCAGGAAAGACAGGAGGAAGTGAGCAGATTACCCTGTCTTAAGGATATTATATCCGCTGCAACTTCCAAGCACACAGAGAGATAGGGAGGAAACATTTTAGCAGGTTGTGGGGTTTTCTTGTGTGGTCTCTTATCTTCTTACAGTCATATTCATTTTTTTTATTTTTAATAAGTTGCTGCAGTTTAAATCAATCAGTCAAATTCTACTCTGTTTGTTAGGATAAAATAAAATGCAACTTTTTTTCTGAATGAAGGGGGGGGGGACCAAGGGAAAACTTTGGTTAAACTCCCTTCTTGTTGCATGTAATCAACTCACCTTGCCTATACTGTACCTCCTCACCCCCACTTGGAGGTTGGAGCCTGTCAGTGGGGGATTCAGTTCCAAGCTTAAGACTTGGCAGGCGCTGATGATCTTTCAACTGTTGTCTAAAGGGATTACAAGCTTTCGTAAAGCTTGCACTAATATGTCAGGGAAAGCAGTGGTGGGGAGGCACTTTTCCAAACAAGCTTTTCCTGCTGAAAAGGCACAGCAATGATAACAGATGAATAATAATTTTATTTATATTGCATTCATTCTGCCCAATTATTGCTAGGGTCTCTTTACATAGAAACATTCAATAAAAAGATACCACACACACACACACACACACAAGCAACCAAGCTACTTTTACAATGACTTTGAAAAATAACAGGAGAAAAATTACTTTGGGGAGGGGGAGACAATAGATTCTTAATTGCTTTTGAAATAATAATGCAAAAGGCTTTATATGTTTTTCTGAAGGTGATCCAGGATGGAACATTGGTGATATATCTGCATCTACAGTGTACCTATGTATAAGGATAGCATTAAAATATAAGAGCCTGCTGCATCAGGCCAAAGCTTGTCTCATCCAGTGTCATGTTCTCACAGTGGCTGACCAGATGCTTATGGGAAACTGTCAAAAACGATCCAAGCACAGGTAAAGGTACAGGTACCCCTGACCGTTAGGTCCAGTCACGGACGACTCTGGGATTGCAGTGCTCATCTTGCTCTATAGGCCGAGGGAGCCGGCGTTTGTCCACAGACAGTTTTTTCTGGGTCATGTGGCCAGCATGACTAAGCCACTTCTGGCAAACCAGAGCAGCACACAGAAACGCTGTTTACCTTCCCACCAGAGCGATATCTATTTATCTACTTGCACTTTGACATGCTTTCGTTCTGTGGCTTCCAGCAATATATTTAGATGCATGATTGCCTCTTACCATGGATACATAGCTAGTAGCCATTTATACCCTTATCCTCCACAAATTTGTCCAATCCTCTTTTAAAGCCATCCACATTGATGGCCATCACTGCCATCAGTGTAGGAGTTCCATAGTTTGACTATGCACTGTGTGAAGCCAATGTGGTGTCTTCTAGACATCATTAAACTCAAACTCCCATCAGCCCTAGCTAGCATGTCCAATGATCAGGAATTATGGGAGTTGTTGGCTGGAGGGCACCATACTGGTTACACCTGATATAATCACCAGAGCAGGGCTGGCTAAGCTGTGACTCTCCACGTTGCTGCTCCAAAACTCCCTTCAGCCCTGATAATCAGCCAGGTAGGGTTGATGAGAGCTGAAGTCCAACCTTAAGAGTGAATCAGTTGTCTCTAAGGACTCTCTGCAGTGAGCCAAATGCAGCCTTTAAAGACAAGATATACCAGTCTTCCCTGATCTGGTGCCCTCCTGTTGGTTTGGATAGCAACTTCCATACATCCCAGACTGTGTGGCCATGACCTAGTAGCCAATGTGGCCATACTGACTGGGGCTGATGAAAGTTGTTTTTTTGAAGGAGATTGCAGAAGGCTAAGAATTATGTGCAGGGGTGATTGCTGGGCCCAGTCACTTAAAACTGGAGGTTTCTTCGTCTTCTTTGATTGTCCCTATATGTTAAATAAACATCCCTGAAGATGGGACGGTAGCTCATCAGGGAGGATGCAAGTGTAGAAACTCTCTCCCTGACATACTAGTCATCCAGCACAGCTCAAAGCATTTTGAATTACCTTTAAACTCCTAAATGGCATATGTTCAGGATACCTGTAGGAGCTCCTGCTCTCATGCCACCCTTACTCCCCATAGCTGCCAAGTTATCCCTTTTTTAAAGGGATTTTCCCTTATGCTGAATAGGCTTCCTCGCGAGAAAAGGGAAAACTTGGCAGCTATGTTACTCCCTATGGGTTGTAGCCAATGTTAGTCCTATTCAGAGTAGACTCATTGACGCTAATAGACAGCACAAAGTTAGGGACCTTAATTTCAATGGGTCAACTCAGAGTAGGAATTAGTTAAAGAAAACCCTGAGATCAGAAGGAGAGAGCCTTCAATGTGTCCCACTTAGGGTGACTAGAATCCTAGAATTATAAAGTTGGAAGGTATCCAAAGGGCCATCTAGTCCAACCCCTGCAATGCAGGAATCTCATGATTCCCCATCCAGTTTGAAACCATACTGGATTCTGCTTAGCTTTGCAAATGGATGGAGACATGGATGATGAAAATGAAAGGCGGGGTCTTTTCAGTGTTTGCATCAATGTTGTAAATACATTGCCCCATGCAACATGGATACACCATCACCACATGCTGTCCTTCACTGACTGGTAAAAGCATTTATATTCCAGCAGGCTGTTGTCTGCTAAGTATTATCTGCTTTCTCTTTTTTTTTAAAAAAAAAACACTTACCTTTTACAACTTTTGCATTTTAAATGTGTTTTATGTATATTTTTTCATTGGAGGTGAGTGTAGTGTAGTGTTGTATATCGGGAGTCAAAATAATTGGGATTTTAAATTGCTGTGAACCAGCCTGAGTGGGATATATATATATATATATATATATATATATATAGAGAGAGAGAGAGAGAGAGAGAGAGAGAGAGAGAGAGAGAGAGAGAGAGAGAGAATTTATGGGGTGGGGAATGATCATGAAAAATGCTAGCCTGTTTACTGCCCACTTCATCCTGATCTGCTGCTTTGGTTCTGTCCTAATCGCATCCAATCAGAGACCATGTTGCAAATGTGTGATTGACCATGTTAGAATCAGCTACACAAACAAAGGGCAAACAAAGCTAACCTTGGAAAGCAAATATGCTGCTTCCTCTTGAGCATGTCATATGAGTATTGGTGACAGCCATTTCCAGTAAGCAGCTCTGCATCTTATTATCCCAATGGCAAATCTCAGGACAATGCTTCTCTAAAAGATGGCACCAGCTTTCATGTGCACCTAGTTATCATTAGCAGATTGTGCAGATAAATAAATCCATCGACAACCCACAAAACCATCCTCTGGTCCAGTTGCTCCCCCAGAAGTATATTGGTAAAAATGCTTAGGAGCATGAGGGCCTTTTGAATCTTGGACCACTGGGAAAGACTTCTTTCATTTAGAATAGATAATGTGTGGCAGGGCACCTTGGCTTATTATCGCTATGTAGTGATCCAAAAGCAAAGGTATGATCAAAAGAGAAGGAAGAGAGGTTTTGTGTCTTCATGGGGCCAAAATAACAGCCTAAGGAACATGAAAGCCACTCTTTTCTCCACTAATATATTTCCTCTGTGTTCCATCCTCTTTTCTGGCAACTGTAAACAGTATTTGTCATCCACAATGGGCTACTTTTCATTATAAAACTGATGCAGAAACTACATTTTTATTTCACATACATCAGTGACACTAGAGGAATGAGCAGGCTAGTGTGGGGTGGGGGTGGGGGAGGACATATGGGGAGGGTGACAGAGGGAGGACCCGGACGGTACAAGCTTTGCATGTGGAATCTTAGGGATCATTCATAATTCTGGTCTCCATGACAGAAGATGGCCTAATGGCTCATTAATTCCCACTGAGCCAATGATGATGTATCATACCCTTTCAATCTGCAACTAAGCAATCCATTAAAAAAACAAAACTAATTTGCACATGGTTTAATGTGCTCATTAAACTATTAGCAAATTAACAGTATGGGGGAAAACAATAACTGGATACCCAGCCCAACTTTCCATTTGGTCAACGATGACTACAAACATGAAGAATGAAATAAGAGAAACTACATACAACAACATGAGACAAGTTTGAAGCAAGAGACAAGAAGAGGCCGTTTGGTCCCTCTTAACTGACACTCTTAACCAGGGGTCCCCAAACTTACCCCGCTTCGGGCCGGTTCCTCCGGCACCAATTGCGCGGTGGGCCGGAGGGCGGGGAAATGTGCTCCCATACGCGTGCACACTTGCTTTTTCTGGCACGTTGCAGCACCGGAAATGGCTTCTGCGCATGCGCAGACATAATTTCCGGTGCACTTCTGGGTCGGCGTGGCACCAGAAATAGCTTCTGCGCGCGTATGGGAGTGCGTTCCCTCGCCCTACGGCCCGCACATGCGCACAAGTTATTTCTGGCACTGTGCCGACCCGGAGTTGGGCAACTGCACCGCGGTGCGCCAGTAAGAGCAGGCGGTGGCGGGGGTTGGCGGGGGCCGCACAATTGGCTCGCGCGGGCCACATCCGGCCCCTGGGCCGTAGTTTGGGGTGTGCTCTTATCTGAACAGACACTGGAGTGAGGAGCTGATTCCGGAGCAGAACACACAAGCCCCGCCCACCAGATACCAAACACTCTACTATTCAAATTAGGCCCCAGGTTTTGTTTTGTTTTTACAGATATAACATCATTCCAGCAAAGCATTCTTTGTGACAAAAATGGCAGCTGATTGTTCTGATGAGTTCTCTCATTTCTATGAAGAAAGATGACTTGGAGGATAAGATTATCAGTACAGTGGTACCTCTGGTTAAGAACTTAATTCATTCCGGAGGTCCGTTCTTAAGCTGAAACTGCTGTTAACCTGAAGCACCACTTTAGCTAATAGGGCCTCCTTCTGCCGCCGCGCTGCCAGAGCATGCTTTCTGTTTTCATCCTGAAGCAAAGCTCTTAACCTGAGGTACTATTTCTGGGTTGTTGTTGTTGTTTAGTCGTTTAGTCGTGTCCGACTCTTCGCGACTCCATGGACCAGAGCACGCCAGGCACTCCTGTCTTCCACTGCCTCCCGCAGTTTGGTCAAACTCATGTTCGTAGCTTCGAGAACACTGTTCAAACCCATTTCTGGGTTAGCGGAGTTTGTAACCTAAAAGCGTTTGTAACCTGAAGCGTTTGTAACCCGAGGTACCACTATAGCTACAACCCACAATGGCTATGTTCTCCTTCCACTGTTTACCCCTGAATATTAGTGATTTTTACATTCAGAGGTAGTGATGACAAACCAACATGGGTGGCCATAAAAGAGGATCAAACAAATTCATGGAGGGTGAGGCTATCAATGGCTGCTAACCACAATGCTCTGCTGGAGGCACTATGCTTCTGAATATCAGTTGCAGGGAATCACAAACAGTGAGAGAATTTGCACTCAGGGCTTCCTGTAGGCATATTGAATGTAAGAAGAGGATGGATGTTGAACTAGATAGGCTTTGGCCTAATCTAATGGAGTTCTTCTTTTGACTGGCTGCTGTTGAAGAGCCGGGAAGAAATTTCCCTGCATTGGCAGGTTTTGTCTTCCCTGTTGCAATTTGTCACAACTTTGCCGGTTTAAGGCCTTGGGCTTCCCTAAAATGGGGGGGGGGGTTTTGAAGTGGTGACTCACCTCCGTGCAATGGCGATTCCAGGGTCCTTCTCTTAAAGGGGTTATATATATGGGTATCATTGGCCATACACTGAAAGGTTGTCAGTGAACTACCCTGTGGGGGGGGAATATGGGGTGAGCTGTCTGCATACACATACATCTTGTAGAGCACCCCCGTATCCCATTTGCCCTGATGAGCCCTGGTTCGCCCAGTTGGGGGGGCTGGGAGGGATATACGCCCAATATCTAACCCAAGGGCTTTCTACATTTGAGAGTTTAATAAAGCTGCGGCCAAATTTTAATTCCATATCACGTTGTCATGAGTCATTATTCATTTCTGGTGGTCCCTGGGGGCTGGGGCGGTCGCCGCCTGGTCATGCAATGCATTCTTGCCCACCTGAAGTTTTAACACACACACACCCTGTCACCTGGAGAGGGCGAGGGAAACCTGGAAAATTCAGGTCAACAACAACATCATTTATTGCATTAGCCTTATGGCCATAGCACAAGTACAGACAGGCGACTGTCGCACAACAATAAAACTACAACAAATACAATTAGAACATTAAATATAAAATCCAAGTAAATGCAACTGGTTGGGTGAAGGCGAAAGGAATGTGTGTTGGGTAAAAATATAACGGGAATTTACATAGGACTAGGGCCTGGCTGGTTGGCCAGGAAAGTGGCCCTGAGTTTAAGGGCCTGTAGAATATAGATAGCTACGTCACGTGAAACCAAGGGGTTGGCGTCCACCAGTAAAAACTTCATGCGATCGATGTCCTGTAAGATGGTCGTCGGGATTGAAAGGAGAAGCCTGGATCTTACTGGGTCATATAGGGAACAGTAAAAGAAAAACTGTATATAGTCCTCTATCATTCCCTCATTGCATGGGCAGAGTCGGAGGTTCGGTGGTGTGTTGGAAAAAGCGGCGTGTAAGAATGCTGTAGGTATGGCGTGGAATCGGGCTAGTGTGAAAGCCCTTCTTAGCTTGGGGTTTGTTAAATCACACAAATAGTGGGCCAGAGATCTAACTGCCTTCATGTGGGGAAGCCACGAAATTCAGGTCAGCCCTAGGCAGTTTGGTAACCCTAGGGGTTGGGCAATGGGTGTGGATTGGTGTGCGGACAAGTGTGTAGGCCTAATTAGTCCCATGGGATAGAAGTTCCCCATTGCTGCTCTAAGGGAGAATGTGTCCCAATACGAACACGTACCTCAAACTTGCTGATTCACAGACAGAACAAAGTTGGAGAAAGAACATATCTTCACCAAGCCACCCAGGCTCTTGTTTGGCCAGTGCAGAGAACCAGCTGGACCCACACAATCATTAGAGAGAGTAGCGAAGCTGAAGATACTTTCTCTTCACTGGAAATTATCCAATCACTCTGTCCTTTTAGGACTTTGTTGTAGCCAGGAGCCTTTTCTTTGGAGTGTTATAGTCTTCAAGAAATAGAGTCACAGACAGCCTCAGGGCTCCCTAGCTAAAATTGCTTCCATTTAGGGCTATTTATCAGCAGTTCCACACCATTTTTCAGCCACTCTTTTCAATAGTTCCAGGCCATGCAAATGCTTAGCCAGTTGGAAAAGGGCACCCACCAGAAGCACAGAACAAATGCATAGGGAGAAAGGATTGAAGTGCACTAACCTGGGTTGCTATGGGTCTCTTCCTTTTTTTTTTCTAAAACGGTATCCATTTATTTTGCTCCTGCCAGCTGCATATAGAAAGGAAAGGAAATAAACATTGGTAGCTTGGACTTATATGGTCTCAAATGGTCTGGATTGTGCTCTAAGAGTTCAAGTCAGTCCATTTCTGTGTCTGTATTCTAGTGTGCAGTCAAGTTGCATATACCTCATGCTCTGGTCTGGTATGACTGAGGAGGAAGCTGGGCAATAGAGAATGGGAATTCATCAAGACAAGAGCCAGTGATGGTAATTCAGCTTCATTTTCATTTCAGGACAAGATTTAGTAGCATCCAGTAAACACATACTTTGTGAGGAGATGAAGTGGTGGATTAGGGAGGGAGGAGAATTTCATTTGATCTGAATTTTGAAGTGAATGAGACTAAATGCTCTTCCACCCCTCTGTTTGCCCAGCTGAATTGGACCAAATAGCAATTGGGTTTTCCATGGACTTCTGATTGTTCTGATTCAGCTGTAAAGAGTGGGTTTTTCAGGGGAAAGCTGCGAGGCAAATGCAAAACTGCTTGGACCCACACCTAGAAAGTGCAGGACAAGCAGAAAACCACTTGGACCCATGCTTTCCAGTCATGGAGCAAGTAGAAGTGTCAACAATCCCCAATTCTCACTTCTCTGGACTAATACATGAATTGCAATGCTATCACCATTAGGATACAACACTCCTCCAAATTTTGCAATGCAGTTCTTACCTCACAAAATGTGTACAAACTTATGCCTTAGGAGGAGATTGGGAACTGCATACTTCGGAGGCCAATGCATACGTAAAATGCATGCATAGTGCATATTTTAGGGGGAAATAGAAACTGTTCAAGTGCAGCCCCCCATGTTTCTGTATTATTTTTAAATGCATAAATGGAATAAATATTAAACATATTCAAAACCAATATGGACTGGAAATAGATGGAACTGTTCATCTCATCTCTCAGAATAATTTGGTGGGTCAAGGATGGCTTGAGGAGGATAGGAATCCTCTAATCCTGAGGTGGTTGCCTCATGGATGGCTCAGCCCTGTGGGAGAGCCCAGGAAAACCATGCAACATAGAAAGATACAAAGCTGCTTTACACCAGGCAGATCAATCAGTCCATCTAACACAGTTATTGTTTACATTGACTGGCAGTGGCTCTCCAGGATTTCTGAGGAGTGCCCTTTGGTGCCTGGCACCCACTGTGGCTGGTATGACAAAAATCAAGGAAGCCAGGGAGAGGTGGAGCTAGAGCCAAGGATAGGCAGCAGGAGGCTCAGGAGGTGGAAGCTAACAGGCAGGGCCACCCCACTTCCTGAACAGGTTGTAGGTTAGAAGGCAGGGAAGTGGGAGTCAGTTGAGGGGAGACTGCATTTGGTGGGACAGTAACCCATTTGCCCCAGTGGATGAGCCTTCACTGGGAATGCCTCAGCCTGCCTTTCACTGCTCCATAAAGAAGTTTCTGTTCACATTTCATAAAGCCAGTCCCCAAATCAGAAGCAATTTTGGAAGTGCTGAAAAGAGGAATGTGAAATGGAAGTGAAGGATTTGAAAGGTCACTATTTGGCAGACAACTGTACTTCTAAAGTGGCTGAGTCTTTTTCCCACAAAGACCCTTAAATATAGCTTCTCCCATTACTCCTTTCCATGACAGAGGGGATTTAGAAAAAGAGGCAGTGAGGTTTGAGTGGATCATTATGTCTCAGCATTTTTTTTTAAAGGAAGCTTTGAAGAGAGTGTAGGACGTGAAATGGATTAATTTTAGTGCAGGGAGAGAATTCTGGTTTATTTTGATTTTGTTGTTTACTATCAAGAGCGGATCCTGAAGTATGCAATAGGTTCTAAAATAGGTTGCAATGTGGAGTTTAGAATTCCAGTCCCACCATTCCATTCCCTGTCCCAATTTTTGAACCCACCCATGGGATATTTTGGTTCCATCCCATGAAAACTTATGAGTTGTCATGCTCCAGTGAGTGCCCAGTGGGCCCCAGTCCAAGAAGTTAGAAGTCTCTCACAAGAGTACTCATCAACACAGACAGGGTTTCACATTCAGCACAGCCCAAACAAACTAAGGTCCAACACAGGGAATCAATCTAGTTCAAGGTCAACTTCACAAGGAGTTCAGCTACGGTAGGAATACCACACCAAGGAGGGAAAACAAGGAGCCAGAGCATAGCTGCCAAGTCCTGGTTAGAAAAATATGGGATCAGCAGCGCCGGCACCGGAAGTCGCTTCTACGCATGTCCAGACATGCGCAGAAGCAACTTCCAGTGCCGTTGCTGCCCGGTTTCCGGTGCCCAGACATGGGCAGAGCAGCACTGGAAGAAATCCGGGGGAATTACGGGATATTTCACCATTCAGGATGACAGAAGGGAAATGGCTTTAAAAATGGGGGTTTCCCGGGGAAAACGGGAGACTTGGCAGCTATGAGCCAGAGACCCATGTTGTTTTCAGCAACCAGAAGGCAAGAGGCAACACCTAATAAGCTGTAGTCTCCTAGACCATGCCCCAGCTGCAACTGCAGGCAGCATGGGAGTTTCAGGTAGGGGTAGAAGGATCTGCCCATTTCTGTTCTCTGAGCTTTTCTTCTTTTCAAGCTTAAATTCAGTCTCCAAAGTTTGTAGAAATTTGCCTTCTTAAAAAAAGTTCTCATGAAAACTTATTAGCATTTTAGTGTGGATTTATCTTAATGAACACCTTTTTATAAGACTAAGGTGCACATTTTTGCAAACAATTTCCCTCAATCTAATAAACTTTTGTGTTATTTTCACTAATATCTTCATTTTCATGCACACCTTCCTCTAATAATTGCATTTTCGTAAACATTGGTTGGAGAAATGCATCACAAAATTCAGATAAGTGCAAACTTTTAATGGCACTGGTTCCCACTAGACTCCATCCGTTCCTCAAGGTTTCAAGCTGTGGAGTGTCTGGTTTGTCATTGAGGAGTTAGTGTCTGCAACAAGGTCAAGACTAGGAGTGGTGTGAGCTTCCCTAAATATTTTCGTATTTTTCCAAGCCATGTGGTCTTCCTCTGTCCCAAACACTGCCTCTTTTTTGTGCTTGAGTGGTGCTGTTTTGGCTACACTGAATCATAAAATTTTAGAGTTTGAAGGGACCCCGAGGGTCATCTACTCCAACCCTCTGCAATGCAGGAATCTAATCTAGATCATACATGACAGATGGTTTTCCAACTGCTGCTTAAAAACTAACTGGTATAAAAAAAAAGTATCAGGTGTTAAAACGATTATAATACAACAAAACCAAAACACCAAACTGGCTTGCAAATATAAAGGACAATTTTACTTAGTGAGGCAAACAAAAGTGCAATGTGCATATCAAAGCCTGGAGATACTTATAGACATACAGTCAACCAGTGACACAACTCTGCCAATAATGTATATGACAGGGTTTGTTGTGACTACTCTTGAGTAACGACCGTCCACATGCTTGTCTTTCAGACGTTTTTATTGGTGCACATTATTTACAGTGTAACTGATTGCTCATTTCATGTCTACCCGCTCGAGTCAGATTCCTGCACTAAATGCTTCCGCGTTCTCGACCCGCATAAAAGCCTCAGAACTGAGAAGCACCTCCCTTTCCTTCTCTTCCTCAGTTCCGGCGTCGGAGGTACGGGTCTTCTATCTGCCCTATTCCTGTCCACTCTTTCCACCCCTCTCTCTTCCTGCCTACGGAGCAAGGGCTCTCCAGTGCTGCCAGAGCCCTGGCACTCCTTCTCCGTTTCCTGACTCACCCCTTCAGACCCCTCGCTCTCATGACTGCTTGGAGACGGGCTGCTTCTGAGGAGGGGGGGGGTCTCTGTAATCCCTCCCCCTTACAGTATATAAGTTGAAACAAACAAATCATTCTACAGAGTTATCTACTGGAAGCACAAAGTCGTGTAAGCAGGAATGGTTGCAAGAAAGGGTTCTTCACATAGCCATAAGTAGAGGCAGAGGTTATACATAAGTGGTAGTTGCAGACGGGCACCTCCTTATCGTCCCGCGGTGATCGTATGACCTCTGCTTCTACATATGTTGAGTGCTGATAATAAGAGGAAATGATTTGTTGGTTTAGATCACCCTGCTCTTCCTCCCAATCATGGTACAAGACTATGGATAAATGGGTCTTCTTCCTGGTCATAGGGATGGGTGGATCAGTTTATTTCTGTCCCATGCCAATGTTTCATGTCCCATTTCTGCATTAATCTGCATTTTTTTAAAAAAACCTAAACAAACATCATATTTAAAGACATACATTTTATCAAAAAAGATCTACAGTTTTCCTAAAGTTTATCTCAATGTATGCTTTTCTAAAAACATCTAACTCTAAAAAAATGCCTTTTTAAATGCACTTTTGTGGATAGTTTTAATCAAGAAGTGTATCACAAAATTTGGAGATATATGAAATCAAAAGACTAATTACATTCTGATGTGCACATTAGTCTGGGAGGTGTAGATGAAGGGCATTTTGCACTGCAATTCACAGAAATTGAATTCCTCAAGCATTCCTAAATAGTACTCTCTCTCCCCTCTCTTCCTTCTGAAGGCATCCTTCTCTGATGTCTGGATGAACAAGGAAGAGGGAGTAGATCATGTGGAAAGAAGCATGGTAACCAAGCACGGAACGTGTATGGCAGAATAAAACATATGTAAAGAAAAATGCAGGTTGTTTCCTAGCTGTTAACCTGTTTGGACTCTAGTTCATTTAATTAGCAGCAGAAGCGTGAGGGGACAGGCTTGGCAGAGAATACTAAAGGTGTGGGTGTTGTGGGGAAAGAATACTCCAGCTGGTGACCTCATTGCTGACTACCCGGTATCATCTGTGTAGCGATTTCTGCACTGCTAGATACAGGTAGGTAGCTGTGTTGGTATGACATAGTGTGCATGCAGATCTGAAGAAGTGTGCATGCACATGAAAGCTCATACCAAAATAAAAACTTAGTTGGTCTTTAAGGTGCTGCTGGAAGGAATTTTTTTATTTTGTTTGCACTGCTAGATTTAGAGATGAAGCCAAGCGTCCATTCCCCTCTTGTTTAGTTTCATCAGACTGGAGTGACATGATTGGGAGGAAGAGCAGGGTGGTCTAAACCAGGCATCCCCAAACTTCGGCCCTCCAGATGTTTTGGACTACAATTCCCAACATCCCTGACCACTGGTCCTGTTAGCTAGGGATCATGGGAGTTGTAGGCCAAAACATCTGGAGGGCCGAAGTTTGGGGATGCCTGGTCTAAACCTCTTTTAAGGCCTTCACTTCTTCTTGTAGGAGCAGATCCCATAGTTTAACCAAGTAAATAATGTTTATTGTTATTTTCAAAGTAAGATTCAGCAAGAATAGCTCCTGAAACAAAATCTTTCCATTGCACATTGGGGGTGGGGGTAGGATTGACAGGTCTTAGACATTGCCTGTTTGCAATTTTATGCCCTGAAATAGCTTGGGTGAGAAGTTCAAAAGATCAGGCAGCTGAGTAGTGCATCCATAAGGTAGAAGGTAGAAGAAGTGATGGCCAATCTGTCCATGTTGGTTTCTTTTGATTTCTTGTTTTCCCAACCTTAAGTTCAGTTCTCCACTTCGGCCTGGCATATATGGTTTTATACACATTAATTGGCTGGAAAACTGCATTGCAAATATGGCAGAATGGCTGAGTTTCAGGTCTTGTATTGCTCCAGAAAGTGCAAAGTACGTAGGTTCACCTATAAATACAATCTGAATCATATCCCCCCCCCCACATTCGTATGCATGAAGAACATTGGGAACATACTTTCCAGGGGATTAGCACTTCAGCAACAGGCACGTGTTGAGATGGAGCAACATGTCTTTATTTACCAATAAGATTTGTGATATTCGGTGGTAAGTAGCAGCAAGCAAAAAAGCTTTTCCTGGAACTGAAACAGATCTCTCCTCCCTCCCTCTCCCACTGCATTGCTCTTCCATTTAATTCCCTCAAATCTGTCGTAATCAGACCGAGTTTTCGCCCATCAGCAGAGAGAATGACGGAAAGAGTGAACAGAAACATCTCGAGCTACTCCACTACTCTCTGATTTCCAAGCATTGCATCAAACTGGCATGAAGCCCCCTGGGAGGAGAAATTTACTATAAGTCATGTCAGGTCCAAGCACATTAGGCTTATGGATATGATAGGCTGAATACTGAAATTACCATTTGCACAAATGATCTTGCCATTCCTACAGGCCTACTGTGTCCCTTTAATACCCCAGTCTTTCAGTTATGAAGCAGAGATCAGTCAGGGCACTTTGGTAACTGGCTTTTTCATTTGTCTTTTCTTCATACACTTGAATTACTATTCTCGTTCCCTCCTCCTCCTCCTCCTCCTCCTCCTCCTCCTCCTCCTCCTCCTCCTCCTCCTCCTCCTCCTCTTCTTCGCCAACTCTGGGAACAATATGTTAAGACTCCCGCTTTCTGCTGCATACACAAATGGGATAGGCATGTGAATGGCAGTCCCACTGTATTGGTCACTGGTTCCTGGTGCCCATTCAGACTGGTTGGGCAGAAGGCAAGGAGACCCAACAGGAGATGGATTGAGAGCCAAGGACAGGCACAGCCAACTATTTCTGGTTTAGCGCCCCCCCCCCAGTGCTGTATTCTACAAAGGCCATGCTGAGTCTAAGAAGGAGAAAAGTGACAAGTAGTGACACTTCCTGGAAAGGGTTGTAAATAAGGTTGCCACCTTTGTTCTGGTAAAATACAGGCCAGGTTCTGGCCAGGCCATGTGGTTGGGTGGCAATTTATTTTTTCATCTGGTGCTGAAGTGATTTCAAAGCAACCCATTACAATCTACTGCAAACCCCCCCCCCCATCTCACACACTTGTAAATCTGTCTGTGCTTGGCTACCCAGAGCTTAAATTCATGACCTTTCTTTCACATACCCTTTCAAACACATGTATTTGGAGAGGTTCCCTAACTTGGCAGAGAGGGAGCGAGAAGACCTGAAACACAGGACAAAATTGTATCAATATGGGACTAGCATTTTAAATTGGAATACTGGACAATCCTGTATTGTACTATAGGACAACCCTAGAAGGTAGACAGATGTGGAGACTGGCTGAAAGCAGATTCTAGTTGGCAGGGCAGACTACCGATATCAGGTTTGGCCCTTGCTGAGTGACCTTCGGCTGGTGTTCTCCCTCTCTTCTTGCTTCCTCCATCTCAGTCTACATGCTAGAAAGGCCCTTGATATATTCAAGTGGAGAATCTCCACCTTGCTTTCTTTTCCAGCTTGGTGATTTAGGATTTGGTGATGGGACCTGCCATCATATATTCCACTCCCATGCCTTACATTAACATGAGATCTCACAACTCAGTGGGCTATCTGTCATTCCTGTGGCTTGACACATCCAGGTAATCTATGCACACCCAAAACCTGTTGTGCATCAATATTTACTAATAGAGCTTCTTTCGTGCAGAGGTTGTTTTTGCAATAGAACAGAAAATGAAGAAAGTTCCATGACCTCAGCCAGGCAGTAAACAGAAATCACAGTTATCAAGCATCCTGCATGAAGCTTGGGGTGGAAATAGAAGAAAAGATTTAGGGAAAGGAAAAGAAGAGATAAGAACGGAAGACAGGGGATATCATTGTTTTCAGTACAAGTAGACTACCCAAAGACAGGGAGCTGAGTCAGACCTGTGCTGACCAGCAGCAATTTCCAGGGTTCCAAACAGAGGACATAAGAACAGCATGGTGGATGAGAAATTGGCCAAGCTAGTTAAACATTCTGTTCTCACAGTGGCCACCTACAAGCAGGATCCGAGTGCAACATCACTCTTCCTTCTTGTGGGTTTGAGCAACTGATATACAGAAGCTTTGCTGAATTCTGACCATGGAGGCAAATCAGAGTCATCATTATTGGCCATTGTTGGACTTCTCCTCCATGAATGTGTCCAATACTCTTTTAAAGCCATCCAAGTTGGTCGTCATCAATCACCTCCTGTGGGAGCAAGTTCCACAGTTCAGCTATGTGAAGGGCTTCCCTTTGTTTGTCCTGAATCTTGCAACATGTAGCTTCTTTGCAAGGCCACAGTGGATTATAGTATTATGAGAGAGGCAATTTGTGGAAAGAAGGCCAAGGGACAGGATGCTATGATTCAAAGGGTCTTTTGAGTCTGTGTTGTGAGCAGAGGAAAAGAGAAAGCTGCTTTCAAGCAATGTTGGGCGAACCTAATGTTTGCTTTTTGCAAAGTTTAGGCTCTTTAATTTTCAGGGCTAAAGAGATTCCTCCCAGTGCTGTTCCATGTAGAGCACATAGGAATGCAGGGACAGAAGAAGCTATCTGCCAACATTCAGCTTCATTGAATGTCCCTGAGTTCCTGTGTTACGAGAGAGGGAGAAAAACCTTCACGTAGCCTCTCCCCACTTGCCATGCCCCCTCTTACTTGTCATTTCTGTAAATGAAAAAGTCCTAAATGCTACATCCCCAGACCTACGTGGAGATGTTTGGGGACTGAATTGGGGACCTTCTTCCTGCAAACAGATACGATTTGCCATTGATCCACATAACTTCCAATTTAAATTGCCACTTTCCCTCCATAAAAAACCCTCCAAAGAACAAGGATGCTACCTTATACCATCTGGTTTAGGAAAATTTACCTAACCCACCCCACCTCCAAATAAATAAGTTGACAATTAACTGTGCGAATTCCCACCCATTACAGTAATTCATGCAAAAGATGCACAGTCTTTCATAGAAGCCTGTAGAGGCAAGCTTCAGCACTTCTGCTTCGGAATGGCACCCCCTACACTTCCTCCTCTTTAATTCTCACCTTGAGAACTTGGCTTCAATGCCACTGTCTGGTTAATCTCAAAGGTGCTGCAGCACCTATTATCTTTACAGATGGGGAGCCGAACTTGGCTGCGCCTCTGGAATCACAAGGATTGAAGTTTCTGGGTTGTTATCATGGCGCTTGCCATGCTGTAAATTTTCTTACCTGACTTTTCTTTTTTTAAAATTAAACAACAGCAGCAGCAACTTTGGGTCAGAGAATATATGTATGAATCTGATTTCCTCCATTAAAGGAAGCAATCAAAACTTTGGGGGACTTTCACAAAGGGTAATCTAATCCGGAAGAGGAGTAAGGACAGGAGGAGAAATAGGCACTCAAACGTGGCAGCATCACAGAATCCTGTTATGATTTCAGTAGGGAACCCCCCACCCCATTTTAAGCCCATGGTGGATTTGATGAGAACTGCATTTCAGTGAAATTCTCCTGTGCCGTACATCTCTATTTTTCCATTTCATTTTCTCACCTCTTTTTCTTTCCATTCCATTACACATTGCCTTTCTGTCCTCAACCACATGCCCCCCCCCATCTTGGTTGATCCATTTTCTCCTTGGCCTCCAAGCCATTCTGAGTACGGAAAAAGGAAAGGGGGGGGACCCACTCCACACCTAATCTCTTTTCTCTACTGGATAGCTAATAGCACTGTCATTTGCTTTTCAGCCGTGAAGTTGCTGTCTGACTCAGAATTGGGGTTTGCCGCAATAGTGAGAAACAGGATGCAGAATGGGAGGGAAATAACCAAGACTACTCACATTGCTATGGCCTTCTTGCAGTGCGGGGTGTGGTGACAACCCCATACAGAGGGTCTGAAAGCTGTGGCTGCCACACAGCCTGAGAAAGTCTACCATGTTGATCATGTGGAAACATTCCCATTGTTCACTAGGAATCTCCATTTCCCCCCCCTACATGAATGAAAACAAGGGTCCATCTGGTTTAATATTCATTCTGGAACAGTAGCATAGCATTTGCTCTCATTGAGCCATTCTCAATGAGGAGATCTGCTGTGCCTTATTGTGGACATCTGTCTGTCTCAGGAGACAATAGAAGAGTGCACCTTTGAGGGTGGAGTCAAACTTACAACACCTGCTGTGACTGTAGGGACTTTACACCAGTCAGGTTGAGCTTATAACTCACAATTGCTGTCCTAGTCAGCGTGTTTGGAGGTCCAGGCTGCTCAGACAACAAAGTCCTCCTCTTGGCCTTACTGATGTTGTCAAAAGGAAAGCAATACATTTGGCACCAACTTAGTTGCAGGCACTGGCGTACAAAGGGGGGAGTGGGAGAGCGCGCCACACTGAGTACCATTTGGGTGAAGGGTGCTATAATGGCTGCCCCCCTGGGATGTGCAACCCCATGCCATGCACATCACCCCTGCAGGTGACATGCCTTGCCCCCGAGGCGCACACCATGCCCCCTCGGGCGACGGACCACACTCCCCAGGACGTGCACCAGCCATGCCCCATCTGTTCTCCACTCTGGGAGCTGCAGCATGTTGCTCCACTACTGGCTGCAGGAGTTGCTGGAAGAAGAGGTACAGGATGCCATCCAACTGCCTTAGGCACTCCAGATTTGTGTAGGGTTTACTCCTTAGCCTTTTCTTCTCCCAAAGATGTCCCATAATTCTAGCTTCTAAACCCACAAGGAACATTTTTCCCACCTCAAAAGTTTCCAAAATGGGCCCTTTTCATGGGAGAGGAGTGCTTCAGTGAATGCAGGGGTGGTGACTTTTCAGTTTTACTGAGCAACCTCCTACTTTCCTGTACTGTGTCTTCATCAACCTTTCTCGCACAACCACAGTGCCATTTCAAGGACTTTGTCAAGTATTTCAGATCACTGCAAGCAACCACACCCCTTTAAATATCTTTGCTTCATTTCCTTAAACACTTCATTGGCTCTGAAGTTTATCAAGAGCATCTGTTAGCAATCTGGAGCAAAGCAGTAATGATGCAATTAGTAGCACGTTTGTGGAGCATGGTTGACAGCAGTCCCATGACTGGAGAAGAAGCTTGTACATGGCATGTTTGGCAGCCTATATAGGTGTTACAACCTTACTGAGTCCAGCATGAGAGGTAGAAAGAGACCCAGCTCATTAATTGATTTACTTTCTGAACCACTCTGAACAAAGTCAAGTTGATTATTTTTTGTCTCCCAAAACAGTCCAGAAGAATGAACTGGTCTTTATTGCCCCAATGACATATATAGTTTCATTACTTGCTGCTAACAATGAGCCAATGTTTAAGATTGAAGTTGCTTTTCACCACAGAATAAGATTACCACTCATTGAGCCTATCTCCTCAGATATTTGCTCTGTAGATCTTCTGGCAAAATACTTTTGTTGGGTGGCCATAGGACACAGAATTTTTACTCCCTGCTAAGAGAAATAGTGAGTATATTACACCACCTAATTTTGCTTGTTTCTAACAAGGTCTTAGCCTCTGGGAATCAAATTAACCATAACTATCCCTTAGTCCCAGTAGCAGCTGAAACCATCTCCTCCATTGTCAGGAATGAGCCAGCTCCCAGTGAAGGTTTGCAGCCAACGGAAGAAAGCAGCCGGGAACAGAGAGAGTTAACTTTCATGTAGGATGAACAGCAGCTAGTGCCAACTCCCCCCGCCCCTTGGAATGCCGGGTGATAAGGGAAAGTTCTTGTGAAGTCCAAACCAGCGCGAACAGAGTCGGAAGTAGTTTGCCAGAAAGGGAGGGGGAGTTGATCCAATCCCTCCTCAGAATCGGCTAAGGGGAGGGCTGTTAGACTGGAAACAAGGCAAGAGACATAAGACGTGGAAGTTCTCTATCTTCTGTAGAAACCGGAAGGCGTCTTCAGAAGGGTCATCTTGATTGCTGATGTCGGAGGCTGTGTTAGAGCCGCCGGAGTTTTCTGTTTGTTTTGACAATATAGCATCCTTTTTAATTAACTATGCTTGCTGTGTTATCAAGTGGGAACCTGGGCTCCTGACATCCACTGATGCTAAGCTATTTAAACCTCCTGTACGTTGTTCCGCTAAAGACTACAGAGAGTAATCTACTATTTATTTCATTCTTTCATTCATTCTTTTCCATCTCTCACTCTCTCTCTGGCTAGGAATTATGTTAAAGTTATAGATTACTCCCTCTGCTTTTATCCACAGGCAACTGGGAGTTTTTCAAGTTCATGGTTTCAATATTCTTAGGCTTAGCTGCTGTGGGACAGGTACTGAAAAGGAACTATCAGGAGATTAAAGACTGCTCTGGATTGTTCCTGGACAAGCAGGGCTTGCTGACAGTGCAGATAGCAAGTCTCACTGGGATGGTCGGAATTACCTAGTGCAGTTGACAAGGTTCACCCTTAGTGCCAACCAGCTGATTGGTGCAAAAATTGATCCCATTTGAAATTGTCACTTGACATCATAAGAGTGCCAGGTGATTGACAAGTGAGCAACCACACGCACATGTCAATTGTGGCTTGTGGGCCTGGGTGAGGTAAGGTTCCAGTTCTCCATCCCAGTTGACGTTTCCCCCACTTTGCCTCTGATATCACCCACCACTGTTACACATACCTTGGGAAGGAACATAGACTTTGCACTCAGAAAGGCTCCCCATCATTGAATACTCAAGACACACACACACACACACACAATATATATATATATATATATAGAGAGAGAGAGAGAGAGAGAGGGAGGGAGAGAGAGAGAGTTATATATTTGTGGGTGCTAAATGTCTGGGCTCAGTAAACACTTGGATTTAATTAGCACTTGTCTGTTAAAATGGGATGCCAGGCCTGTTTGTCTTAAGGTAGAATCATAGAGTTGTAGAGTTGGACAGGATCATGAAGCTCATATAGTTCACCCCATGCAATGCAGAAATATTGTTGCCCAACATGAGACTCAAACTCACAACGCTGAGATTAAGAGTCTCATGCTCTACCAACTAACCTATCCATTTGTGCATTTGACCCGTGTACTAGATGCTCCTAATAATTTAATTAGCATGTGGGAAAGTTAATTATGTTGGGCAAATTTCCTAAATTGTGTGTATGGTACTTCTTAATCTTGGTAAATCAACATGAGTTTAAAGTTTAATGCAGGGCCGTCTTAAGCGCCCCAGGCGCCGTGGAGCGAGGGATCCCTCCGGCGCCCCCCCCATTTCCCAGCGCGGTGGGCGGGCGCAGCGCGACTGCCACAGGCGCGGCGGCGTGGCAGCGTGGTGGGTGGGCAGGCACAGCGCGGTTGTCGAACTGGCGGACCGGCCAGCTAGCGGGTGGGTGCAGCTCGCGGCGCCCTCCTGGCGGGCCGGCGCTGTGGTGCCCTGCGCCACCGGGGGTCTACCTAGAGCCGGCCCTGGTTTAATGGAGTCACCCTAATTTCCTTTGAGGTATTGGCCATTCGTGCATCAAAAGAGTGTTGCCTCTCCATGAGTTAGAAAAAGTAAAGGTAAAGGGACCCCTGAACATTAGGTCCAGTCGTGACCGACTCTGGGGTTGCGGTGCTCATCTCGCATTATTGGCCAAGGGAGCCGGTGTACAGCTTCCAGGTCATGTGTCCAGCATGACAAAGCTGCTTCTGGTGAACCAGAACAGCGCACAGAAATGCTGTTCCCACTTGGAGCAGTACCTATTCATCTACTTGCACTTTGATGTGCTTTCAAACTGCTAGGTTGGCAGGAGCTGGGACCGAGCAATGGGAGCTCACCCCATCACAGGGATTCAAACCACCGACTTTCTGGTTTAACCCACAGTGCCATCTGTGTCCCTATGAGTTAGAAAAGGCAGAGACAAATAAAGCTTAGGGGGGAACAGTGTGATGCAAACTGACAGGAGAAAAATAGGGCTTTTTGCTGGTGGGATTGCAAGGCTGCAGTGCAGAGTGGAATGGAAACCTCTTGGAAAGTGATCCTGCAAAACCTCTCCATCCTAGGCTCAGGTTGTATATATGTGTAAATAAACTGTATATCACAAAGACACCACAGTCTCCACTGTCCCTCATTGTCCAAAAGAAAACACAGACCCTGTTAAGCATACTTGTTGCCCCTGGAATCTTGCACTGCTTGGAGACTGGGGTGGCATGTAACAATATGTAAAAGTACTACACATTTCTTCACATGTAATGACATTATTTTCCCTTGACTTCTCTGATGTGCTCATAATGAGAGCAGTTAGACCCTCTATGACCAGGGAAATTACATATTATTTCATTTCATTCTTCATGAAATTTCCATCACCTCATTTCCAGTTTCTCCCTGTTACTGTTAGCGTCTCTGCTGTTTTACTTGCCTATTCTTTCTCGCTTGTGTAGCAGGCCTTGTGAAGAGGTATCAGTGGAGGTGGGGGACATTCATAATGGGTAAATGAAATGGCCCTATTTGCAAGAGGTGCTTTTCTTGTCTCATTTAAATGCAAGCGGTTTTTCCCTGTCAGATGAACGTGGAGAAAAGAAACGACAGAAATTCCAGAGCAATGCCGCCATGCGGAGTCTCAAAAGCTTGAAAATGTTACAGGCAGCCTACTCCTGATCTGGCCTCTCCTGTGAAAAGGAGCACTTGAAAGAAATAAGTGAAACTTGGTTGCTTGAGCAAAAATCCCCAGTCCCTTGCTGTGGAGAGATATTAAGTTGATATGGAGGAGTCATTCATTCAGGTCACATTTTTCATGCAAATCTTCCCAAATTGTGCTTCCTGAACCAATAAAGTGAACTAAAGTTCACACATCTCCAAAATGTGTGATGTAGGTCTTCAATCAAAAGGTATATGAAAAATGCAAATGTTAATGAACAGAATGTACATAGCTCCATCACATTAGGGAAATATGTTTGCAGGCATGTATATATTTGTCCAAATTGCATACAAAAGGACATATATTAGGATCATCAGCTATTTTAGCTGTTTTTATTGTATCCTTTTAAAAAACCTTGACAAATATGAAGGTGATTTATAAATTAATAACCACATTTTAAAAAATGTGCAAAATGCGTACTGACTTCTGTGCAGATTATTTTAAAAAGAAAATAAATTGGTTGATGTAAAATGGGGCAAACTGAACCTTGAAGCATGAAAGAAAGAGAAATGTAGAAAATCTGAAACAGATTTGTACACCCCTAGATGCCACTGAAATTTGGGAAGGTGAAGCTTGAAATATGAAGTTACTAGCAGTTGAATTTTGATTGTGTTGCAAGTTGAGTTTCCTTCTTCTGAAATTCATTTTCTATTCATCCTCTGTTTTAATAGTAAATTTTCAACCAGAAACAAATATTTATCTTACCTATCTTATCTATATTTATCTTACATCAAAAAAAATTATGGCAGATTTAAAAAGATTCAGAAAAGGGCAACTAAAAAGAACAAGTGGGTGGACGTGAAAAAAACAAAACCCAATGTACAATAAAATGCTGTTTAGCATTGCTATTAAGTTTAAGTCTCACAAAAAAGAACTCTGATGTTTATACATATTCAGGGTGAGGAGTGCAGATCCTTAATTCAGCACTGCAGCTCCCATTATCCTTAACAATTGGCTGTCCTTGTTGAGGCTGATGGAAACTGGAGTCCATCAACATAAAAAGGATACATTTTGCTGCCCCTGTTGCATACATGATCCATATTTCAGGGCCTGATGGATAGTTCCAAACAGTGGGTGAGACTGTAGTTCTATAAAGCATGCACATCTTTCCAATACAAAACTGAAATACTTTGTGAATGTATAAGTCGATTTGGGGCCCATATGCCTCAGACTAGGTATCCCAAGGTTGTAGATGGCACACACTCAGAAGTTGACTGCTTTAAGCCCTTGCTTTCGGATGAAGTTTTTTTAAAAAAATAAAAATAAAAATGATGGACCTGTATTTACTAAACAATACCTTTGCTCTTTGCGGAACATCTTTGGGAGAAGAAAAGGCTAAGTAGCAAACCCTACACAAATTTAGAGGGCAGTCCCTGAGACGGTTGTATGGCTCATTGTACACCCCTTTCCAGCAACTCCTGCAGCAAGCTGGTGCCAAATGTTTTGCTGTGCCTTCCTTTAGACCATATCAGCAAGCCAAGAGGGAGGTCTCATTGTCTGGGCAGCTCAATACCTCCATACACACCACCTAGGCTTTTGCCCCAGAAAGGTCAGCTCGGTGCTGCTAATGCAGCAAAAACTATGTGGGAGGCAGCAGTTTTGAGTTACCGGTCTCTGCAGCCACAGCAGGCGCTGCGATTCTCCAGCAGTTTAGCTTCACCCCTGGAGGCACATTGCATTGTCTCTTGAGACAGATGGATGCCAATAAAACAGCCTTTGATCCTGGCCAGTTATGTGGCCCAAGAATGTTTTGATCCCAGATACCGAAGTTGGCCTGATATGTTTTGGCACCTGAGGCAAAACCACTGCCCCCACAGATTTAAGCCTCTGTTGCACTGTTGCTGCACCTTTGCTTTAGTGTGTGTATGGGGGGGGCAGCTCTTGCTACCAGGAGGGGAGTGAGGGCAAGACTTAGCAGGCGTGCCGAGGCTCCAGCAAGCCACCGCTGCACAGGGTAGGGAGACAGCTAGAGCCAAGTAGACTCCAGCTTCCTCCTTACCCCTTGAAGCTGTGTCATGCTTCAACTTTAGTGCTTGCTGGAGTCTTGGTGCACCTGTACCATCCCATCCCTTCTCCTTATTACATGCACTGTGATAGCACAGGCACCCTGATAGTGTTGACAAGGGTTGGCCACCATTGTGCTGGTGCACCAGTGTGTGACAGTGGAGGGGGAGGGCTGTTGAGAAGGAAGCAGATCCAGCCTCCACAGCCACCACTGCAGCAGTGGGCAATGTATTCATTGAATGCCTGATCTGCCCCTGTGGATCAGGAGGTTGCCTCACCCTTCCTCATTGATGGGCCAGGCCAGCAGACACCAATGCTGTTGGAGGACATACATCCCAACATCTGCACATAAAGTCCAATGTGCATGGGACCACTGTACACTGGGGCCCCCGAGGTAATCTGAGTTTTCGATTCTGTGATGGAGATGCATAAAGTTCACGATGGTTGGGAGTTTGTTAAAAGAGAGATATTAAAAGCACAACTTCAGGCAATACCAATGAGACGGAAACATGGAAGGTGCCTAAAGAAGCCAGGGTGGCTATCTAGAGAACTTTTAACTGAGTTAAGATTTAAAAGGGATATGTACAAAAAATGGAAAAGGGGGAAAATCACCAGAGAGGAATTCAAACATATAGCCAGCACATGTAGAGACAAAGTCAGAAAAGCTAAAGCACAGAATGAACTCAGGCTTGCCAGAGAGGTTAAAAGCAACAAAAAGGGCTTTTATGGGTATGTCCGTAGCAAAAGGAAGAACAAGGAAACAGTGGGGTCACTTAGAGGAGAAGATGGTGAAATGCAAACAGGGGACAGAGAAAGGGCAGAACTCCTCAATGCCTTCTTTGCCTCAGTCTTCTCCAAAAAAGAAAACAATGCCCGACCTGAAGAATATGGAGCAGATGATTCAGCAGGGGAAACACAGAACAAGTAAGGAGGTAGTACAAGAATACTTGGCTAGTTTAGATGTATTCAAGTCTCCAGGGCCGGATGAACTACATCCAAGAGTATTAAAAGAACTGGCAGAGGTGATTTCAGAACCACTCGCAATAATCTTTGATAATTCCTGGAGAACAGGCGAAGTTCCAGCAGACTGGAGGAGGGCAAATGTTGTCCCTATTTTCAAAAAGGGGAAAAGAGAGGACCCAAACAATTACCGCCCAGTAAGCCTGACATCAATACCAGGAAATATTCTAGAGCAGATCATCAAGCAAACAGTCTGTGAGCACCTAGAAAGAAACTCTGTGATCACTAAAAGTCAGCATGGGTTTCTGAAAAATAAGTCATGCCAGACTAATCTGATCTCATTTTTTGACAAAATTACAAGCCTGTTAGATGAAGGGAACGCTGTGGATGTAGCCTATCTTGATTTCAGCAAGGCCTTTGACAAGGTGCCCCATGATATTCTTGTAAAGAAGCTGGTAAAATGCGGGCTAGACAATGCTACCATTCAGTGGATTTGTAACTGGCTGACTGACCGAACCCAAAGGGTGCTCATCATAAAGTGGGATATCAAATCCAAACTCTTCTTCTTTAATTGACTGATCACATGAATTCTAAATCCCACAACATAATGTGACCATACTAAACAGCCACATCTGAGGGGCTGGCTCCAAGCCCAGGAGCAGGATACCAACATACAATAGTCATTGTTTAGATCTGGATTTGCTGGAGAACACTATGCTATGCACTGCTGCCTCGCAGCTTCCAGTCATTTTCATGGACTCATGCAATGATTCCCTGCTGTTTGCTGGTGATGCTAATCTAGTTTCACTGCAGACTCAAGAGAGGGACTAAAACTCAAATCAATCACCTCTCTTCTATGGAACTATAGTTGGCCCACACAGATCTCCAGCACATATCTCATTCAGGAACTGCTTGTAATGCCTTCAGATCATGTCACTGAATTGACTGGTCCTCCAGTTGAGGGATGAATTGTGATGGGCAAGTAACTTGTCACCACAAATCCAAGGGATAACCAAATAATCCCACCATAACCTAACATAATATGAAGTGTGAAGATAGGGTAAGATAGATAGCCAGTTCTTAAGGTTGAAAACAAATGAAGTTTCATCTGAATTAGACCTGGTAACCTCATCCAATAGACCAATACCAGAACATGAGGGGTGTGCACCAGCTTCATGTGTAGCCCAAATTATGATATGAATCATGGTGGTGTAGGGGAGATCTGGGTCAGACTGCATTATTAACAAGAAGGCTTAAGTCAGATCAGACACAAATTAAGCTTCCATGGCAGTCTAGTCCATTCAGAAAACAGACAACCTGTCCCTGAGAAACAAAATTGAGTTGACTGCGGGAACACCTAGAAATCAAGATGAAAGGGAACAGAGAGCTGGGGGATTCTTTCATTTTGACCAGCAATATAGAGCTCCCGTTGCTTGGTCCCAGCTCCTGCCAACCTCGAAAGCACGCCAAAATGCAAGTAGATAAATAGGAACCACTACAGCGGGAAGGTAAACGGTGTTTTCATGTGCTGCTCTGGTTTGCCAGAAGCGGCTTTGTCATGCTGGCCACATGACCTGGAAGCTGTACGCCGGCTCCCTCGGCCAATAATGCGAGATGAGTGTGCAACCCCAGAGTCGGTCACGACTGGACCTAATGGTCAGGGGTCCCTTTACCTTTACCTTATATTGTTTTCCCAGGGCACTCCAATTACAGTGATTTGGGAGCAGGACTAAATACTATGTTATTTTTCTTTCCACATGTAAGCCTATTGTATCCCCCCCAAATCCACGTGGGGTGACAGAAGTCCATTCCTCGCCCATTATTCTTGAGGTAACATAATAATTTATGGGGAAGATAAATACTCCTACCTCAGTATTTATTGAGAATAAGGAATTATTTTCTCTCACCACTAGCCTTCCCCAATGCAAGTCAATTGAGAGATCTCTCTCTCTCCCCCAGGGAGAAGTCTGTAGGAGGGGCAGAAGCCCACCCACACCAATGATTCTTAAGGTAACAGGTACCTGGGTGGGGGGTGGGGAAGGGTGGCATCTTCCCCACCCCAGGGTTTACTGGGGATTCATGCCCTTTTCAACTCCCCCTCCCTATTACTCTTATGGCACCCATTCCAAAATGTGTTGTTGGAGAAGAACCACTACAACCATCATTCCCCTCATTAGGGGTGGCCATGCCTGCAAATTCCATCCATTTCTCAAAGAAAGTGAAGATTGTGGACATTCCCAGGGCTGGCTCTAAGGCAAGGCTGGGTGGCACAAGGCACCAGGGTGCCGGGCCGCCAGGGGGGGCACTGCGTGCTGTGCCCGCCACACAGCCGTGCTGGGAAACGGGGCAGGGGGGTGCTGGAGGGATCTTCGTGCCAGGGTGCCAGATATGCTTAAGACAGCCCTGGACATTCCCTTTGTTTTGTTTTACTACCGCTACTAGTACAATAAAAAAATTACAATAATAATGGTAAAAGTTTAAAAAATGTCCTGCACCAAAACAAAACAAAAATACAACCTTGGGTAAATCTACCTACAATTTGGCTGTTTTAAATCCACTCTGGAGAAACCGCTGTGCCTGCATATTTCATCCACTTCTGTTCTGTGGAAAGGGGGAAAATAGCTGTATTTAGATTCCTCGTTATAGTGAATTGGGGGTGTTGAGAGATCTATTTTAACCAAACTGCTCTTTGCTCAGTCAAAGTACAGTATGGCTTAAGCAATAAACCCTGTAATAGTCTTTGCTGCCCAGTCAGATCCAGTTATCAGGTTGGGAGGGTGCAACCAGGTCCTTTCCTAAATCCTGAGTGGGAAACCTTTTTCAGCCAGAGTGCCACCTACCCTTCTGGACAATCATCCAGGGGCCACATACCAGTGGTGGGCCACATACCAGTGGTGGCCAGATGCAAATGTGGGTAGCTAGAGCAATAAATGTGAATATTATCTTTGCACTGTCAACTAGGTTCTGCAGACACTCACACATCCTTCTCTATCTGCCATCCAGACAAGCATGAAGCAATATCAGAGTTCACAAACACGTTTGAGAAGGGTGTTTATGGGAAGAGGGTGTGGCCTGGTGAGAGCCGTGAAGGCCAGATAGAGTGTCTGAAGGGGCTGTATTTGTCTCTGGGTCTGAGATTGCTCACCCCTGTTCTAAACTAAAGAAAGCCAAAAAGCAATCACTCCCAAATTCTCCAAATACTTAAAGCTTTTACTCACAAGGAAATCACTTCCAGTTCATTGCCTTTTTCAACGTGTCCCAGTTGCTAGTCCTGAGTGAGCATATTATAGCTACCCTATATTCTTTGTACAATGACTCTCAAGGTGAATTATAGCTCTGCCCTCTGATACGCTGCTGGGTCATCACTCAAGAACACAACTTGCACTTATGCCAACGGAAATAGATTTTGCCCAGCAGGTAATTAATTTCCTCAGAGCAGTTTCTCACACCCAAAATTGGTCACCGTCTGCTCAATTAGAGGAGGCTTTTCACAAAGGGGAACATAATATGAATCATGGGGATTTCAACTCTGCTACAAAATGCCTGAAACAGTAACCAAGAAAGCATCAAATTGCTATTTGGTGTTGATGACAGCTCACAGATTCTAGATAATATTGAAAAATACAGAATCCTGTCAATCTCAAGGTTTGATAGCCCCTTCATATTTCCCAAAGATAATTTTTTTGTTTATGTCTTTGGGTTCAATAACACCCAGAATATCCTTGCATAAATGCAATTACAAATTAATGAAATTTGGAATTCCAAATTTGGAAATATACCTTCATGCCTACTTATTGTTAAGTATCAAATATTTGGAACCTGTGGTTGGTCATAACTTCCCAACCTGAGCAACTTTAGAATACACATTTCTTCTTCTTTGGTGATCATTTGTAGCCGAGTAAGATTGTCTTCCATGAACACAGTCTTAACAGTGAGTCCATAAGTGACAGTGGAGGCCAATTCTGGATCTACATGGTAGTTGATCATGGTGAGGGTTTGCCAAACGTGCCTTCCTCTTAGTATGTTTCCCCCTTTCGTCCTGGGTTCTAGCATCTTCAAAGTCCATGACACCTTTGATAAAGGCTGTTCTCCAACTGGAGTGCTCACAGGCCAGTGTTTCCCTGTTGTTGATATTTAACCAACTTTTTTTTTAGATTTGTCTTGAGTGAGTCTTTAAACCTCTTTTGTTGACCACCAGCATTACGCTTTCCATTTTTAAGTTTGGAATAGAGTAGTTACTTTGGAAGACAATAATCAGACATCCAAATAACATGACCAGTCCAATGAATTTAATGTTGAAGAATTGTTGCTTCGACCTTGATGATCTTTGCCTCTTCCAGTACACAGGCATCAGTTCACCTGTCTTCCCAAGTGATCTGTAGAATTTTTCAGAGACACCATTGTGGAATCATTCGAGGAGTTGGAGATGGTGTTTATAAGTGGTCCATGTTTCACAAGCGTACGGTAAGGTTGGTAGTACAACAGGTTTGTAAACAAGCATTTCAATTTCCCTGCAAATAATAATAATTATAATTATAATTATAATTATACCCCGCCCTTCCCAGTCAAGACCGGGCTCAGGGCGGCTAACAGCAAAAATATCAACGCAAGTATAAAAGAAACAATTCAATTAAAATGCAGATTAATACAATGTTAAAATTCAATTTTAAAATTAAAAATCTACAAGTAAGATAAAACCATTATAAGATAATAGGGCTTCTTATATTTATCTTGCATAGGAAGCTGCTTTATACCATTTCAGCCTACTTATACCTCTAGTCCAAAATTGTCTACTGTGGCTATGACTTTCCAGGGGCTCAGGTGGAGAGAAATATGTCCCATCACCTTCTAACTGAAGATGCTAGGGATCAGAGGTTCCGACTTGGGCCCCAGAATCTGGGTGCCGAGCGTGTGTGTGCACTACATTACATGATATCATGATGTCATGTCATGTCACGTGAATGTGTGCATGTGCACTATCACCATGGGGGTGACGGTGCTTTATGAGAGGGGGCTGGGGGTGGGAAGATAAAACTGTCCATAACTTCTGGTTTGAGGTGCTATTCATGGAAAACGAGCAAGCTCTCAAGGGTGCAAATGGAAAGTGCTTTCTTTTTCACTGCTCAGACTGGAGTCTATCCTCGTCTGTGCTTTCCGGGACCCAGGAATGGGGAGTAGGGAAAGGAGACTCTTGCAATGTTAGTGTGAGCTTCCTCCACCCCTTCACTTCAGCAGCCTCTGCCTCACCTGCTTTTCCAGCTGCTTTTCCAGCTGCCAGAAGTTGCCAGATTCCTCATCCCTGCAAGCAGCTTACACAATGTTTCAGAGCCAGAACATGCTCTGTCCCACCCCACCCAACCACCGCAGCTGCTGAGCTCTCAGCTCTATCCCAAATGCTCTTCTCTGAAGCTGTGATCACCCCATCAGGCTCATCCATCTTCTGTGCTTCAGCTTTAAAGGGTGAATTTTCATGGTGAAAGCTCTGCTGGGGGAAAAAGAGCACTGAGACAGGAAGCCTTAAAATGTGAATCTGTGCCTGGAAAGCACAGGGTCAAAGGTGGCTGTGGATGAGCCCAAAGTTACCAGCAACCTGCAACAGCCTTCCACTGGCACAAAACATGTTTTCAGCAAACCAAGTGATTTATTCTTAGCCCTGTATTGGATACAACCCTCTGTGTACAAGACCCAGTCCATCCCACTGAGCCATGATCCATTTCTGAATGTGGTTTCTCTTTGTGGGATATGGCCTCCTATAAAAAAAGAATCAGGCTTCAGACTTCATCTTGATCTTCATAGCACAGAGTAGGCAATAAAGTTTGTGGGTATTCTGCACCCCTTTCAAGTAGGATTTGGATTTTTGCACAAAATAATATAATAGGCAGTAGGAGGTGGGGAAAGGATAAGAAAAGCCAGCAAGTAGTAAATTAGTTTATTGTCTTTGTAGATGCTGAATCCCCTTAGGGGATCCCCGGCAAGACTGTTGCTTCTTTTTTATTGGAGTTCTGTATTGGAGTTATAAACCCCTTTAAATGAGTTGAGATCATTAGGGAAGCTCGGCTGATCACTGATGAAAAAATATAACAATTAAAACAAAGCCCAGGAAGAGGGGAAAGAAGGGAGATGGAGCATGGGCGCATTAGAGCCAGAAAGCGAACAAGATATTAACACTTAATAACAAATACTAATAATGGCACAGTATCAGGTCCTAATTAAAAGTTTCTGAAAAGGGGAGTGGGAAAGAGAAGAATTAATCTGGAGCATTTGTCAGGAGCAGCTTCTGATGGGGATTAAGGAGACCATTTTGGCTACAGGAAGACACCGCCAGGGGCATAGGAAGGGTGTGTGGGCCGCCCTGGGTGCCATCCTTCAGGGGGGTGGGGTGTGTGTGTGCCAAATGGCATGCCACGGGGGGGGGCACTTACTTCAGGGCCTGGCTTGCAGCACTCCCAAGCCACGTGTCTCTCCTGGAAGTGATGCAGTGGTTCAGGCCCTGCGCTGCCCAAAACGGATCACTGCTGCACCCTCGTGGGCGGATCGCCCCGCCCTGACTGCCGGAGCAGCGAGCTACGCCCCTGGTCACCACCAACAGGTAGAAGAATCCATAGCAATGTGGGGAGGTTAGAGTGATAGAACAGGGCTGTGGTGGTACAGAAACATATGGAAGGTCCAGAAGGAGAAGTTTTATTTGATTTAAGCCAGGGGTGGACAGAGTCCTTTTTTTCAGCCAGAGGGCCACATTCCTACACAAGGAATCCTATGAGAGCCACATTCCAATAGTTGGTTGGACCAAAGTCACAAGACACACAAATGTAAGGGCTTTAAGAAACTCTAATCTATCATGGACTCCCTCTGCTTTGAATATTTCTGACCATATGATCTCACCCAATAATGCCTTACTTTACATGTAAAGTACATCTACTCATCTTTCCATCCTGCACACAGGCAAGCAAAAAGCATCCAGTTGAAGGACACATTTCAGCTAGGCAAAAGCACTTAAAAGAGGGCACAGAGCAGGGCTGATAAGAGGTATTCTTGGTTTTTGGTGTAGTCCAGTGAGAGTGCTGATGACCAGATAGACAAACATGGAGGGCTATAATTGGCCCCTGGCTTTAGTTTCCCCATCTCTGGGGCTCTAGGATGTGCCAGTTCTTGCATTACTGTGTTGTCACAACCAGCCCATACCTATTTCAAATTGATAGGAAAGCTTCACGGTCACAAAAAGTTGGACAAACTTTGTCCAGTCTTCAACTGAAGGGGTGACCAACTCCCAGTCTTAGTGTTTGATCTGGCAAGGCAAGCAAATATTTTCCAACACTCCCCCCCCCAAGCAACAATTTTGAGAGCAGTGGCAAAAAAAAGAAGGGAGGGAAGGGAGAAGTAAAGTAAATACAACACTGGGGGTAGATGCTTAAACCTCTCTGCCCAGCCCAGCAGCTCAATGAAGATGAAAACCACTCATTTCCTAGTCATTATATCAATTATTTGATGAGTGACAAGGCAGAAATAACACCCTTCAGCTGATCTACATGGATCAGCTGGCCCTTGACACCAGAGATATTTGTTTTTAGGATCTACCCTATTCTTTTGACTGCAAATTCTTTGGATTCATTTTAATAATGTATATTTATGTTGCAGTAATTTTTTATTCCAGGAAATGTGCCAATATCTTTTTAATGGGTGCAGTGTGTGGTCTTCAGCACAGCACACAAGAATGACTATTTATGCATCATTGAGACCACAAAGTCCATGATGTGGTACGTTTATGAAGGCTACTGTTGTGAGTTAGGGAAAAGAAAGATTTCAATATTATAGTCATTAGTGTGAGGCAGGGGCGTAGTGAGTGTGTGCCTGCAAGCTCTCCAGTTGGAGAACAGCCTTTACCAAAGGTGTCATGGGTTTTGAAGAAACTCGATCTCAGGACACAAGGGAGAAATGTGCTAAGAGGAAGGCACACTTGGCAAATCCACACCATGATCAAGTCCCGCCTGGAAACCAATGTCCCCACTGTGGAAGGACGTGTGGATCCAGAATTGGCCTCCGCAGTCACTTATGGACCCATTGTTAAAACCGTGTTTATGGAAGGCGATCTTACTTGGCTACAAGTGATCGCCAAAGAAGAAGAATAAGAAGTGTGTGTGTGTGTTTGAGGGGGCCATTGCCCTGGGCACAGTATATTGGGGGGGCACATAATGGTACCCTGCCCCATCGTGAGCTGTGACCTCCTTTTCAGTGTCCTCCAGCTGGAGAGCAGCTGAAAAGGATGCAATAGGCATGCATCCTGGCCCCTGCTTGCAGGGAGAGTGCCATGAGCTGTTGCGTCCTTCTCAGGCACCCCCACACACACCTGGAGGGTGCCAGTGGCATGCAACCCAATTTGCAGCAGTGGGCAGGGGTAGCTCTGGCAGTGCACCCCCCCTGCCCCCATGGTGTGCCTTGTGTGTGCCCTTATGTACGCACCTGCCCATGCCAGGTGCAAGTGAGAAACGTTCCGCCACTGCTGTGAGGGCTTGTTGCACATACCCCACATGCAGATCAACCTACACAAGGCAAACAACAACTTACTGCAATCAGAAACCCCTTACCCAAACTTGATGAAAATGTTACTGGAACTACACAAAAGATTTTGAAGGGGATGTTCAGGGTTGATGGCATCCCTTCTGCGCCATCAACAGGCCTAAGTATTAGAATCTTTCCCCTCTTCTTCTTTCCCTTTTTGCACATCTCAGAAGGCAATGCCAAATTTTAATTATTGTTGCTTTTTGCTCTTTGTTATCTTAATTAACTTTGACTTGCTGACTCTTCTGAGGGAAATGAGGGCTTGACCTGACTCCTGTATTGCGCTTTGGAAAGATAGGAGGAAATGCGGTCATTTCAGACAGGGCTTGTCTGGAACCACTGGCAGCCAGAGAGCTTTGCCCAAGCCATTAATCTTTAGTGCGCTGATGTGGAAGACTGAGAAGGATAAAGTAAAGGGGAGGGGAGTCCTTTTGGGACAAAACACAAGACTTCAGTGAAAAACAACCATAAATGCCCACCAATGCTTTTTGACTTTGGAATACATCTCACTGGCCTGCAATGGATTAAATGATTAAATGGAGCTAGGAAGTCTTAGGAGGAAAGATATTTAGATCCCTTCTATTTGTTTTTGTTTTACATTTTTTTGGGGGGGGGAACTCTCTATGCTTCCCCCTCTCAGTTAGGACAGTCTTCCCCAACCTGGTGCCCTCCAGATGTTTTGGGCTAAAAACCCCACCACCCCTCAGCCCATGGCCATGCTGTCTGGGGCTAGTGAGAGTTGTGGTCCAACAACATTTAGGCACCAGGTTGCAAAAAGGCTGATGTAGGAAACAGTGGCATTGCAATGTGGGGGCGGTGTGCTCCTGGTGCCACATCTCCGGGGGTGACAAGGCGGTGCCCCACCGCAGTGGTGTGAGCAGCCATCATGCCGCTGTAACTGCATGTGGAGGATCTTCCTTTTGGGCTGCAGTCGCAAGCAGAGGATCCCGGCACAGTCCGTACGGCACTGGAGCGGTGAGACCGACAAACTGCTACGTAGCGCGCTGGAGCAGTGTCACAGAACGGGCGTCACAATGTAGCGCACATGTGCAGCATCGCTACATACGACAGCGCACATGCACACTGCATAGCGACGCCCCACCCCTGGGTGCACCTCTGCCACTGGTAGGAAATAGCTTATTGCATGAGGAAACGGGAGATAAACAGGCAAGACACAAAGGCATGGGTATAAACTAGGGTAATGTTATTAGTCACAATATATGTTATGATCAACATGGAGGAGTGGATCAGGAATGGTCTTGGTCTTGATATACACCTGGAAAAAGCAGAAACAAGAAACAAAAACCGGCTGCTCTTTAGTTTCCTCCCATTAGTGTGAAGGAATGCACATACGAAAGGCCAAATGGCAGGAAATTGAAAATATGTCAATTCTAGCTTCTGGCTTGGCCAGCACAAGCAAGCAGGGATTAGAAGAGCAGATTTCTCTACTATGCAGTTTCCCCACTGCCACCATCACTTTAGGATTGCTCTGGAAATAAATGGCAAGAGTGTTAGGATGACCTTCTGAAGGACTTTCTGTGCTGCTTTCCCTGTCTCAGCATCAGATGTGCTTCTGCCATAGATAGCTCTGTGAATTTGACCCCAGGGCTGTGTCTGACAGTACAAAACTTCTCCTTCCAAGCAAACTCCCTTCCCAATGTGACACATTTGCAGTGAGAAGCCTGGAAGGAAGAGTATATATTTACAACTTTATAACATGCATTCTTTTGCTATGCATTAATTTTACAGAATAAGTCTGCAACCCAAGAAATACTTTTCTGAAAGGAAGACCCATTGAACACAGAAGATAATAACTCTGGGTAAACATGTATAGGACTGCATTTCAATACAGTATATATATATATTTCCTTTTTAAAAACAATTTATTGAATTTTTTAAATATTGAGTACTAAAATCCAAACTCGTTTATAAAAAGGTAATAAAAAGCAATATATAGGGTTGCCATATGTTGAAGAGCCAAAAAGAGGATGCTATGACAACTCTAATTTTAAATACCCCTACTATATGTAGGCTATAGAAGCAGTGATATACTGCTGAGGGGGACAGGAGAAGAGAAGAGGAAAGCAAGTACAGTATTCAACCACAAGTTATGTCTATGTCTCATCCAGAAAGTATAGTCAGAGATATTTCGGCAAATTTAAAAAACCCACCCGGACAGAAATTTTTACCCCTAAAAAAAAGAGGACGTGTCCTGGAAAAAGAGGACACACATGGCAAACCTAATATATCAAAAAGGAAGAAGAAGAGAAAGAAAATATAAAATACTCATGATGCTTACAAAACACGATTATATAAGAAAGAGAAAGAAATAAAAGAACAGAGGGAAGAAATAACTAAAAGAATAGAAAAATAGTTTAAAAGAACTCCCATCACCCTATCTGACAATTATCTGTAACAACAATTATTCAAAATGTTTAACATATGCACTTCAGAATGGGTTTTCCCCCTCTGCAGGATGTAACTTTTCCAAAAATTTCCCTCCCAAGCCCAGCCAGTCACTCTGACAGCACAATATGACTCTTCTAAAGCAGACCCTCCAAGTGTTCCTATTTTTCAGGACAAAATAAAAAAATCCTTCCAGTAGCACCTTAGAGACCAACTAAGTTTGTCATTGGTATGAGCTTTCGTGTGCATGCACCCTTCTTCAGATAATCTGATTCTTCAGGTATCTGAAGAAGTGTGCAAGCACACGAAAGCTCATACCAATGACAAACTTAGTTGGTCTCTAAGGTGCTACTGGAAGGATTTTTTTATTTTGTTTTGACTATGTCAGACCAACACGGCTACCTACCTGCAACTAGTACTATTTTTCAGGGACATCCTTGAAGCTGCCCAGAGTGGCTGGGGCAACCCAGTAAGATGTGTGGGGTATAAATAGTAAAATTATCATTATGGAATGGGATGTCCCTATTTTTATCAGAGAAATGTTGGAGGGCCTGCTAATGTCCTTCTAGTAATCCAAATTGATATTTCTCCAATTTCTATATAAAAGTTCCAGCAATTCTCAGTCAAGTCACAGTATAAATTTGTTGCCCAATTTATATTCATCCAATTCTCCTTTCTTTTGGTTCCTTTCCCCACACCCTCGAATCTTCCATTGTGAGCGAATAAACACTTAGTTCCGCTGCCTTATCTGGCATCTCCTCCAGATCATTTTCCTCATAGGAGACGGTAGCTTGAGTTGCAGTATATCACCATCTGCTGGTTGTGCATTTTTCTCTGAAGTGAATTCCCATGCCACCTCAACACAACCTTTGAGCCCTTTCATCGATCCATTTACCATTCCTTCCGATTTGTCATCTATAGACTGCACTCCTTCTGTTGTTTGTGCTGGTTGTGCATTTTTCATTGTAGGGAATTCCCGCACCATCTCAGCAGAATCTTCTAGCACATGGGTTCCCAATTAGCTAATTACTGAGGGCCCCCTATTTTTCAAAAGCCAAGCCACAGGCGCCCCTACCTTTGAAAATTTGGATAACTCTGTGGTAATTACTTGTGCAAAGCAATTTTTTGAAGAAAATGTGGGTCAGCCCCTAATAAGCAATGGATTTTAGGAATACTAAAAAAACAGGCCATAAAATTTGTGACGTTACCACAAAAATGACAATGATTTAAGGGGGGGGGGAGAGATAAATATAATTTTATTAACGTATAGTACAAGTGAACAAATTATGACATGTCTACGGTAGCAGCTACTAAACCTAAATAATAATAATAATTTATTTATATGCCACCCATTGGGCTGGATTGCCCCAGCCATTCTGGGCAGCTCCCCACAAAATGTTAAAAACACACTAAACCTAAATGTATTGGGAGAAATCATGTCTCCTTTTGTCCCAGAGAATCCCTTACACATCCGGTTCAATATTAATCCATCTGTCCTCTCTAAGGGACAGGACCATTTCCATCTGACCCCCTTTGGGTCAGGACCAGCTCCAAGTAAGTTGAGTAAACACCCCAAGGGAGTGGAGGTACTGTTCAACAGACACTCTCCCCTTGACCCCGGAATGTTCCCCAAGGCTCGGCTCTGTAATGGCCCATCATCCCCGCCTATGGCGGGTATTTGACTAGAGTCCCTGAGCCCCAGGATTCCTTTAATGGAATACTTCTATGAGGAGCAAAATAGGGGGGTAGGCAATTTAATGCCAGGCCCCTCCTATAACCAATTTATTAACCAAAGCCTAACAGCCAACCTAACAAGTTGTGATGATTTGCTAAGCAGTAGGCAAAAACCAAATGGCAACAGCCAATCAGCCAAGTGGCAAAATTCCTACTGGGCCCCTGAATACAGGCGACCCCTGGAAAGGCAAAGCAATGTCAGGCTAAGGCCTATAGAAAGCAGCGGGCGGGCGGGAGATTCAAAGGCTATTCGAGAGTAGGCTAGAAGTGAAAGTAACTGGGCTTAAGTAAGGTCAGCTTGTCAATCAAATACAGCTACACGCCCCCATGACTCAGCCTGAACTACCGCCCACCCCCTCCCAGATTTCTTTAAGCTCTTCCGCAATTCCCATTACCCTCTATGGAGGGCTTTAGCTGAACTGTGCCATTGCGGCAGATGGAGATTGACTTTAGGATGCAGTTGGAGGAAGCTCTGGTCTCAATATGCCACAGCACAAGGACTTCACTACAGGAATTAGATTACATTTGAAGGAATATGCCATCTTTTTCTCCCCCCCCCCCGACTCCAGCCTCCATCTACACGTGCTATTAAAAAACAGACATGAGTACAGGGCAGGGAGGGGAGTCATAAATTTTTTACTTCAGGTGTACAAATGTCAAAGCGCAGCATTGATGGACCTCTTATCTGTTTCCTGGGCTCACTAGCTAAGGCAGCCTTCAGGAAGGTGAGGAGATGGGGCGGAATATGACAGCGTAGATGATCTGTCAGAAACAGGCCTGGACTGATTTGTTCACATCCATTGAGAAAGCTGTCAGTCACTGAACTATTTTCAAGGCACAGTTTAACTTAATTCCAGCTAATACGCAGAAATCTTCCTAATGACAGGCTGTCAAGGGGACAGGGGAATATGGAGACAGGAAGCAAAGGCACCATGGAATAATCTAGGCACACACAGCCTCTCTCCGCCCCATATATTTCAGAAATTCAGACTTGGGGTAACTTTGACAAGTGATGCCAAAACACATTTATGGGCACAAACTAAGGCTGGCTGGGGTTTTTTTTGTGACTGGACAACACCCTTGACTCATAGAAGAAACAAAGTAGGGTAGGGAGAGAAACTCCAGGCTGTTCTTGAAGTTGGCTTGGAAGCTGCAGCTAGTGCAAAATGCAGCCGCTCAACTGCTCACTGCTCATTGCCAGGCTACCCAGCTGCTGCTGAAAGAATTGCACTGATGGCCAGTTAGCTACCAAGATACATTTAAAATGTATAAACTCCTATACAGCTTAGGACAAGGATACCTAAAATATCACCCTGTAAATTGACCACTGCCTTCTGATGGCAAAGGCCTCTTGCAGACACCAGCTCATCACCAGGAGGTCTGTTCTGTACATTATAAGAACTGGGCCATTAATGTAGGAGCCCTTAACCATTGGAATTCCCTTTCATTGTGTATTAGACATCCACCATTTCCATACCCTCCACCATTTCTCCAATGAAAATAGGGACACCCTATTCCATCATCATCATCATCTTACTATTTATAGCCCACCCATCCGACTGAGTTGCCCCAGCCACTCTGGGTGACTTCCAACATATATAAAGACATTTAAAAAACTTTCCTACACAGGACTGCCTTCAGATGGCTCAGGAGTCACATTGCTCCATACCCTCCAACATTTCTTTGATGAAAATAGGAGCATCCTAAGGAAAAGCAGAACATTCTGGGATCAAATCAGAAACAGGGATGGCTTCCGTAATTCCAGGACTGTCTCTGGAAAATAGGGACACTTGGAGAGTCTGCATTTCTCTTGACTTATTGGTGTCTGTTGAAGACCTTCCTTTTTCAACAACATTTTAAGTGGAGGTATTTTTCCCAGACTGTATCTGTATGGGATTGTGTGTGTGTGTGTGTGTGTGTGTGTGTGTGTAGTGCTTTTAAAATGTTTGTATTGGAATCAAATAGCTATTTATTCCAACCCCCCTGCAAAGCAGGGATGTTGTTTTTATATATGGAATTGTTTTTAATTGTTTTATCTGTGGAGCTAGATTTATGGTTTAGCATCCTCCTCTTAACCAAATGAGGAGAATCTATTTTAGCCCAATAACCACTTTGTCCTCCAGGTAACCTTCCTGAGGCCACATCCATGGTGGGCATATCCAGAAGCAAAGGTGAGCAGAGCAACAACTGAAAATTTTATCATTGCACACAAGGAAAGTTTCTATATACACTCACACCACACATCCAAATGCTATCAAGTCAATCATAATAGGTGATCAGAGTAAAATGGCACATCCCAAGTAAAGCACTCCAAGGAAGCAATACTGGTGCAGGGTGTGGCTTGGGAGGGTGCATGACCTGAGGAGAGTCTTGGGGGTCAGGTAGAGAGACCTAGATGGTCACTTTTGGTCCCTTGTTTTCAGGTCTTGCACTACACATTTGCGGCAAGCAGGCTTCTGGTGCTTCTATAAGAAACATCCCACAAACTCAAGGCCAGTTAGAGGTGTGGCCTGGGAAGGCTTCTGAGGGCCAGATAGAGGCCTGGAAGGCCATGCTCATCCCTTCCACCGGCCGGAGGTTCCCCACCATGGTCTTAACACAAGGACAACTAGATATTTGGTCTTATATTCAGCTACAGTGCCCACCTGGGTATTTGGTGCAGCATCAGGACAGTCTAGAGCAGGCATACCCAAACTGCGGCCCTCCGGATGTTTTCGCCTACAACTCCCATGATTCCTAGCTAACAGGACCAGTGGTTGGAGAAGATGGGAATTGTAGTCCAAAACATCTGGAGGGCTGAAGTTTGGGGATGCCTGGTCTTGAGGGTTGGGGAGGGGGGATTGCTGCCATCCATAGAGATTATCTCTTTCTCTCTCCAGGCTCTTTGTTCAGTCAGAGGGGAATCTAGAGTGTGTGTTCCTGGCATTGACCAATCAGGACAGATTAGAGATTTTGCTGCTTTACCACCTGCCTCACTGCCCAGGAGTCTCCCTGACAGAGCTGGTTGAGTATTGAGGACACCCAGAATGTTGGTTCTGGGGGACTTCAACATCCATGCCGAGGCAGCTGTCTCTGGGTGGCTCAGGACTTCATGGCTGCCATGACAACCATGGGGCTGTCCCATAATCTCACCGGCCCAACACATGTGGTAGGCCACACTTTGAACCTTGGTTTCTCAACTGGTCAGGAAGAGGGTGATCTGAAAGTGGGGGACATTGACACCAGTCCCTTGTCATGGCCAGATCACCTCCGGTTAAGATTTAGGCTTTCAGCACCTTTCCCCCACAGAGGGAGGGGACCCTCAGAGGCTAATGGATCCAGTGGGATTCCATATGGTTCTGAGGAATTTTCCGACTGATATGACTGGCAGTCCTGTAGAAGCCCTGGCCAACCTCTGGGACAACCAAATGACTCTGGCCATTGACACGATCGCTCCTGAGTGCCCTTTCCTGCGTTGTGGAGTCCGTTTGGCTTCTTGGTATACTCCAGAGTTTAGGGTGATGAAACAAGCCAGAATGTAAGTGGAGGAAACATCTGATTGAATGCAATCAAGCACTTGTGAGGGCTCCTCATTGAGCCTACCTAGTGGCAGTGAAGGCTGAAAAGAAGGACTACATTGCTGCCTCCATTGCATCCTCATTGTACTCTCTGGCATAGCTTTTCTGGGTAGTGCGGGGCCTGTTACAGTTTTGCCCAAAGGAGATGGGAGAACCTCATTTGCAAAGCATTTGAGGATAAAATTGTTTGCATCCATTGGGATCCTGCCGCCGCTGTTACAGCAGATGAATCTCAAGGGGTTTCCAGAGCACAGTCTAGTCTTGTTGCGTTGCATGAATTTCAGTTAGTAAGGCTTGAGGCTGCTCAGAGTAATATTGATGCTGCACACTACCTCTGCCAGAGAAAAAAACTCACGATAATTTTTCCAGGCGCCCTCTCATATCTGAAGCTTACCCTTGTGGGGAAGAGAGCTCATAAGCACATGGGTGGTAATGCATGATGGGGCATTGGGAACATGCTCCTTTGCTCTCCTCATCATCTGCTATGCAACCAAGGTCACATGCATGGTCTACACACTCCATTTCTTCAGAGGGACCTCCACATATTCATTGACTGCCATAGGCATTTGTTGCAAAATACTGGCCTCAGCAGCTCATAAGTGACTTTAAGTATCATCACCATCATCAGTTTATTTCCATATAACTTCCACCAAGGCAATCAGAATAATAATTATATATGCCAAGTTATCTAAATAAATACCTCCCTCCCTCCCCCCTCCCTGTTTTTCTCTTCTCTAAGTACCGGTAATTTGAAATCCATCAAACTGAGCTTCCTCAGCACCCAAGGGGAAAGTCAATATGACCTTCCCAGAGAAACCTGCAACTCAGGTGCAATTGGGAGTTTGCCCTGAAGATGTGTCCCATGAGAGATTTCAGATTTATTTCCCATCCTTAGCAATTTTTGGAAAGTTCAATATCCCCTCCCTGCTCATGGCTGTTTCTCCTCACTGGTGCCCTGCAAAACAGTCTCTCAGCAAATTTGTCCCCATAGATTTCTCTCTCTCTCTCTCCACCTGGCTTCTTCTGACAGTCTCTCTGAAGGGTGACCTTCAAGGCCGGTGTTGCCATGTCCTAGAATGGAATCAGAAATGCATAGAGGAAGAGGAATATCCCTATTATCATTATCATTATTATTATCATCATCATTATTATTTATTAATTAATTTATATACCACATAATTGACAAAGTAGCTTCTAAGTATGATTATTAAGTAGAATTATTAATACTTTGCACCAGATCTGGCTGAATATTGGGACCTGAACCATTTCAAGTTATATTTTTTTAAAAAAATGCTTTACTGAACCCAAAAAGAAAACAGTCAACAAAAGAATAATACACATTACCAAAAGATAAAATACTTTCATCATACATTGCTTCTATAGAGACTTCCAATCACCCCATCGTGGGTCCTAAGTAGTTTTCATTCTATTAGTGATTATAAATTGTATGTGAACATATTAGCTATTTAATAATGATTATTGGTCTATAGTTTTTAAGTTCCATTTTATCTGTCTCTCTTTTTTTGGAATTAGAGTGATAAAAGCCTCTTTCTATGTCTTTGGTATTTTCCCTGCTTTTAATATTTCATTCATTACATTTTGTAATGGTTGAATTAAATAATTTTTGTAGTTTTTTACAACATTTTGCTGTTAGTCCATCTGGGCCTGGTGTTTTTCCTATTTCTGCTTGTTTTATAGCACTTGATACTTCTGATATATCAATTGGTGCATTTAAAATATTCAACTTTTCATTTGTAATTTTGGCAATTTATTTTGTCTTTTATATCTTTCCATTTATATTTTATCTTCTGGTCCAGATCCATATAGGTCTGAAAAGTATTTGGTAAATTGTCTTCTAATCTCTAGCACTTTCTTGCCCTGGCCCTGCTGCCATGGTGGAGTCTACCTCTTTCTGAAATTGAGTGACTTTATCTGCAAAAACATTTGCAAAATCCTTGTAGGAGATCTTGGGGCCCTTACCAGGCCCTGATGACACAGGTGGTTCCACTAAATTGCGAACCACCTGAAAGAGTCCCCTGCTGCTGTTTTCTGCAGATACAATAGAGGTGGTGAAGAAGGTCCTCTTTGCTGTCGCTATTGCCACTTGGTAGGCTTGATGTTGAGCTCTAAAACCCGTGTCCGGTCAGATTCAGAGTGAGTTTTCTGCCACCAACACTCTAGCTATCTCAGTGATTGTTTCATCACCCTCAGCTCCAGGGGAAACCACGGGGCTGTCCGGGCTCCATGCAATTGGAGAGGGCACTTTGGAGCCAGGCAGTCGATAGCCCTGGTTAACTCCACATTCCAGCAGGCCATTAGGGAATCAGCTGAAAGGCCATCAACATGGGATAAAACATCCCCTACCACTTTCTGGAAACCCTTTGGATCCATTAAGTGGAATTCGGATTGGTCCCGCCTCCCTGCAGAGGGGAGAAGTCATAGAGAAGTCCAGTTGCACCACCACCTCCTGAGGGAGCCATTTGTCTACACATGCATGTACAACTCCAAAGCTCGCAAATTCCACTATCCATTTAAAAATAACATTTCTTTCCTTTCCTTCTTTGAATTCCTGGGCAGAAAAACAAACAGACAAGGGTTGTGTGTGACTGGAATGCAACATCGCTCCACTCACTTTTGTCTTTGGCCCTCCTACCACTCCACTGCCATGTAGCCCTCACAATGTTCAGAAGGATATCAACCAGCTGAAACATTTCTGGAGGAAAATCCAAATATGGTGAAGGGCCTGGAAACAAAGTCCTTTGAGGAATGATTGGAGGAGTTACGTATATTTAACATGGAGAAGAGTGAATCAAAGTTATCATAGCCAAATATTTGAAGAGCTTTCGCACACATGATGGGGAAGATTTGTTCTCTGTTGCTTCTTAGAAACATAGGATGGGATGAGATCCATGCACATAATGAGCCTTCCCCCTCTCATTTCCCCCATGCCCTTTCAATCTGTTCTAGAGTGAATTAGTGCCACATTGAATTGAATTTGAACCTGGGACCTTCTGTATGTAATGAAGCTGCTCTACTGCTGAAATAAGGCTGTTCCCCAAGGTAGGACCCAAAACAGTGGGTTCAAATTGCAAGAGAAGGGGGATTTAGACTAACAGGGAGAATTTCCTGTTACAGTCGTACCTCGGGTTACGAACACCTTGGTTTGCGAACAGTTCGGGTTACGAACTGCGCAAACCTGGAAGTGTTTTCGCTGCGTGTGCGTGCGATCTGCGCATGCGCAAAGCGCGAAAATCACGAAAATCGCACTTTGCACATGCGCAAAATGGCGCTGCGCGTCGCGTTCGGGTTACGAACTATTCAGGTTACGAACTGCGATCCAGAACAGATCGTGTTCGTAACCTGAGGTATTACTGTATCAGTAAAATTGACTGTCCTGGATGGTGGTGGGAGATTTTAAAGTGAAATCTAGATAACCACTTATTGGGGTGTTGTAGAAGTGGATTTCCTTCAATGGCAGAGAGCTGGACAACTTGAGATCCTTTCCATTTTTGAAAAAAAAATAATACTAAAATGATGTGCATGAATGTGCATTGAACCAACATTTAGTGGCTTGCTTTGGAGCAAATTACTGGAAATATTTTGTTGCCATGTAGCATCACTGTCTTTTATCCCCCTAATGAGTGTGGCATCTCCATTAGCCAAAAAGATCCACGGAGCTTCTTACATATCTTTTGTGACCCACAACAGCTATAGTTGCACCACTTCCTCATCTGCAGCCTTTGTGGGGCAGCAGAAAAGGTACTTCTACCTGTAAGGCATGGGGAGAAGTTATCAAAAGAGCACAAAAGCCCTACTGGTCAGAAACTCCAACATTCCATCAGGAGCCTAACAAGAAAGCTGATGAGTGTAAGGCCAATAATTTTTCATTGTTATAAATAATAATATCTAAAACCAAAAATGTTAAGCACATGCCCCAGACCTGCTTTTGTGATCACAGCATTTCCTCCACCAACACCCCTCCCTTCTCCTTCAATTGCTTTGTGGATAAAAAAGAAAAGAAAAAGAGGAAATATAATCATACAGAAATAGAAGTTGAATGGATACCCGCAGGGGTTGTATTTTTAGCAGCTCATCCGTTGGAAGAGAAGAAGCCCAGAGGTTGCAGGCTCTAATTATGAAGCTGGCTATGTGGAAAGCGGGACAATAGTCTGGGGTGTGTGTGTGTGTCTCTGTGTGTGTAGGAAGATTTTCAGGCAACACAAAGATATACCTACTTAGGGATGTTTGAGGAATTAGAGCCATCTTCAAGTGTTACGTTTACAGGCAAGAATACAGAGAAGGGGCAGCAATGCGGTCCAGCATATCAGCGCCGTGGTGACCCTTATTTGCCCATGGAACCTCCTTCATGTATTTTAGAACCCTGATTTCCGAGGGTTCTGGGATGTGTGAGGAGACTCCATGAGTACCGAAGACTTTCTGCTTCAGAAGAGCCCAATCCACACCCAGGATGGTGGTGGTGGTGGGGGCCTGCCATGCTCATCCCCACTTCTTTCTCATCTTTTTCCATAATCATAAATGAAGAGGGCTTAGATCAAGAGTGGAAAACATCAAATCTGTAGGCCGGATGCTGCTCCCTAGCCTCTCTGTCTGGCCTTTGGGACTCTTCCCAAGCCACATCTCCACCCTGATCACATCCCTTCTCCCCAGGCCACACACCTCACCGGCCCTGCTTTTGCACCCTTCTTGAGTGTTTTTTGCCTGGCTCTGATAATACGAGAGGACAGAGATGAATTCACAAGAGTTTCCAAAAGCAAACCTAATGTGCAAAGGCAAAATTAACCCTCATTGCTCCAAATACTTTTGCCTCTAGCCCCACCCATCACTGCCATGTGGCCCTTAGAAGGTTGCCCAAAAGGGAGTCTGGCAGTTGTGCTGAAAATGTATCTCTACTCCACTCACACAATGACCAAGAACTCCATAATGTGTTGGCGTGACTCAGTGGCATAGCATGCAGGGGGCCACAGGAGACGTTGCCCTGAGTGCAAAATTGTTAAGGGTGTAAAATTTCAACACTGGGTGCTGAAAACAGCTTCTCTGGGCATACTAGGAAGTGACCTCTCCAGAAAATGGAATACCTCTTATTTTCTTATCTCTGCACCTGCAATCTCCTGGTGACATGGACGCCCTTATGCAGCATATGTACTCCATCCATTTCCCCTGAGCTACCCACCACCCTCTGTGTAGCCCTGTGGATGCTAGCAACCCATGCTATGCTACTGATGTGATCCACACATTGTACAAACCTTGGATTTTACACTTCTGCAAAGTTTGCAATGTACTTCTTAGCTCCCTCCCACCCTCTTTCTCTCTATGCATTTACAATGCAAATTTTGAGATAATATACATTTAGAAATATCTTTTCCAAGAAAATGCATTTAGAAACGCATATTCTGTGAGGAAATATGTTCAAAAATGCATATTTCTATTATGGTTGTGCATATATTGCCAGAGTATCTGATTCTTCTTCTAACTGGAGATTTCAGAGACTGAAGCAGAGTAAGACTGGAAAGTGGAGAGGTGATTTCAACTCAACGGATTCTGTCTGAGAACCTGTGGGGCTAAGAAGAAAATTTTCTTTAAAGAAAAACACACACACACACACACAAAACCCCACCTCAGGCATCTGAAGATGATTCCATCTCTGAAAACACCACAGAAAATGCACATTTTATGTAAACATTAAAATGCATCGCCTGCCAGGTCCGGAGTCATTTCTCTCTTAAATCTCTCCTTTATTGCTTTATTATGGGGGAAAAGTCTCATAAAACAGCTCTTGGTAGATGTTATAATGCCGCGTGGCAGCTGCGGCGAATGAGGCGCAGGAGTGAGGAGTTTGTGCAATAGGACATGTTAAGTGTGACTTATAATATGTCAGGGGCCCCATGTTAATGATCAGAAGGACCTCTTCCAGCTCCCTTTAAGGTTAATCAAGTCGGCATTTGTGTCAGGTGTAATGTCTAATTAAAATGATGGAAGGGGCGCAAATGCCTTCTGGCAGAGGAGGCAAATGGCATGGAGATGCGTCGCTGGTGCCATATTGGTTTAGAAAATCAATAAGACGAGCTCATTTTATCCCCGTGTATCTGCACGTTTGCCATTCAATGGCTCATTTGAAAAGATGCCAACTGGCTTACTGGGAGGTTTACATGCAACCCTATTAAAAGGGCCAGCTGCATCAGAGTCATCCAGGGAAAGGCAGTAAAGGCAGTGTGATTGGGGGTGGGGAGGGGTGGGGGAATGCAACTCTGATTTGATCCCGGCTTGACCAAAACTCAAGGCTAGTAGCTAGAGCCAGCATTGAAATGTCTGTTCATTGTGGTATGTCCTTGAGGAGCTCTAACAAAGCCCGCTTTCGTTAGCATAGAATCATGGAATTTTTGAGCTGAAAGCAAACAAGCCTGGTCCCTAAGGATGGATGGGGCACTACCCCAGCACCATGCTTCCTGCTTACAGCCTGTCCAGTAACTAACTGTGCCTTTTCCCTTCGTAACCCCACCTTTGCTGCATTTGATGGCATTCTAGTTCCTCCTAACTATGAATCTATGCATTATGTTTGAGCCATCACACGCTGTAAAAACATACTTCCAGAAAAATAACAGACTATAGCACATGACTGGACCTAATGGTCAGGGGTCCCTTTACCCTTTATAGCACATATTTAGAGCTTATTTTTATTTTATTTGACTCTGGGTGGGGGACACATTTGCAGCCCCCCTTAACTTGGAAAATCATGGGAGTAAAGTGACAAAACATACAGACCTTTTCCTGCCATTTTCATCGGGAAGTCACAGGGGAATAGAAGAAGGCATGTGCAGAAAAGGTTGGGAACGCACCATTGTCCAATGACACCTACTGGTGTGAATGAAATTTAGCATGACACACCATTGTATTGGTCAAAAAGCCACAGTTTCACAATGCATCGGGTACTGTAGTGTGAGAGGATTATTAGAAAATGTGGCAGAAGTGCTAGCATTACAATTGGGAATTCTAACAATATTCCCCACATCAGAATGCACTCTTTGTAGAACTTACCATGGAAGAAGCTAGAGTTGGGGAGGGGGAGTGCATTAGAATTAGTTGACCTCAGCTTTTGTCGGCTCTGGCTCCATCTACATTGGCCTCCCTACCTTCTACCTAATTGTTTCAAGGGTCAACAGCCACCACTGGGTGAAAGGGGTCCTGAAGACTATCTGTTCCAACCCCTACATCAATGCAGGAGTCTTACTTCACTGACAGATGGATGCTCAGCTTCTGCTTAGATTCCTCCAAAAGCAGGATCTTAAGAGATTAACAGCTTTCCTAGGTTTTCTTCATTCCAACCCCCACTTCCCACCCACCCGCCAATGGGTTTTAATGAGCCTGCACATTGGTGAATCACCACATGCACACACATAAGTTTGCTGGGAAATAGAATGTTTGATCATTTCTTTTTCTGATGGAGTTACAAGCTTGGTGGATCATGGGAATGCTGTGGACATCAATAAGGCTTTTTGATGAAGTCCCCCAGATATTCTCATGAGGAAGCTGGTAAAATGTGGGCTGAACAAGGCAACTGTTAGGTGGATTTGTAGCTGGTTGACTGATTGAACCCAAAGAGTACTCATTAATGGTTCCTCATCATCCAGGGGAAAGGTGACAAGTGGGGTGTCACAGGGTTCTGTCTCAGGCCTGTTGTTATTCAACATGAGTAATACCCCTCCCCACACTCTGACTATACATAAGGGTCTGGTGACTCTTGTTTCAGTGTATTTGAAGAAGTGTGCATGCACACAAAAGCTCATACCTATGACAAACTTAGTTGGTCTCTAAAATGCTACTGGAAGGATTTTTGTTTGTTTGTTTCGACTACGTCAGACCAACACAGCTACCGTACCTACCTGTAACTATCTTTATAAATGACTTGGATGAAGGAATTGAGAGAATGCTCATAAAATTTACAGATGACACCAAACTAGGAGGGGTAGCTAATGCCACAGAAGTCAGAATCAGAATGACCTTAACAGATTAGAGAACTGGGCCCAAGCTAACACAGCTAATAGTCCTGTGTTGCCAGCCATGGCAGAGCTCAGTGGAGGGAGAAACCAGCCCACCAGCTGAGTCTCGGGGGGGGGGGTACTTGCTTGAAGGCAGAGTCCGTATACAAAGTCCAGTCAAGTCCTAAGGTCAGGAATATCTCAGTTCACGTAGTCAGATGATCAAGAAAGCCGAGAGTCCAAGGTCATGAGAAGCAAGAAGCATCAAGGTCTAGCCAGAAACAACAAATGTTGTTTCCAGCAACTGACTGAGGCTGGAAACCCTGCTTAAGAAAGCTGGAGCCAGCTGGTTGTCATCAGGAGGAAGAAGGCTGGTCAGCAGAAGGTGGAGTCACCACCTTCTACTCCTTCAGGCTGCTCCTCAGCAGGTGAAGCTGAGTCCTAACAAAATGAATTTTAGTAGGGACAAATGTAAGGTTCTGCACTTAGGCAGGAAGAACCAGCTGAACAAATATAAAATGGAGGACACCTGTTTTGCCACTAGTACATGTGAAAAGTATATTGGGGTCTTGGTAGACCGTCAACATTGTGATGCAACAGCAAATGAAACTATTGCTATTCTAGGCTGTATCAACAGAAATATAATGTCCAGATAAAGGGAAGTAATAGTAGCACTCTATTCTGTCTTGGTCATGCCACACCTGGAATACTGTGCCCAGTTCTGGGCACCACAATTTAAGAAAGATGTTAACAAGCTGGAAATTGTGCAGAGGAGGGCAACCAAGAATATCAAGAGTCTAGAAACCAAGCCATATGAAGAATGGAGGAGGTATGGAGTGGAGCTGAGTATGTTTAGCATGGGAAAGAGGAGACTGAGAGGAGATATGACAGCCTTCTTCAAATATCTTAAGGGTTGTAACATGGAAGAGAGAGCATGCTTGTTTTCTCCTGCTCTTGAGGGCAAGACTTGAGGCAATGGCTTCAAGCTACAAGAAAGGAGATTCCAACTAAACATTCAGAAAAACTTTCTGACAGTAAGAGCTGTTCAGCAGTGGAACAGACTCCCACAAGAGGTGGTGGACTCTCCTTCTTTGGATGTGTTTAAGCAGAGGTTGGATGGCCATATGTCATGGATACTTTAGCTGAGTTTCATGCACTGCAGGGGGTCAGAGTAGATGACCCTTGGGTCCCTTCCACCTCTAAGATTCTATGATTCTATGATTCTACGCTCACATAATAGCCTTTGTCATAGCATTTGGGATGGGAGCCAGGACTTTTATTGTATTACAATTTGAATACTATAGAATTCCAATTGTAACATGATAATATATGGTATGAGAAATAAAAGAAGCAATAAAAATACAATTAAAAATCAATATGAATATTTAATATGATGGATGTGCCATCTCCTGTCTTCAGCCATAAATCCACAGAAATACCGCAGACCACATTTTGAGAACTCTTGGTCTGTGTAATTGCAATTCAGTTAAATGCATATTTTCTCATTGCCTTCATTTCCAGAGGAGAGCACAAGGACAGCTTGGCATCTGGCAAGTTTTGTAAGTAAATCCATTTGGTCTGTGTCTCTCAGTTTTCTGATCTCAAACTCTGTCCTTATTTTTATCTATTAGCCCCATTTCTCAGATAGCAGGTGGGAAACGTCATCTACCAATAGGGATTCTATTCCATTTTTTCTCCTACTAAAATTCAGAGGTGGATTTGTGGCTGTGCCATTGAACTTAGACCCCCACAGCATCCATTGTTAGATATGGGTAGATTTTCATGAAGTGTTGTTGCCACTTTTGTGCAGGAGGGGCATATAAACAGAAACACCCAATTAGCATCCTGTTTCTCACGGTACTCAACCAGATCTCCCCAGGAAATCTATTAATCAGGGCATGAAGGCAACTGCTCTCTTCAGTTGTTGCTCCCCAAATGATTCCTCATGAGAACATAGGAAGTTTTCTGGATCAGGTCAAAGGCTCATCTAGCCTAACATCCTGCTCAACCAAATACTTGTGGGAAGCCAACAAGTGGGATCTGAGTGCAGCAGTGCACTCCATTTTGTAATTCCTAGAAACATAATTGGGAGGCAATCTGAAGCATGTTGGACTAATGGTTTGGCTCAGCATAAGGAAGTTCCCTATGTCCTAAGTAAACTTTCCCAATGGGAAATAAAAAAATTCCTTCAGTAGCACCTTAAAGACCAACTAAGTTTTTATTTTGGTATGAGCTTTCGTGTGCATGCACACTTCTTCAGATACACTTGAAACAGAAGAGTCAGACCCTTATGTATATACAGAGGGTGGTGGTGGTGGGAATGGGTGATGGGCTGATGGGAGTGGTAAACCTGTAGATGGCTGTTAACGACTGCTGATGACTGCAATTGGTCCTGCGGGGGAAAAGCAAGGGCTGAGGCGCTAAAGAAAGCTTGATCATGCATAATGAGATAAGAATCCAATGTCTTTGTTCATCCCAGGTGGCTCCATGGTTTTAAGCTTGGTAATGAGTTCCAATTCAGCAACTTCTCTTTCCAGTCTGTTCCTGATTTTTTTCTGTAATAAAACAGCTGCTTTGAGATCTTGTATAGAGTATCTGAAGAAATGTGCATGCACACGAAAGCTCATACCAAAATAAAAACTTAGTTGGTCTTTAAGGTGCTACTGAAGGAATTTTTTTATTTTGCTTCGACTCAGACCAACACGGCTACCTACCTTTCCCAATGGGAGTTCTTGTAGAACATGAGCATAATCTTGCTGGATCGGTCCAATGGCCCATTTAGTCCACAGTCTGTTTCTTACTGTGGCCAAGCAGATGCCCATAGGAAGCCTGTAAGCAGAACCTGAGTTCTGTAAGCAGAATCTTGCTGCCTCCAACAGAGGAGCATCAGTAGTAGCCACTACATCTATGAATTTGATGAACAGCCTTTTAAAGCTCACCCAAGCTGGCCATCGCCACATCTCATAGCAACGAATTCAAGAGTTTAAAGTTCTCTGTGAGAAAGTTATTCCCTGTATCTTATAAAGCATGTGTAAAAAGTACTTAGAAAGGTGACATGGCTAGTAGAAGTGATGATGAAATTCATGGGCATGGAATGCAAGAAGCTTCCAGAAATTTTGCTGCATAAGGTGAAACAGAAAATGATTCCCTCCCTCACCATATCAAATTGCAAGTCCAATCAAGGTATTGTGCCATCCAAGGCTAAATATTCCACAAGCAACTCTCCCTCTCCTGGACACTGGTACCAGAGCCTGCAATAAACCCAGATGCCAACTTTGCTGCCACATACACTTGGACAACACCATTACTGGCCCCAACAACATCCAACATACCATCTCAGGACTATTTAATTGCTCATCTTCTAACACTGTGTATGCCATCAAATGCCAACAGTGCCCTTCAGCTCTCTATATTGGACAAACAGGCCAAACCCTACGCCAAAGGATAAATGGACATAAATCTGACATCAGGAATCACAAGACAGAGAAACTAGTAGGAGAACACTTCAATCTCCCAGGACATTCTATACCAGATCTGAAAGTAGCTGTCTTATTACAGAAAAATTTCAGAAACAGACTGGAAAGAGAAGTTGCTGAATTGCAACTCATTACCAAGCTTAAAACCATGGAGAGACCTGGGCTGAATAAGGACATTGGATTCTTATCTCATTATACATGATAAAGCTTTCTTTAGCCATCTCACCCCTTGCTTTTTCCTGCAAGACCAATTGCAGTCGTTAACAGTCGTCCAGGGCCGGCTCTAGGTAGAGTCCTGGTGGTGCGGGGTGCTAGGGTGCCGGGCCGGTAGGCGGGGCGCAGCACGGCAAAGCCGCGCGGAAGCCATGCTGCGCCCTGCGAGGGCGGGGGCGCTGGCTGGAGCCATCTCCGCCCCTCAGCGCCAGGGCGCCCGACCTGCTCGAGACTGCCCTGCAGTCGTCAACAGGTTTACCACACCAACCAGCCAATCACGCATTCCCACCACCCTTCTGAGTAATACCCCCACCCCACCCTCTGACTACACATAAGTGTCTGGTGACTTCTGTTTTAGTGTATCTGAAGAAGTGTGCATGCACACGAAAGCTCATACCTATGACAAACGTAGTTGGTCTCTAAGGTGCTACTGGAATGAATTTTTTATTTATTTTTTCTTTCTCCCTCTCCCTGGCAGTCAAAATGCACTAATAAAAAGTTAATTCACAATGTTATGCCTTTTCCTCAACTCCCTTCCTCTACTCAATGTTAGGACTGGCCCAGGTATATGCGGCTAGATCTCCCAACCATTCTAGGCACCATTTCACATTTTGGAGGGGCTTTCTAGAAATTGGTATGTGATGTCTGGGCATGTACAGTGAAATCTAGCTGATGTGCTTATTTTCTGCATGCTTCTGATCAGATATGGAGACCCTCTGACCCTCCCGGTGTTGTTGGGCTGCAATGTCCATTACCATGTTGGCTGCGACTTATGTGAGTTGGAGTCCAACAGTACCTAGAGATGCAACAGAACACCCAGCTCCCGTTTAGGCATTGGGCAGCATGTCTTGGGCTAAAGGTTCATCTTGACCAACTACTGGTGACTTTCTGTCTTTTCATTTCCATGAATTTTTCCACCGGGTAATACAAGAAGATCACTCCATGCTAAGAAAACTGAAGTGAGAAAGAGAAGAAATATAAGAAGACAAGGGTTGTATTTGGGGGTTTATCTTCTGTTGTGGCCTTTGAGAAAGGCAGACAATGACAGGATCTGGTTGAAGCTGTTCACGGTGAAATTAATTTATGTGTGACAGCAATTAAAAGGGAAAGTGAGAAGAAATGGAAATTAACAAATCCATCTTTTTTGCCAAGATTCCATTATGATTATAAAGGGGAGGAGGAGGAGAAATTAGTTTTGCTGGTGTCAGATACAATCTGGAACATATTTTAGAACAACCCGTCCCACCTGGCATCAGATGGGCATATGGAGATGCTTGTTAGATGACGCATTTGCCCTTATGATGAGTCAATCCTTTATCCTTAGTGATGATGATGTGGGAGGGGCCAGAGGTTCAAAACATTCTCAAAAGAAAAAAAATGCCCACATGAAGGCTTTATATTGTATAACAAAAAAATATTTATATGGAGTGCAAACTAAAACACAATTACCATGCAACGTAGGCTCAAGGGGCAGCTGGTGGTGCTATTCTATTTGGTGGAAATAGCCAATGGGAAACCTGCTATTATTCAGAGAGTTCAGGATTTCTATATGCTGCTGAGCTCCTATGGACAGGAGTATGTCAAAAGGCCCTGTGTCCCTGGCCCAAGATCTTCAATTCCTTCAGACAAATAGCCATAACTACTGGATCATTCAACCCACAATCATTTTTAAAGGGACAGGTCGTTACATCAGACTCTGAGTTTATCCACACTTACCTTTTCTCCGCTCTTTATAGGCATGGTCCATGATTTAAAGCTCCCTGTCTGAGTGCCCCCTCGTTTTTGCCTCAAGCTTTCCATGTGAAAACCCACTTTTTAAGTTTAGTTGGAGCAAATGTCGATCTGCAGAAAACCCGAATTGATGTTTGCTCTGATTAAGCTTTAAAGAGCTGTTTTCACATGGATACCAATCACACACACACAGAGAGAGAGAGACATGGAGCATTAAAGCACTGACCTCGGCCTGAAAGAGTGGGGCATATGGTAAGTGCGCATAAGTGCATAAGCCCTCTATTACTCCACGGCAAACAACCCTGCAGTTCCTTGTTAAAGAATCAGTTGGGTATAGTTGCCTGCTAGCCCCTCAGACTCTTCTCCAGCACCTTCTCCCTGCTTGGCTCTAGCTCAGCTGAACCTCCAATCAGGCCTTCCCTGCCCCACCACAGCTGTTATATATATATATATATATATATATATATATATATATATATATATATATATAATCAGGCAGCAAGGAGGATAAATGAAATTCCTTGCCGTTCTAGGCACTCCTTGTCTGAGTGGTGTCACCCGCCGCACTTTCCCTGTAAAAACCCACTCTATATCACTGAATTGAAGCAAATCTGAATCTCCCTTTGTTCTGATTCAGCATTAAAGAGTGGGTTTTCCTGGGGAAAGTGGTGTGGAAAAAAGGAGAGGGGGGCTCAAGAAACAGAGCTGTGCCTAGAAAGCTCAAGGAAAAATGTAAGTGTGGATGAACACTGATGTTGTATCCACAGAGGACCAAAGCACAAGAGGATGGAGGAGGGGCGATTCCTGGTGGATTTATAGATTTATAGAGGACACTGTGAGACTGTTGCCTTAAACAACTGTATCCGTCTCTCTCCTTTATTGTTTTGAAAAAGGACTTACAGATGCTCAAAAGGAGCTAGCTGGCACACAGGGCCCTGCCACAGCGCCAATCAAAAAGTATAAATGCATAGAACAAGCCCCACTCTTCTCCCATATAGGCATAGCTTGATGGTGTGTCATTGCTTGGGATGGGGGAAATTCTATACACTAAAAATGTGTCTGCCTCACAGCTCCACTCAGAGGTGGTCGTAAAAAGAAAACAGAAAACAGGCATAGCTGCCAAGTCTCCCGCTGAAAAATGCGGGATCAGCAGTAGAAATGAAAAATGTCGGGACATGCGTAGAAGCAACTTCCGGTGCCCAGACATGGGCAGAGTGGCACCCGAAATGGAGCCTCCCTGGCAGGTAGGAAATCTGGGGCATTTCCGGGATTTTTTTTATTCGGGATAACAGCGGGAAATTGATTAAAATCTGGGGGTTCCCCGTGAAAAACGGGAGACTTGGCAGCTATGAAAAGTGGCGGTCCTTGAACCACATCTTATAAGCATCGCAAGTTAACTAAAAAATTCAACAATGTGCAGATTTCTTGCTGGACACCCAAACCATTGCTCAGATTGATTGGTGCATACCCTCCAACATTCCTCAGATGAAAATAGGGACATTTCTCACTCACTCCAACTGTCCCCACAGAACATTTCCTATCAGAATAAAAGCGCTACACAAATAGGACACAGCACACACACCCTCCACCATCTTGAGAAAACCCATTAGTCCTGATTTTATTTTATTTTTTGGTACATTTACAAAAAGAAAAACACACACCAATAAATAAATTTTAGAAAGGGGCAAAATTAGATGCAGGCACACAATGCATTTTCAAAAAAACAACATGCACACACACAAAAACAAGACTCTTTCCATTCCACTCTGCTTCCCCTTTCTTCCTGCCCAGAATGGCCCTGCCCTCTGCCTGTCCTTCAGACCAATGGCCCACCACACAGGGGTGGGTCTCGGTGGTGGCAACTCTCCTCCTTTTTGCCCACTCCTTAGCAGCTGCTATGAAGAAGGCTGGCGGCAGCGGCCAGGGAGGAGCAATAGGCTTCTCCTTTCCACCACCAGTTGGGACAAGTGCCGGTTCTTCCTCCTCCCCTGGCTTGGCAGCGCCAGCACTGGCAAGAGAAAAAGGGACCTTCCCTATTTAGCAGTCATTGACCCTTCCCGCTTTGTGGTTGGAATGTTCATGCACATTTTATGACTTCACAGTAGCTTAAGCATTAGCGCGTGGAGACCTTTTAACCACCACCCCCCCAAAATAAATTTAGACAAGACTCAAATCTTTAGTTTGGTTTTTGGCAGAATTTAGGCCAGAACTTTATTGATTACAATCAAGTGAGTGGTTGCATAGGCTCTGTTTCGACTAGCTCTCTGCACCCTTGCAGGCAGCGCTGACCCTGGGCAACAACTATAGGACAGCCCGACAATAGCTCTCTGGGGTTTCATGCAGGGAACATGTAACTAGAGGTGCTAGGAGTTGAACCTGGGATCTTCTGCATGCCAAGCAGCTGCTCTACCACCAGCAAGCTTTGCACAACAAGCTACAAAGTGAACCGGGGTTATTTGCAGAAAATTCTCATATTTCCAATTTGGATCACAGCGTTAACAAGGCCTCCACACTCCACCCATCGGCCACACCAGTCAGTAAGTAAAATGGCACCTTCACCAGTTACCACTGTGCTATCTCACAGAGAAAAGCTCTGAGCTCCGCCTCTGTTCAAAATGTGGGTGTGCAATCTTGGCATCCATGGGCATAGCCAGGATTGATGGTCGGGAGGCAGGCTTGGGGGGAGGCAGAACGTGAGTGAAATATTTTTACTGATTTACTTGATTTAGAGGGGACAGCTTCCTCCCTTAGCTGCACCCGTGTTGGGATCCAGTGAAGTGTGGGCATGTTTAAGGGGATATGTTCCATGTTGGGAAGTTCAGATCTGTGGAAACAGAAACTGAACAGGAAGCATCTTGTGCACCCTGGAATTTTGAAGGGGTATTTAGTGAGACATTTTATGGGCTGCCATAGGATAGGGGGGGGGAGAGATAGTATCAGCGCATGGCCCACCATTTCTACCCTTGACAGCACTGGAATGTTGGGGTCCTTTTGGAAATTGTAGTGGGTTATATGACAAGAAGGGGAGGAGATAGTCATATCTATCCATTTTGGTTTTACTCAGATTCTCGTTATTCCAATCAGTTTTTCACATTTCTCCATCAGTTTGTGCTTTTTAAGAAAATCACGAAAACCCATCAGTGAATTTCTCCTTATACACATTTAATATGCATTTTTTGAGTACTATGCACATTTTTGAAATGAAATTGTTTTAGTATGGTTGATTTTTGTATGCTATTAACACTAATAACAATGGAATGCTCTCCCCAGTGAGGTCCACCTGGCATCTTCATTGACATTTTTTCAGCACCAGTAAATGACCCTAATAATAATAATAATAATAATAATAATAATAATAATAAAAATAATATTCATACCCCGCCCATCTGTCTGGGTTTACCCAGACACTCTGGGCAGCTTACAGTACATATAAAAGCATAATAAAACATTTTTGATAAGATGTTGTTTTGTTACTAGTGTGCTGTTAATGCTTCCTGTGGCTCTTGTGGGTGTTGCTTTGTTCTGTTTTATGGTATAATATATGTATATTTATTTGTTAATTGTGTTGAAAGTTGCCTGGTGACATTAACAAGCAATGAATAATAATAGCAATAATAATTGCTCTTTACCCTAGCAAATGTATTCTTCTTCACATCACTGGGCTGGAGAACTGCTCTGCAAAATTCAGAGAAGTGAAGATTTCAAAGGACGACTGTGTTTTGGTTCTCTTATTGTTTTGGAAAATTCAAATTAGGTAGATTCACCTTTAAATGTGAACTGGATCAAATTCTTCACCCACCCCTAAAGGGAGCCAGTGAAAATCCAGCCAGGAGCCCTTTCCAGACTATTCTTCTCCCCCCCCCCCCCGATACACTGGGCTGTGTTAAAAAAAATAACCCTGCCAAGGCATCAACAAACAGAAGGGCATGTAAATGATTACAGCTACAGGGAGGGAGGGGGAGGGGGGCAGCAGTCCCTGAAGATTTGCCAAGGAAGGGGGCAAACATTGTAACAGCATCCTGAGCAGGGGGGGGGGGGAGGATTAAAAACAAGAAGCTCTTAACAAACACGAACATGTGTCTGCATCTATTAACATTTGCAGCGCGGATTTAATTCTCTGCAAGCGTTCCTGCCTACGCAGAACCCGGTGCACCGTGCGGAGCCTCTCGTTAAGTTTCACACAAACCATCTCTCCAGCACGTTCTCCTGGGGAATCTTCAAACAGATTCCATAATCTCACTGATAAATGACTCTTTTGCAAAATGCTATTTACATGCTGCCTCCACAAAAGGTGGCAAGTTCCATTCTCTCTCTTTCTCCTCCTCCTCCTCCTAACACCTCTTAACTCTTCCCACGCCTGAAGTATTCCAGAAGGATTTCACATGAAGAAATAGTCAACAAGGGATCCTCGGGTTTAAGTCAGGATATTGCTCTGGCTTTCATCAGTGAATCAGATCCAAGAAAAGATAATCTGGATACAGTCTGCGTTGCCAGCATACTGTCTGTTTCTAGTGCCAATCCTAATGTAGCCCAAAACGGCATAACCGCTACCCTGCCCCCCCCCACAGGAGGACGCCCAGTGGCTGGTTGGGCAGGAAAATGCACACTGCAACATTTTGTTATAGGTCCTACTTGTTTCCTTTATACAAATAAACCTCCTAGTATTTCATACTGTCATTTGTAGTACTGTTATGCTCACACCAACAATCATTGTCTGGTATTCCCCATCCAATCTACAGTACCCATTGCTGAAGGCTCTCTTCAACCTGTTTATTCATTTCCTCTGCAAAAGCCTCTCTTGATCTTTCTTTCTTTCTTTCTTTCTTTCTTTCTTTCTTTCTTTCTTTCTTTCTAGCCAGCTATCTTCTATATTAGGGACCCAGGTGGCGCTGTGGTTAAACCACTGAGCCTAGGGCTTGCTGATCAGAAGGTCGGCGGTTCAAATCCCTGTGACGGGGTGAGCTCCCGTTGCTTGGTCCCAGCTCCTGCCAACCTAGCAGTTCGAAAGCACCTCAAAATGCAAGTAGATAAATAGGGACCGCTACAGCGGGAAGGTAAACGGCGTTTCCATGTGCTGCTCTGGTTCACCAGAAGTGGCTTAGTCATGCTGGCCACATGACCTGGAAGCTGTAGGCCGGCTCCCTCGGCCAATAATGCGAGATGAGCACGCAACCCCAGAGTCGGTCACGACTGGACCTAATGGTCAGGGGTCCTTTTACCTTTTTACCTATCTTCTATATTAAAGGTACAGGGGGGGGCAGGGGGTACTGGTTGCATAGCTGGTGCTTCTGTGTTCATGTGCCAGTGTGTAAATGCAACCAAGCCTTATGAGGAATGGTTGAGGGAGCTGTGTATGTTTAGCCTGGACAAGAGGAGACTGAGAGGAGACATGGCGACATCTTCAAATATCTATGGGGCTGTCACATGGAAGGTGGAGCAAGCTTATTTTCCCCTGCTCCAAATCAATGGTTGCAAGTTACAAGAAAGGAGAGTTCTACTGAATAACAGGAAGAACTTTCTGGTGGTGAGAGCTGTTTCACAGTGGAAGAAATTCCCATGAGAGGTGGTAGACTCTCCTTCCTTGGAGGTTTTTAAGCAGAGGTTGGATGGCAACCTGTCACGTATGATCTAGTTGAGATTCCTGCACTGCAGGTGACCCTCACAATCCCTTCCAACTCTGCAATTCTATAATTCTGTGAATCTATGTGCACTGGAGAGAAGGGTGCTCTCTTTCCCAGAGCAAGTAGATGGAATGGGGATAACATTGTATTTGCATCGGAGGGAAGCATGATTCCTCGCTGTGTGTAGCTGCACATTGCATCTGGCAGAAGCTGGCGATGAAATGGGTCCAAAACATAACAGCCAGTTTGCTAGCTGGAGTTCTGTTTAGAACTCACGTAATCCCTGTCTGAAAAGAGCTGTACTAGTTGCCAGTTCAACAATGCCAGTTCAAGGTGCAAGCATTACTGTTTAAAGCCATAAATGGCTTTGTCCCTATATATCTGAAATACCATCTCTATCCCCCCCACCCTCCCCGAACCTCTCTTGAACCAGGCATCAAGGTCTGCAGAGGAGCCTCTCTTGAAAATCGGACCACCATAGAAGTGCAGAGAATAGCAGCCTGGGAGAGGGATTCCGTTGTGGCAACCCAAAAATTGTGGATCTCTCTCCCCACATTGCTGCATATGTAACTGTGCATACTGATGCTCTATCAATGCACCCTCACTCTACCACACTTCTGTTCTCATATTCACCCTCTGCCTGCACTTCCTTTCAGCTATCCAGGTAAGCCAACAGTTCAAGGGCACATTCTACCCAGACAAAAACAGTCAAGGGTTATATGAAGCTGTGCTGCTGGTGAACATTGCCTGGTGAAAGACAGTGTGGCTAGAAGGACCATTACACTCAATAAAGTGTAGTGGCATTTGCGGACAGGCCTGAGAGAAATCTGGGAGGGGGTGGGTTAAAATGTTAGCTGAGTTTCGGGGCGTGCCTTGAGTTTGATTGACAGGCACTTCTAACTTAATGACCGCTCACTTTCGTTTCTGATCAGTCCTTTTGAGGAGCTTCGAACCCCACCCTCCCGCCGCTGATTTTAGGCCTTAGCCGACACTGCTTGCCCGATTAGCGGGGCTCGCTGTATTCAGGAGTCCAGTAGGAATTTTTCCACTTGGCTGATTGGCTGTTGCCACGTGGTTTTCGCCTACTGACGAGCAATATGTCACAACTTGTTAGGTTGGCCGTTAGGCTTTGGTTAAATGGTTTTGGAGGGGCATGGCCTATAGGCCTATCCCCCAATTATTTGCTCCTTATAGAAGTATTCCGTTAAAGGAATCCTGGGGCTCAGGGACTCTAGTCCATCATCCGGCCTTAAGCAAGGATGGTGTGTCCATTACAGAGCCGAGCCTCGGGGAACACTCCTTGGGGGAAGGAGAGTACTGGGAAACCGTACCTCCAATCCCTTGGGGTGTTTACTTGACTTACCAACCGTGAGGTAAGACGGAGTTGGTCCTGACCCCAATGGTCAGATGGAATTGGTCCTGCTCAACTGAGCAGATGGTATGGTCCTGACCCCAATGGTCAGATGGAATTGGTCCTGCTCAACTGAGCAGATGGTATGGTCCTGACCCAGTGGTCAGATGGAAATGGTCCTGTCCCTTAGGGTGGACAGAAGGATTAACCAAAGCCTAAGCCAACACTCGAATTTAATTTGTATTTTAAATAAAGTTGTGGCCAAAATTAATGCCAAAAACTAAACCATAATTATTGTGTCCGTTGTGAGTTATTGGGATTTCTTGGGGCCTTGTTACGCAAAGTATACCAAGGGCTGGAAAGAGATGTCTGGAAGACCACATTTCCCCTCGCCACGACCTCCGCTGCCCAGGCCTGTAGTTTTCTTGCCGTGATCTAGCCTGCCAGGAGGTTCTTGCCTCACCTGAGATGTTCTCTGAACAGCTATATGAGGAGCATCCCTTTAGGTCACACACTCACCTCTTTACTCCCCCCCCCCACCAAGGGTCATCCTGGTGAGTGAAGGAACATGATCATTATCCATTAATGGGCAAGTCAATTAAGAGTCTGTCATTGCAGAACGCTTTCTGATTACTCTAATTATAAAATAATTGTATTATCCCATTCAGTGGTGCGATGCAAAGCGAAAGAGCCCACCAGGGATGGGCGGCCTTTCAGCTATTCGCATCCGCCACTGCTTTCTGAGTGTGTTTGTAGTAGCTCACAAATTCTTCTCCTCTGAGATACAGGAAGTTCAGAGCAGGTCCAAAGGTTTAGGTCAGGTGTCAGAAAACTTTTTCAGCAGGGTGCCGGTCCACTGTCCCTCAGACCTTGTGGGGCGCTGGACTGTATTTTGAAGGGGGGGAAATGAACGAATTCCTATGCCCCACAAATAACCCAGAGATGCATTTTAAATAAAAGCACACATTCTACTCTTGTAAAAACACCAGACAGGCCCCACAAATAACCCAGAGATGCATTTTAAATAAAAGGACACATCTACTCATGCAGGGCCGTCTTGAGCAGATCGCGCGCCCTGGTGCTGAGGGGCGGAGATTGCTCTGCCGCCCGCCCCGCCCTCGCAGGGCGCAATTGGTTTCCGCATGGCGAAGCCTTGCCAGGCCGGCGCCCAGCTTACCAGCCCCCCCCCACACACCCCGTGGTGCACTGCGCCGCCGGGGGTCTATGAAGAGCCGGCCCTGTACTCATGTAAAAACACCAGGCAGGCCCCATAAATTACCCAGAAATGCATTTTAAATAAAAGCACACATTCTACTCATGTAAAAACACACTGATTCCCGGAATGCCCATGGGCTGGACTGAGAAGGTGATTGGGCCACATCCGGCCCCTGGGCCTTAGTTTACCTACCCATGATTTAGGTGCTGTTTTCTTTAGGGATGGGGGGGGACAAGAACATAAGAAAAGTTCTGCTGGATCAGGCCAGAGGCCCATAGAACAATACTTTTGTAGAGTTGGAAGGGGCCACATTCATCTAGTCCAACCCTCTGCATCTTGAACCCACTTGAGCCCACAATACTTGAACCCACAACCCCGGGGTTAAGAGTCTCACACTGTACCAAATGTGCTATCCTACCCCATCTCATCAAAAACACCTAGATCTCAACAGTGACCGACCAGATGCCTATGCGAATCCCACAAGCAGGACCTGACCATCGCTGAGCACTCCTCACTTTTGATTCTCTACAACTGAATCTGGGGGACCAATAGGGGGACTTTGTGAAAATCTGGAGGGGGGGGGGAGGGAGAGGCAGAGAGATCTGGATAAATTTCAGAGTACAGATTGAGAAAGTAAGCATAACCTACAACAAGGGTAGCCCAATATAATTTATCCTATATAATAAAGTCCAAGTGTCTCTGTGTCCAGTCCCTGTGTCCCTGGGTTTGTGCTACTGCACATGTGCCCCACGGACACAGGGACTGGACGCAGAGACTGGACACACACACACATGCTCTCTCCCCCCTCTGCCTTCCGTTTCCCTCCGGCCACCAACCGCCGCTTCTGGCCGGACAGTGCCTCACTGCGCTTGCGCTAAAGCGCGAGGAGGAGGCTACTTTCTCCCCCCCCTACGCTCCTCCCACTATTCACCATTGGCTGGTTCTAAAAGGGGTTTACTGCAGGGGCGGGAGGGAGATGGGGAGCAGCAGATCCCCGAGGCGAACACGCGCAGCGCGACGGGCCGCAGCCCCCGGCTCCACAAACGGGCGCACTCCATAAGCAGCGGCACCACTCCTACACGGGCCCCCGGCCGCGCTTCCATGCTACTCGGGCGCGTGGGCGCTGCTTCCCTTCCACCGGCAGCACATGTGGGAAGGGAGGAGCGGCCTTGGCATTTGGGCTCCAGAGGCGGAGCTTCTGCACTGACGGGGAAGGGAGGGAGCCAATGTGTCGCAAAGAGGAGGAGGCTTTGAGTGGTGTGTGATGCGGGGATCATGAGCACCAGAATCGGGGCAGCGGGGAAACCCCTAGCCTCCAGATCAGGCCCCAAAGATGCCTCTACGAATGTTCCCGAGGTTGCTAGAGCAACAGGTCTGCTCTAGCACCCGTTATTTTAACGGGATTCAAGATACTAGTAATGTAATTTATTCCAGATATTGTTGGACTATAACCCCCATCGGCCCCAGCTAACATGCTCAATTGTCAGGTGTTGTAGTCTAGCAACATCTGGAGTGCACTATGTTGCATCAACCCAGTCATACAGCCATAGCTGCCAAGTTCGGATCGTAAAGATCCGGGATCGGCAGCGCTTCGCCCTTCTATGGGCACCAGAAAATGGCGGTGCCAGCGCCGGAAGTCGCTTCCGCGCATGACTGGAAACACGTAAAAGCGACTTCCGGCGCCGTTGCCGCCATTTTCTGATGCCCATAGAAGGGCAAAGCGCCACCGGAAGTCGCGTCACGCAACTTCCGGTCATGTGCGGAAGCGACTTCTGGCGCCGGCGCCGCCATTTTCTGGTGCCCATAGAAGGGCAAAGCGGCACCAGAAAAATGGCCGCCGGGAAGAATCGAATTTAAGGGACAATGCCGGGATTTTCTGCCAAACGGGAGACCGCCGGGAAACGGTGAGAAAAAAGGGGTTTTCCCGGCGGATACGGGATACTTGGCAGCTATGCATACAGCTCTCCTTCCTTCCTTCCTTCCTTCCTTCCTTCCTTCCTTCCTTCCTTCCTTCCTTCCTTCCTTCCTTCCATCTTTCATCATCTATCTATCTATCTATCTATCTATCTATCTATCATCTATATATCTATTGAAACTCATTCACATTTCATGAAATGAAACCCAGGAAATTTTCAAAACAGCGGTGTAGCATGGTTTACCAGCACTCTGGGCGCACCTGCATGTGTGTGTATGTGTGTGTGTGTGTGTGTGTGTGTGTGGAGGGTTAATGGTGTCCACTGCACCAAACCAGCCCTCACCACAACTGGGCTCCAGCCCTTTGAAACAGCTTCAGCCCTTTGGAATAATCCACAGTCTTTAGACAGAAGAAGTGTTTAGACTTCTTCTTCTTCTTCTTCTTCTTCTTCTTCTTCTTCTTCTTCTTCTTCTTCTTCTTCTTCTTCTTCTTCTTCTTCTTCTTCTTCTTCGCTTACCCTGAGATGTGACCCAGGCTGGAACTACACTGACCTGTTTAACGTTATTAGAATGATATTAGATATATTGTTCTAAAACGTCACAGGGCATGCTGGTAAATTAAAAGCGTTTCATACCCTGTTTTCTTTGTAAAACTGCTGTTTCTCTACTCCCAGTTCCTGGTTGCTCTGCAGCACCCTCTGGTGTCACATTTTAATAACGCATTAAGAACATTAAAATCAGAACATAATGTGTCGACTGCGATCAACAGGTCGATCCCCGGGTGATTGCAGTGGATTGCAGGCTCATTTCCCTCTGCGCGCCCTGCTCAGCTGGTTTTTTAGAAGCCCTTGCTGGCAGGCTGCGGCAAGTTCATGCTAGCAGGAGGCTTCGCGGATCCCTAGCCGTGCCATTCTACCCATGTGATTGGGTGTTGTTAGACCGTTCCTGGCACCTGTCCTCTGATTCCCTGCAACAGCCCTAGTGGAGGTGATCAATTTATGGCATGCCCCCCAAAAGCAGATCTATGGTGCTCCCCCACAAAAAGGCTTGCCCTTCCCATAAAAAAGCTCAACAACTTTGGCCTGCCCCCCCAAGGCTCCACAACTTTGGATCCCCCCCCTCCATGGGTAGATCACTGCCAGTTTTTTATTCCAGGAGTAGATCACAGTCTCTTGGGAGTTGGACGTCCCTGATCTACGTTATGAAACCCAATCGTTAACAAGATCCGACTCTAGTCATTTATGAAATACCATGTGTTCATTTATAGGAATGGTTTCTATTGTTTGTTAGAATTTGTAGAGATGGTTTTAATTGGTCTGGGGTTTATTTTATTTTATTTTTATATTGTATACTGCTTCAATGACCTCAAGCCATGAAGCAGCTTATACTTTTGTAAAATAAAATGAAGTAAATAAATATAGTGTAGGATATTTAAAATGCATTCAACCATCAATTCATGTTTTGTTAGATAGGCACATGATAGGAGCTGAAGCTCACAGCATTTTCCTGTACGTTTGCTAGAGAGAACTCTGTGAGAGAGACTCCCACTGTGCCCTGACAGGGGGAGGGCCTAGCTATACATATTTTCTTACCTGTCTGGGCAAATCCTCTCTTTTTCTTCTCTTCCTCAACTCTTCTTCACCAAGCCAGCAATATGAAAACATCTGCTATGTCTGAGTTCCAAAGCTCAGACACCATACAAGCGAGACTTCATATGTCTTTGTAACTGAATTACCATTTTAAGTCTGCCTGAACAAAGCTGCTGTATCTGTTACTCTTCAACAAGTATTCTGAATAAGTGTTATTTTTACCTTTTACAAGACTGTTTGTGTGATTATTGTTTTAAGGGGGGAATACTAGGAAAATCCAGATTCCAGTCTGCCTTAATGCATCCGGGATAACTTAAACTAAAGCGCTAAAACTAGCCTAAGCTTTCCTTTTAAGCTGCAAAGGGATGACACTCTAATGATTTCACAAACATGAGGAAGGAAGGAAGATATCTAAGAAATATATCCTTTCCTAGAATCTATTCACATCCCAGCATAAAGATTGCACTCCAGATCTTCTGAATCTACAAGTAAAGATCATTTTCACAACTGACTTTGCAATCTTTAGTCTCCAACCATCTCATAAGGATGGTCTTTTCACAGATGACCTCCCATCCTGATTCCACTCTTCAAGTCACTTCAACCCTGACTCCATATGTATTTGTGCCGACACAGGTAATTGCTTTTAGATAGGCATAATTAAGAAATGATTAGTACAGAGTTCCATTGCATATTACACCTTGGTCTCCATTTGAGCAGGGAAATTGCAAATTAAGGTAGTACTGCCTTTCAGAGAGGTGAATCATAAACAGTTGCATTCCTAAGAGCTGTGAAGTCTGTCTGTCTGTCTGTCTGTCTGTCTTATTTTTATTTTTATTTTATTTTCCAGAGTGCATCTTCTGAATACCACTTGTTGGAAACTGCAAGACAGATGCCATTGCACTTAAGCCCTGATAGCAGGCTTCCCACAGGCAACTGGGTGGCCACTGTGAGAACAGAAGCTGAATCTACACTGATCTAAAAAAAAACACTAAGGGGAAGAAAGTTATATACTGTAGCTCTAAAGGCAGTTTTCCATTGACTGCTATGCAGTGCCCCCTGGTGTCACATATTTATAACACATCTATAACATTATAACTCACAAGTGTAGATTAGTCCAGACTCCAGAGTGTTGGACTAGATGCGTCCTTGGCCTGATCCAGCAGGTCTCTTCTTTCATTCTTACTTTTCTTTTTTACTTCTTTAACATTTTTCCTTCATCTGAACTTGAGCTGAAGCGTTCACATATTGCAATGACAACACACACCCCTATCTTTACCCAAACGTCCAGGACACTAAGCTCAATTATAATTTGATGGGTTGGGGCATGGTGAGAGACTAACAGGTGAGGGAGGCAAACTATTTGTCCCACTTGCCAGTGGCAGCTCTCACACTCCCCGCTGCTCTTTCTTCAAAATTTCTTCCTATCTAGAAGACACCTGAGTACAGAAAGGAAGTCCTGATTCTGCCCTTACTCTACAGTGGCTTTTGCCCTTACTCTGAATTGGCTTCAATATAGTGCCATCAGAGATGGAGGATGGAGAAGAGAAGCAAGAAGCATAGCTTCCTGTCGTTCCTGTAGCCTTCTCTGCTTTGGAGAGCACTTTGGAAGGAAGAAGAGTATGCATCTAGGAGGCTCAAAGTACCACAGATATAAGTAGCAGTGTTATTTTTTTTAATAAGTTGAATGGTTGTGCATATTTTCAGCAACTTCTTGCCACCAGCCCCTGTAACCCCAAAATTCAGGTCTAAAAAGCCTTCCACTTACAGAGGTACCTCAGGTTAAGAACTTAATTCGTTCTGGAGGTCCGTTCTTAACCTGAAACTGTTCTTAACCTGAGGTACCACTTGAGCTAATGGGGCCTCCCGCTGACGCCGTGGAGCGATTTCTGTTCTCATCCTGAAGCAAAGTTCTTAACCTGAGGTACTATTTCTGGGTTAGCGGAGTCTGTAACCTGAAGCGTCTGTAACCTGAGATACCACCGTATTCTATATTAAGCATATATTCTATATTAGGCATATATTCTAGGCATGTGACATTAATGAAAGGTTTGGGTGGGTTTTGTTTTTAATGCAAATAATATCAGAGGGAGGGGTTAGTACTTAATAAGATCAGAGTAGGTTTGGTCAAGGGATTTAACCATTTCATCCCTTGCTGTATACATGAAGAAAAACCACTCTTTTGAAGCTGGCATTTGTTTTGGAGCTCTCTCTCTCTCTCTCTCTCTCTCTCTCTCTCTCTCTCTCTCTGTGTGTGTGTGTGTGTGTGTGTGTGTGTGTGTGTGTGTGTGAGAGAGAGAGAGAGAGAGAGAGAGAGAGAGAGAGAGAGAGAGAGAGAGATGGAATCTACCACTTGTGCCAATGGAGGATTTCCTCCTAATTCAAACTCTAGCATCAGAGGAGGGATTTCCCTCCATATACTACTTCTAAGTCACCAGTCCCATAACTACAAAAACTGGTTTCTGCTGGACATGGGGGCATGGGGCCAGTCCAATTCACCTCCAAAGGGCCTTACTAAGTTCTTGTGGCTGGCTGAGAACCCACAGTTGGCAAAAGCAGAGTTGCCATGACTAAACAGTGACAGATAGGATTGTAAAGATGTTTAATCAAGCCCTAATTAAACAGTTCAGTCTCCAAGAAAGGCAAAAGAAAGCGGTGGGTGGGGGGATTCAACAACAGATCCCCGGGATGAGCCAAGGAAATGCTAAAAATCATTAATAATGCAGAATCACCAAGATGCTCTTGTATGAACTGGAAATGCCAAATAATCAAAGGCTTTGTTTAATGAGCATAGATTTTTCTGTTACAAGTTTATTGTGAAAGGATCTGCAATGGGAAGAGGTTCCTTCATCCACTAAGCTTCTGGGTTGCAGTTCAGTGATTGCAGCTTTGCTACTAACCATGTGTATTTAGCAGGAAAGGTTGCTGGCACTAGACTGCATGCCTTGTTCCTTCCTGGGTCCCATCATTCATCCTCCCCAATCTGCAGAAGTAAGTATGATTTTAATTTTGACTCCACGGCAGCTGGGTTTCACACACATACACACTTGCACGTGTGCACACACAAACAGTGACAAAGTTTTCAACACAGAATACAATAAAAGCCAAACTAATCTAAATAAAAATAAAACAGAGGAAAGACAAAAGAAGAAGAAGAGGAAGAGGAAGATACCAGGCCTTCTATCAACTTAACCCTGGGTGCTAATTAACTGGCAGATAGAAGATTTAATTTGTCCTTGCCTCTAGTCTCAAAAATAATTAGAAGGAGGAGGTTTGCTGACCTGATGTCCTGAATTAATTTGCAGTGCATGGGCCTGGTGAAGGTTCCTCACTCAAGATGGTCCTCCACACCCAAAAACTTCCTTGTCTCCAGGATGATGCATGTCTCCTTCCAAGTAAGGGGGTTGATCCCCAACCTCCCTTACCTCCAAAGGGGTTTTTGGTAACCAAGATTTGTACCTTGGTTATTTTAATCACCACGTAATCATCTCTGCCAAGAGGAGCATCAGCAGTCAATGACTAGTCTGCCATCCAGGAAAAAGCTTTAGCTTTTCAGATGTTGTTGGGCTCCAGTTCCCATCATCCCTGGTCATTGGCCATGCTGGCTCAAACTGGTAGAAGTTGGAAACTAATCACATCTGGAGGGCAGTGAGTTGGTGAAGCCTGGACTGTGACCCCAGCCAATGTGGGTATTATCACATCTCCTAAACCATGGGTGACTAATCTGTGGACCTTCGGATGCTGCTGGACTAAAACTCCCACCATTCTTGACTATGTGCTGGAGCTGATGGGAATTAGAGTCCAACACCATCGGGTGGGGTAGAGTAAATTTTAGATAACAGCATACAACTGTGCAGTTCTCTTATATCAAGTAGTACCTCTACTCTACTTAGTGCAGTATCGTCTGCTTTGACTGGTAGCAGCTATCAAGGGATTCACAAGAGAGTTTTTTCCAGCCCTACCTGGATACTTGAACCTGAGACCTTATATACTAAGCATGTCCTCTGCCGCTGAGTTGCAACCTCTCAGCTCATTGTGCCCATGCAGTTTGCTACACATGGCTCCACTGCATTGGCTTTGTTTTTACTGGTGTGTTATAGCACATAAGCAAAGAGATTAAATCACAGCACAGAAAGAGATCCTAACATAACCATCAGGACTCCTATCTTCTGTGTGATTTAATGCATGCACATATATGTGAGAGCTGGACCATCAAGAAGGCTGATCGCCGAAGAATTGATGCTTTTGAATTATGGTGCTGGAGGAGACTCTTGAGAGTCTCATGGACTGCAAGAAGATCAAACCTATCCATTCTTAAGGAAATCAGCCCTGAGTGCTCACTGGAAGGACAGATCCTGAAGCTGAGGCTCCAATACTTTGGCCACCTCATGAGAAGAGAAGAATCCTTGGAAAAGACCCTGATGTTGGGAAAGATTGAGGGCACAAGGAGAAGGGGACGACAGAGGACGAGATGGTTGGACAGTGTTCTTGAAGCTACGAACATGAGTTTGACTAAAGTGCAAGACAGTGCAAGACAGGAGTGCCTGGCGTGCTCTGGTCCATGGGGTCACAAAGAGTTGGAAACGACTAAACAACAACAACAACATACATACATGTGCAGGATAGAATACAGTTTGAAAAAAGCAACCAAGATACAACGGTGTGATCATACCAGGATTCAGCCCAAATTGAATGTGCGCTCGTGTTGCTGGACTCCATCAGCTCCAGCTTACTAGTGTGGTCCAAGGTCAGGTATTTATTACTGGAACCCAGCTTCATCTGGAGGACCACATGCTCCCTCATCCCTTGCATAGACATTACAAGAAAAAGAAAGTGTGAACAGTGTTACACACAACTGAAGTCTCCATTTTTATTTTTATTTTAAACTATTCTTCAAGTTAAATCAGAAGGCAAGGTGGAGTAGAATAAAGGCCAGCGGGTACTCAGGTGCATAATAAGAGTGTGGGATGAGGGAAATCTGTTCACCCCTACGTAAAAGGGGCCATGGGTCATGCCCAAAGCATAGCAAGGCCTCCACACAAATTGCAAACTTCCAGAAAGGGTTACATCTTTGTCAAAAGACAACATCAAATTAGTTCCTCGCACCAGTATGAAAGGCACTCATGTAAAATTTATAGCTTTTATTCTCTCTCTTTTTCTCATGCGGAAAGCAGCCGCCGCCGCCGCCGCTTCGCGTTGTTTGCGGCAGAAGTGGGAGGCGGAGGCAAACTTTGCAGTAGAATTGGCTATGCTGACAGTGGCGCCCTGGTACATGGAATGACCTTGCTTGCGTGCCAAACTTCACACGGAACAATAATGAGAAGGCAGCAGAACTAATCAATTTGGAACGGGGCCCACTCGCCTCCGCCTTGCTCATGCTGGCCAGCCACTTATCATTCAAGGAGTGTGGTGAGCTCCTCATACAAGGCTGCCCTTTCAACAAACACACACACACAATGACTTCTGTTACATAACCCAACAGGCAATTTAGCAGGTTCATAACCTTAAAATAAAATATTTTTTTTTAAAAAAAAATCATGTGCCGAGTTAGATGCTATTTTATTCTTGTTATTGCTATTATTTCTGTGTCCTGCCTTGATTTCCCACGACCTCCTGCTGCTTTTCCAGCTCTGTCCCCTTCTGCTTGTCATGTCCTTTGTTTGCTTTGTGTTGAGAATGTAGCAAACGCTCCCGAGTATCTCATTTGTGATGGGAGCTACCTTGCAGTTTCCCTTGCCATTCCCCACCACCCATGGGTCTGCTTTAGAGATAAGTGGATTCCCCCAATTCTCTTTCTTGGTTGTCCTTCTGGTTTGGTCTGCTGGGCAATTCAATCTTCCTGGAATCCAGCTTTCTAAAAAAATTAAGCCTGTGTTCTTTTACATTTGCACTTATGCGCCTCCACGCACCCCATTTATTTATTTGCTGCATTTCTATCTCAGCATTACCCCATAGAGCTGAAGGTAGCATACATAGTTCTCCCCTTCCTCACTTAACCCGTACAGCAATCCTGTGAGATAGGTTACTCAGAGAGGCAGTGACTGGCCCACGGTCACTCAGGGAGCTTCATGGCAAAGCGGACTTTTCAACCCTGGTCTCCCAGGTCCTATTCAGACACCCTAACCACTGTGTGGAAACTGGAAACACTGGGGATGGTCAGATCTATCAGTTTCAGTTTCTCTCAGTTTTTTCATTTTTCTAATTTTAAATTAAGTTTTCCATATTTCTTCAGCAATATGTGCTTTTGTAAATCATGAATTAAATGCAAATTTCTCCTCATAAACAAATGTATGTATGCAGTTTTGACTAATATACTTATTTTGCAACTTCCATTAATATTTCATGTCTATGTTATTCTTGTGGATATATGTATTTCTATGTACACATTTCCCTAATATAATCTTCTTCTTCTTTTGTACTCTTTGGAGAACTGCCAGATTCAGAGAAGTGTGAAATTCAAAGACAGCTGTGTTTTGGTTTGTGTATTGCTTTTAGAAGTGTGAATTTGGGAGTTTCCAATTAAAACACCAAGAAAATCAAGTTTCTCCTCTCATCACTAGAAAATGCACACAGATAAGGTAGTCATAGTTCTTCTTCATGGCATCTGTCTCAAGAGGCAATGGAAGAGTGAAACCGTTGGAGAGTGACAGCGCCTGCTGTGGCTTCAGAGACTGATACAGAAGAGACATGTTTTGTTGCATCTGGGGCAGATGGAAGCATGCAGTTGTGCTGTTTCAGGTGCACCATGACATTTCTTCTCTGGTCACTGCTGTGGATGCATGATCTATCTCTAGGCACTGTGACCGCCTTGCAAAGGATTCCCATATGGCAGGGTTAATGCTGTAACACAGAACTGGTCTGTCAACAGGCCTAGTGCCGGAAGCCATCTCCCTGTAGAGGACATTCTGGGGGTCCTGTCATCTTCTATTCTGTGGGCATTGTAACAGATTGACACAGTTTTGAAATATTTATTCCTACCTGGTTGGAAAAGAGTTAATCCACCTCCAGCCTGACTGACATAACATTCTGATGGGGGCGGGACTGTTCCCAGTTTAAAAGGAGGGAGGAGCAGTTTGGTCAAGTAGGGAGAGGGGGAGGGAGTGGAGAGATGTGAAGAATAAAGTTGAGAAGCCAGGATAGTGGTGGTTTAGATGAGGTTTAGGAAAGCTTGATGTTAAATTTTTGACAGAGTTATTGTACAACTGAAACAAAGCAGATAAACACATGAAACGTTAAAGAAACACCTATGTTTTTAAGATAATAAAATTCATCTCTTTTGTGCCAAGAAGAATCGTCATTATCGTTCCAGCTGGGTATCAGAACTCACAGAAGTGGTGGCTCAATAGAGGACAAAACTTACCTCAGGAATAGAGGCGACAGTTTGTGTCTTAGAGTTACACTGAGGAAGCTTAGGAGGATAACCTGGGGTGCCAGAGTGGAAAGCGCAAACTTTTGCAGTGGGGAATCAAACTGAGTGAGACCCTTTACTGTAGGCAAGAGGTTATTCCGTCAAACAGCCTAGAGTTTCTCAAGATACCAGGCCACGTAAGCTGGAAGACTCTCTTTACTAATAAACCCACAAGTAAAAAGGGGTTTATTTCAAGGCGGCAGGAGAAGAGGGAGGGTGGTTTCACCCCTGGATTCCTGTGTCGCATTTTTAGGAATAGAGAGGGAGGACATTCGTCACAGACATCACCAAGCCAGCATAGACATCACTGAGAGAAGTGCTGGGAATGTGGGTTTGGAAGAGCACATTTTGGTTTGAGACTCTGTCTTGCCATGTGATGCCCAAAATATTCCTGATGCAGAACTCATGGAAGGCATTGAGGTGTTGCTCCTGGCAGGGTTTAAGTTGCCCACAACTGACTTCCCATAAAACAGCAGGCTCAACATGCAAGCCTGGTAGGCCTTCATCTTGGTACTGATTATTAGCATCACATTCTCCCACACCCTTTTGGAGAGGCAAGTCTTGCCAGTATGCTTGTGCAGCTCAGCATCGATGGAAACATTGCTTGGTTATGATGGAGCCTATGTAGACAAAATCATCTACTATCTCAAGCACATGGCCACCAATTCTGATGCATGGAGTGTTGGCAACGTCGTGACCCAGGATGTTGGTCTTCATTCAGGGGCGTAGCTAGCTGCTCTGGCACCCAGAGTGGTGGGGGTGGGGCGAACCGCACATGGGGGTGCCATGCTAATCCGTGCACGGGGGGCGGTGCGGTGAGCTGCCCACAGAGTTCGCCTGGCAGACGCAAGCCCCACACTGCCATTTTGGGCGGTGTGGGGCCCCAAGCCACCTCATCACTCCCAGGAGAAACACGTGGCTTGGGCGTGCTGCAGGTCAGGCCCCACGGTAGGTGCCACCCGGAAAAAGGGGGCAGAAGGGGAGTGGGGCAGGCTTATACACACTCCACCATTGTGCACGGTGACCCAGAACACAACCCCTGTGCAAATCGGGGGTTGCCTGTAAACCGTATATCATAAAGACACCACTGCCTCTGCTGTACCTTATTCCAAGGAAACAAATCCTGAGTAAGCACCTGGAACCCCTAGAATCTCACACTGCTTGAGGGTTGGGGCAGCATTCAACAATGCATATGGTTGCGTCAATGGCTTTTTCCATGCTATGTACACTTTTACTGAGCCGTGTATGTACACCAGTGTCAGAATTCTATCTGTGAAGTTTTTTTAATAAATAGGCAGGTGTGCATACATGCATCAGCAAATAATGATATTGAGGCAACCATACATATATGAGCACATCAGAACTATGTTCTCTGTAGTATGAAAAATATTTTAAACTGTTATTTATAAACCACCTTTCAACTGAGTCATTCAGAAAGTGGCCCGTGACACGTTGTGATAACATAAAAAGGAACCTCTTCCCCCTTTCCACCCACCTTTTCACACACCGGCTGCCCTTAGTCCAAATTGAAGAATGTATAGCCCTTCAAACATTGATGGACTCCAACTCCCATCAGCCCTAGTCATCATTTCCAATGATCAGTGGTGATGGGTATCATAGTCCTGTAGTTGAATCTGGGCTTCACAGAGGCAGCTGTGCAATTTTTTTCCCTGTGCACCTGAGACAACAGGCTACCTGAACGGCTGGAGGAGTGTGTTATGGGGAACTGCCAGGGGGCACTGTTGCCAATGCTTTCTAGCACGTGCTGCCCGAGGAAGTTGCCTCACTTTGCAGAATGCAGAGGTGAGGACCTTCAGACATTTCCACCTGATCCAAGTAACTCTCCCCACCTCTTTCATTGGCCCCTGAATCACACCCTCTGTGCTTCTGCCTGGATGGAGTATAAAGAAGGCTGTGTGTAGAAAATAAATTACAATGCAATGGCAAAATAGACATTTGTTGCTCTGTCCTCTTTTGCCTCAGGCTCACCACAGCCATGTGGCCCTTGAAAAGTTGACCAGACGTGAATGTCAGTGCCCACCACTGGCAAAGCAAGAGGGCTTCCCTTGCATGCCAGACTCCTAGGCTCTTAAAAGCAGTTGAAAGGCAGAGGAAAGCTGTTGCAAAATAAAATTTAAAAGCCTCTCTCAATTGCGCAGCACCCCTCCCAACCACTTTCAAGAAAGAAATCTATATCAGAGACTTTCGGAGACAAGCTCCCTGTCACAGGGAAAAGGCCTTCTTTGTATGCAAGTTGCAGCGCCTCTTTCTCAAGATAACCTTTATTTCATGTACTGAATGTTAGCTCGGCTGAAAAAAGTGTGCGAGAGAGAAACCGAGATAACTCTTTCACCTGTGGAACATTATTAGAGCCCCCCCCCCTTCTAAGTCCCCACTCCAAAAAGGGGATGAGTTTGGTCTGGCGCATGAGAATAGGGAAAGAACAAGTTAGGCAGGGAAAGAATCCTAAATTGCATCTCTGCGCTCTCTCTCTCTCTCGTTCCTATCTCAGTCAATCTCTTTTTCACTCTCCGTCATTCACCAGTCACTCTGATTTTTCATTACACACTATTTCTTTCCCCCACTCTCTCTTAACACACACCAGGGTGGATGACATTCTCACTCCAGTTACCTACTAGACCAGCTATTTTTGTGTTTGTTCTTCTTGTTGGTTTTATTCTAGCTACTAACTATGTATTTAGTGGTCCATATATACCAGGTGCTCTAAAAGAGGGATGAGGAACCTTTGGCCCTCCAGATGTTGGGCTTAATCAAGCTCTGATCATCAGCTATGCTGACTTGGGGGGGGGGAGTGGGACCTGGAGTCCAGCAATATGTGGAGTGCCACACCTTACCCTGGTCTAGGTGGTGAACCTTTGGCCCCCCAGCTATCACTGAAGTACAGCTGTCATCAGCCCTAACAAGTACAGCGAACAGTTAGGAATGATGGGAGCCCCCTGGGGGACCTCCAGACCAGGACCTGCCTGCAGCTGAGCAAGCAGGGCAGGGCAGGGCAGGGACAAGGATTCTGGATAGGCAGGCTACATTGGAAACACCTGCGGCCCCAACTAGGCATGCTCCAGTTGCTGCGGTAGCTCTATAATGCCTGCCTGGCCTGGTGGCAGGGCCATAACCAAAGGGGTGGAATGAGTGCGTGAGCCAGGTCCATTGTGCTAAAATTATATTTTTAACAGGGATAGGGTTTAACTTGGGTGGGTGTTGTTTTATATGGGGGTGAGGTTGTTTTGAATTGGTTTCAAATGTTATATGTTAATTTGAATTTTGTATTTGTAGTCTGGGGTATTGCTTAGGGACTTTTGTTAGGGAATGCATTTTTATTAGTTTGTATGCTTTAGTGTTGTTAAATGGTTTAATTATTTTTATTATGTATTTTGTATTTTTTTACATAGTACTTTATGTTGTGAACCACCCTGAGACCTACGGGTATGTTGTTGTTGTTTAGTCGTGTCCAACTCTTCGTGACCCCATGGACCAGAGCATGCCGGGCACTCCTGTCTTGCACTGCCTCCCGCAGTTTGGTCAAACTCATGTTTGTAGCTTCGAGAACACTGTCCAACCATCTCGTCCTCTGTCGTCCCCTTCTCCTAGTGCCCTCCATCTTTCCCAACATCAGGGTCTTTTCCAGGGAGTCTTCTCTTCTCATGAGGTGGCCAAAGTATTGGAGCCTCAGCTTCACGATCTGTTCTTCCAGGGAGCACTCAGGGCTGATTTCCTTCAGAATGGATAGGTTTGATCTTCTTGCAGTCCATGGGACTCTCAAGAGTCTCCTCCAGCACCATGATTCAAAAACATCAATTCTTCGGTGATCAGCATTCTTTATGGTCCAGCTCTCACTTCCATACATCATGTCAGGGGACCTTCCTACAGGGAACCTCCCCCCCCCTCTTGCTGACCAGCACTTCGCCCAGTGAGAGCAGCAGCAGCGGGTCAGATGAGGGGAATCAGGAAGTAAGCGGGATGGAGGTGTCAGGGCTCAATGATGTTGAAGAGCTCTTGCACCACCTTGACCAAGAGGTGGAGGGGAACAGGCAGCCCCTTCCGGCGCCTGAATTAAGGCACGCCACTAAATGTAAGGTCGGGAGGAGGCGTTCCGGGGTGCCCAAACTCGTTTGCTGGTCTCGCAACAGGAAACGTCCACTCCCGGATTCTGCGAGTGACTGAGAGGTCATGTTTTCTGCTATCTTTGCACTGTAAATACTATGCACAATGAAACTCTCAAAGACAGAGCGGACTTATGTGTCTTTACTGAAGAGTAGCCGCAACAGCACCATTACACATCACTACTGGGAAAACCATAGCTTTAACTATACAGACCTTTGTCACCAAGGTGATGTCTCTGCTTTTTAAGATGCTGTCTAGGTTTCTCATTGCTTTTCTCCCAAGAAGCAGGCGTCTTTTGATTTCGTGACTGCTGTCACCATCTGCAGTGATCATGGAACCCAAGAAAGTAAAATCTCTCACTGCCTCCATTTCTTCCCCTTCTATTTGCCAGGAGATGATGAGACCAGTGGCCATGATCTTAGTTTTTTTGATGTTGAGCTTCAGACCATATTTTGCGCTCTCCTCTTTCACCCTCATTAAAAGGTTCTTTAATTCCTCCTCACTTTCTGCCATCAAGGTTGTGCCATCAGCATATCTGAGGTTGTTGATATTTCTTCTAGCAATCTTTATTCCGTCTTGGGATTCATCCAATCCAGCCTTTTGCATGATGAATTCTGCATACAGTATAAGTTAAATAAGCAGGGAGACAATATACAGCCTTGTCGTACTCCTGTCCCGATTTTGAACCAATTAGTTATTCCATGTCCCGTTCTAACTGTAGCTTCTTGTCCCACATAGAGATTTCTCAGAAGACAGATGAGATGATCAGGCACTCCCATTTCTTTAAGAACTTGCCATAGTTTGAAGTGGTCAACACAGTCAAATGCTTTTGTGTAGTCAATGAAGCAGAAGTAGATGTTTTTCTGGAACTCTCTAGCTTTCTCCATAATCCAACGCATGTTTTCAATTTGGTCTCTGGTTCCTCTGCTCCTTAGAAATCCAGCTTGCACTTCTGGGAGTTCTCGGTCCACAGACTGTTTAAGCCTGCCTTGTAGAATTTTAAGCATGACCTTGCTAGTGTGTGAAATGAGCACAATTGTGCGGTAGTTGAAGCATTCTTTGGCACTGCCCTTATGGTATAGGGCGGTATATAAATTCAATAAGTAATGCGCAATGATCACAATAACATCCAGAGAGCCACAGGTTCCCCACCCCTGCTCTAGACAGTAAGACAATAACTTACAAAATAGTGACACTTCCAAGGCATTTTGTTATTAAAAGCATGGTCTGTTCCTTTTCCTATACACTTATTCCCTGCACATAAGTAATGCATGGAAAGGCAACCATCGTAAACAACAGGGCAACCATAACCAGGATGAGTTTAGCCATCCTGCAAAATGTTAAGGCAGGGCTGGAGTACCAATCTTTTTGGATCAATCCAGTGAATCAATCCAGTGAATGGGATTGTTGCTGTTTTCAGTCTGCAAATGATTTGTTGTTGTTGTTGTTGTTGCATAAAATTTATACTCCACTTGATTGTAAAAAAAGTCCCTCAAACTAGTTTACCAAAAAGATACCAAAAAAAATACCAAGAAGAAGAATTAACAACAATAATTTAAAACTTTCAAAAAATTAAAACATCACACAAATAACAGATTAAAACTCACATCAAATTTCTAAATATCTAGGTAGGCTTGTTTAAACAAAAGTATTTTTAGCAGTACAGTGGAGGAGCCTTTATAATACCATTAGGCAGGGAGTTCCAAAGTGTAGGTGCTGCCACGCTAAATGATACACAGCTGATGATATTATTTTCTCCCCATCAAAAAAATTCTTCTGCATTACATTTCTTTGGATTGAATGAATGGTGTGGGATGACATAATGATAATGTAATTATCATTTTGCCATAATGGGTGACAAAACAAATAACATAGTCTTTGTTGGAAGCCAAACTGCAGTGGAATGGAAGCAGCACTGATAGTGATGAATTTGGAATGGCCTGGAAATCAATGCCTTCATACGGTACATCCCTAACCTCTAAACCTGACTACCTGACTATCCCTCCCAAGTGCTAGGGGACAAATGCTTGTGGGACACTCTTGACACAGTCACTTCTGTATGATACATCTCTCTCTCTCTCTCTCTCTCTTCCCAGTTACACCAGATGTTACTTGAGGTCCAATGAACCTGCACTTGCCCTTCACTTCTCTCCTTTCCCCTTTTCTTTTCCCCTTTTCGTTCTGAGCTTATTCATCTACCTTGCCTTTTTTAGTAGATACAAGTTGGAGCAGCTGTAACAATTAGGAATTAGTTGGCTTTGTATCTCATTGCTCTGGTCCCACTTACTGTTGGTCTCCCTGCTTTCGCAGCCACCACTGTCCTGTCCGAATTGCAATCTGTGAAAGGGGAACCATTTTAGGTAGGGGGTGGGGGATGAGGTACTTCACTCAACCTAAACACATCTTGCATGGAAAGAGCCTAGATGCACATCTGTTCCACAAAGGTCTCCACATGCTCACCTGCAGAAGAGAGGAGTTATGGTAGTATGCTCAGACTAACAATGCTCAATAGCCAGTGGTGGGAAGTGAAGGTAGAATAAGGTGAGAAGAGCCCCCTGAAATCAGCATGTTTGAGACATACTCCTGTTGGAGGATGGGTATTGTTTCAGAACCAGTGGAAACAAAAATGTAGCAGGGTGGATTCTGGCCAACCATGATCCCTTGCAGAAGATTGCATTCCATTCTCTCTTCTTGATTTTCTGCCTTGCATCCCTCACCCCACCCCACACAACAGACACCTAGCATTCTGCTGCCACTAAGCATGCATTGCAAAGCAAAGCAAGCTTTGGCATTTCTTTGGTTAGATTCTCCCCTGCTTTTTTATATGCTACTGCAGATCTTGGAGTTCCCTGCTGTTGCTTTCCTTCAGTGCAGGATTTCCCAAACTGACTACTGGTCCCGTCACCCAGGGATGATGGAAGTCGTAGTCCAAAAACAGCTGAAGTCCTACGTTTGGGAAACCCTGCTCTAGTGAATGGATGGTGCTGCTTTGGCTACACAAGCAAGGGCACCCTAGGCTTGCACATTGGTGTCAGGCTGCATATTCACTGTAAATTTAAAACACATGGCTCCCCCCCCAAAGAATCCTGGGAACTGTAGTTTGTTAGGGGTGCTGGAAATTGCAGCTCTGTGAACAGTCAACTGCAGTTTCCAGAACTCTTTAGAGGAAGCCATGTGCTTTAAATTTATGGAGTGTACAGAACTATAGAGGAAAAGACAGGTTGACAAGAACTGCACCTAGATTGAGTTTGCTATTGGAATTCATGATGTTGCTGTAGTTTTGAAACAGAGAGAGTCTGGCACACTGGAAAAGAGCAGGAATTTTTGGCAATCCAGCCTACTCCATTGGTTGTTTCTAATGAAGGAGCCCATGTGTCATCCTTCACTGAGCTGGGGTTTAAAACAATAATTGGAATGAGAATTAATGATCTGTTAGGGATTTATTAACAGTGGGTTTGTTTTTTCATTACGGTGGAGTGTTCTAATAGCAGGGCAGTTCCATGCTGTGCTTTAGCTCAGGGGATTCATCTTTATGCTTATGCAGAGTTTGCAATTTCACATTGACTGGAAGATGCCAGCTTGGGGAAAAGTTCAGGGCCCTATGCTCTGCTGAGCTCTTTGCAGAGAGAACGTCTCTGAAAGTTGCCACACAAACGTCCGTGCTGCATCATAAATTACAGGGTAGTTATTCCTTAGTTATTTAGCAGTTAACAGTGTCATTAGTTCCACTTAATGTCAACTCTTGCCAATACGTCTTCCGTTAGGCATGGAAATTATAGCCAGATTTATGAAATGATTGAGAGGAATGGAGGGATTATTCCATGCCCCAAAAGCATGTATGAAAGGGGGCAAAAGGGGCCTGGAGATGGAAGATATGCCTTCTAGCCACAATACCTTTGTTCTACCTCCAACGGCTGTAGGCAGTATGCTGGGCGTCACAAGCAGGGAGAGCACCATTTTTTTGTTTGACCACCATGAGAACAGAATTCTGGAGCAGATGGACCACTGGACTATTCCAGCAATCCAGAAGTCTCTTATTATGTTGTAATGATTAGAGAAAGTATTGGCTGGAAACACAGACAGTCAGAGAGAGAATGGTGCAAGTCCTTTTTTTTGTAATATTGAGTAGAATAAAGCACAGTTATATCTAGACACCATGCTGTTCGTCAGAAATATTACATTTGCTAAACATGTGCAATTCCTGCCCATCAATTTCTAAGGTTTTCTCTGCTTTTCCATCCCATGGGCTTGGATATAGAATCAAAGAATTGTAGAGTTGGAAGGGACCCCAAGGGTCATCTAATCCAACCTCCTGCAATGCAGGAATCTCAGCTAAAGCATCCATGACAGATGGCCATACAATCTCTGCTTTAAAACCTCCATGGAAAGAGAGTCCACAACCTCTTGAGGGAGTCTCTTCCACAGCTCTTGCTGTCAGAAAGTTTTTCCTGATGTTTAATCAGAATCTCCTTTCTTGTAATCCAATTCAATCCAATGTGAAGCCATTGGTCTGAGTCCTACCCTCCAGAGCAGGAGAAAATGAACTTGTGCCATCTTCATGTGAGATTTTTGAAGTTGGCTATCATATCTACTGCCTCTGTCCCACTCAGTAGGGAGTCACCTACCACCACGACAAGTCTCCTCCTCCTCTGGGGAGGGCAGGAATCATCCTATACACGGTTCCTTCCAAAGCCTCCTTGGATTGTTCTAAATTCTTCAACTGCTGGCCTTGAGTCTTCCCCTCTTGCCTATTAGAGCTTATTCATATATTATTGGAGCTCCAGGCTGCAATTCCCTTTTTCCGAGATCCTCTCTGTAATGATCTCTGGCAGGCAATCAAGCCCCGATAAGAAGTAATGACTCTCTGGCAATTTTATGTATGTTTATTTGCAAAAAGACACATCCAGAGCACGGCTCCTTGCCTGCTCACATTGACGATAGTTGGTCAGCCTGAATTTTTGCTCCTCCCACAGCAGGAAGGACGCCAAACTCCCACCTTTTGCCTCTTGCCCTTCCGTTGCCATCTGATCTTATCCAGACACCTAGAATGGGGACTGAGAAACTGCCCTGCCCGCTCCCCACTTTCAATCAACACAGACTCAGACCTCTGCTTATCTGCTGATTGCCTAGCAACACTCTGGCTGCCTTCCAACTCTTCTTTGTCTTGAGAGCTCACAGAGTCTTCCCCGGGAAGGGAGGGTCGAACTGCCCTTTCTCGACTCTGTCAGCCAGTTCTCATCTGCAGAGTCTGTCTCTCATTCATTTAGTTTGATTTCTGAGTCTAAATCTTCTCCTGCGCTCTGCGGGGCCATGTTCCTGACACTCTCCATGAAAGATAGCAAGTGTGTTATCAGTATCTCTTCCAGCAAGTGTGTTATCCAGGATCAGTAGCCTTGGATCTGAAGCGGTTAGATCAAAAATGGAAAAAGACTCCTCTAAGTCCATCTTCTCCTGTCTCTTCCTCCTCCGGTGGTGGGGTGGAGTGGTGGCGGCAAGAATTGTTCTGAGCATTGTACCTTTCACAGTGACCTTGGTGTCTTCTGAGGTCTCCAACTGCTGTCCTAGCTCCTTTGGCCCAGAATCGGTGTCCAAGGTGAGAGCATGGAAGTGACTTTACAGCTCCAATGGCAAAGCATGGGTTGTGACTCCTTCTGTGCATCACATTCCTCCAGGGGTTAGTCCCTTGCAATGGGCAATCCACATCCTCCCTAAGGACACCCCATTTGTGTTGCTGTTCCATCACAGTTGACTCAGCTCTATCAAGAAACTCTGCATGTTGTCCTGTAGCTCGATGTGTGGCTAGTTGGGCCTCAGGTTGCTGCACATTCTCTTCCAGCAAGACAACCAGCTTGCACTTGCTACAAGTATACTGTTGCATGTTCCCTGGTAGAAATACAAACATGGTACAGGTGTTGCAGGTCCCTGCAGCAGCTACATCACCCTCCATGTCTCTTGGTTCTGAGCACACTCTGGGCCTCCCCTTCAAACTTCCCCATTAAATTCACTGGTCCTGGTCATGAGCTCCCTGAAGCTGCAATGAGCTAAGTTTGATATGATAGGATATGATGTTATATGATTGTATGATATGATTCTTCCACATGCTCCTTCTGAGAGTGTCCATCTAATCCCACCTATACATGTGGCACCTGGTTCTCAGTGAAAAGACAATGTCCTTCCCCCCCCCCCTGTCTTCAGCTTCTATACCACCTCCTGCTCTTCAGACCCTGTCTCTGATGATGCTCTGTGCTCTGCAGGAACAGTGGAGGAGAGAGCTGTCATGCCTGCTTCTCACTCTCTGATATCTAGAGTAAAAAAGGAATGACCTCTGACCTCCATCAGTTGGTGTCCTCCTCCTCCTCCTCCTCCTCCTCCTCCTCCTCCTCCTCCTCCTCCTCCTCCTCCTCCTTCTTCTTCCTCCTCCTCCTCCTCCACCACCTCCTGGTCTGTTTGGGGCTTCCAAACCATGCTAGATCCTGATATTGCTGAGAGGCCGATGACAAGGATGTCCTTTTGGGGTCATGAACAAAGACATGCACATCCTGAGCACCAGAAGTAGAGGTGATGTGTAAATGGGTACCTCCGATCTTTAGCAGGGTACCCAACTAGCTTAAATGTAATTTAGCATATTGTACTACTGATATCACCACCACCACTCTGGCAGAAAAATGGTTTGTTTGTTTGTTTGCTTGCTATTACATTTTCTCCATGGAGGCCAAGGGGATGTACATGGTACTCTCCCTCCTCATTTAATCCCCCAATAACCCTGTAAGGTAAGTTAGGCTGAGAGAGGCACTGACTTTGCAAGACCACCCAGTGAAGTATTTATATATTTATTTAAAGATTTATTTACTTCATAAAATTTGTACACCACTTGATTGTAAAAAAGCGGTTTACAAAAAGATAAAAGCAGGAATATATATGTGTGTGTGTGTGTGTATATATATATATATATATATATATATATATATATATATATATATATATAAAACAACACTTCAAAACCTACATGCCACCGTAATGAAAAACAAGCCCACTGTTAATCAATTCCTAACTGATTATTAATTTTCGCCTCTTAAATGGTCCCTGGAAGACAATAGGCAATCAGTACAATGGTTTCCGATTTAATGTGGCATTCAAATGCTCCAGGGCGCCTTCTGGTCATCCAGCTGATGAATTTTTTCTCCAGTTGCGACTTCTGGATACTTTTTAATGGCCACTCCACACAGAGCAAAACATAGAAATTATCAGAAAATGGTAAACGGTGACCTCATCCTTCATAAAGCGCATGCCTTCCATTTCCATCCTACTATCTCCCATTGTAAAACAGATGATATCTTGCAAGGAGCTCAGGTTTCTTCTGCAAACTTTGTTCTTGCAAAGCTCACCTTATTTATCAGTTTGGGATTCTCTAATAAAGGAAAAGCCACCAAGTACCTGTCGTGAAGTCACAGTATCCCCAATGTAATGATGAAAATGTTCAGAAGGAAAGCAAATTACTAAGAAGCAAATAAGAAGCAAATAAGATTTTCAAAGGCAGCCCTTAGAGTAGCAATCTAGCTGGAGAGCCAACAGTTGTGGGGTTTTTTTTTTTTGGGGGGGGGGGTTAGAAGAAGGGGAGTTTCTGACAATCTAATTAACAGTGTCTCTTTTCCTCCCTAAATTCCCTTTCCCCTTCATATGTGACTGCATCAGTGTTCCGGTCTATACTCAACTGTTGTGGAGAGCAGTCAGGGAGGCGATAAAGGACAGGTTTTGTTTCATGCCTGCAGAGATGTAATTTAGTCCAAGAGAGAAGAAAAGAAATCTTATTCAAGGGCCAACAGGGAGAGCAGGAGACCTACGTTCTATTAATGATGATTTCACGCCGAGGATCCAACAAGACAAACTGATGGGTAGTGAAGAAGGTCTGTTCTCAAACATCAACAAGACCCAGAAAAGGAAATTACCCAGGGGAGCGGTGTGTATGTGCAAAGCTGAGAGAAATATTATGGGGGAGAGATATTAAGGCGCAGTGGCTGGTATCTGAAATGTTATTTGAAGAGAGGTTTTAATCTGGCTGAATGCTGGTGTGGAAGAGCTGGGTTTTCGGTGTGGCAGCCATTGTTGTAAAGCACAAATTGAGGCATTGTTCTCACTAAACATGCAAAGCTGGCTTACACCAAGTCAGACCAAGGGTCCATCCAGTCCTACCCAGATATGCCAGGGATTAAATCTGGGAACTTCTGCATGTAAAACACTCTGAGCTATGACTCCCTCTACATCTGGGGCTGTGTGATTTCCACCTGCAGGTACAAGCTCATGTGGCTGAATGATCATGTAACAAAATCCCTGTGCATAGAAAACTAGGGAAAGGCTTCAAGGACAGACTTGATGTCAACATGCTCTTTTTCTATGTACAAGGAATTATTTTTGCATAATGATCTTGGCAGGACATTAATGGTCCTGCCTCATACAGCATTGGAATTTAGGCTGCAATTTTAACCCCATTTACCTGGGTGGGAGTAAGTTCTGTTGAATTCAATAGGACTAACTTCTGAGTACAGTCATACCTCGGTTTAAGTATGCCTCGGTTTGAGTATTTTCAGTTTAAGTACACCGCGGACCCGTCTGGAACAGATTAATCCACCATCCATTACTTTCAGTGGGAAAGTTCGCTTCAGGTTAAGTACGCTTCAAGTTAAGTACAGACTTCCGGAACCAATTGTGTTTGTAATCCACTTTCCATTACTTTCAGTGAAAATGTTCACTTCAGGTTAAGTACGCTTCAGTTTAAGTACTCCACAGACCGCCTGGAACGGATTAATCCACCATCCATTACTTTCAGTGGGAAAGTTCGCTTCAGGTTAAGTACACTTCAGGTTAAGTACAGACTTCCGGAACCAATTGTGTTTGTAAACCAAGGTACCACTGTAGAGGTATAAGAACACATTGTGAAATATTTAGGTATTTGGTTAACAATCAATAACGCTAATCTGATCCAGAACAGTTATGGGGTTGTGTGGAGTAAGATTAAGCAAGACATGGAAAGATGGAATAGGACAAGACTCTCCTTATCAGGTAGGATTTCAGTGGTAAAGAGGAATATATTATCAAATGTGTCATTTTTATTCCAGACAATTCCAGTGATAAGTAATATGAGCTGCTTCAAACAATGGCAAAGAGAGAGAGTTAAATATATCTGGCAGGGGGGAAGACCAAGGATTAAATTTAAAATTTTAACAGATGTGAAAGAAAGAGGTGGATTCTCACTGGCAGATCTAAAATTATATTATGAAGCATATGTACTAGATGGGTCTTCCCATCACCTGCATCCTGGACCTTTTTAAAATGAAGCCTGGGATTGAACAAGGCGTCTTCTGCATGCCAAGCACGAAGAGTACCAGTGAGCTATGGCCCATCCTCTTGATGCCTGCTTCTGTTCAGAGTGCTCCAAACATTCTAAAAGCACCATCTAAATCCCAAGTATTACTATTATCATTCTTTCAGCCCCCATTCTAATTCTGTGCTATTTCCAACAGCACAAGGGGTTCTGTTTAGCCCACAGGTAAGCAAGCCATTAAGAATATGAAGAGCAGAAAGGCAGATCATAATAATCATAATAATAAGGAATTCCCTTGCCCAGCTCCTTTCTCACAAACACTTTTGCAGAGCCATAAAGATATTTTACTACAGTGGAATCTTTAAGAAATAATCATTTTACACTGTACAGTTCATCAATAAAGGCAATAACACCGGGTTATGTAATAAATTAAATATGATGTGGAGTTGAAAGTAATAGCACTCCCTGGCATCAGCTCCTTGTCACATTAAGGGTTCTGGCAAGGAGATTTAATATTTGCCGAATGGGCTGCATTATTGACAAGCCAAGGAGAGCCCAGGCAGCCAGCAAAATGTCATGTTAATTTTTCAGGAGCTGATATTGCTTTTCTTGCTGATAACGCTGCAAACTTCTGGAGGTCTAGTGTAATGGGCAGGGAGAGAGAGAGAGATTGCTCGCATTGTTCTTCCCCCCACTGCTACTACCTTTTTGAGCTTACTTCTGTCAGTGTTCATCATATTACCAGCATGGTGCCTACCAGTACAGTCTATATCTATTCTCTCTAAAATGGAATGCTTCTATTTGGGGTGGGGGGGGAGATGGGGCTGTTGGCCACCCACATTTTGCAGGTGGGGTGGGGCAAATTGAGTCCCATCCTCAATGAAGTGCCTGAAATCAATCTCTTATTTCCTCCCATAGAATTAAATGGTTTCCATCCTTCTGTATGCAAGAATGCACTTGGTAGTATATAGTGATATAAAACATAAGAAGAGCAAAGGCCCCTCTAGCCCAGCATCCTGTTTTCCCAGTGGGAAATGGAATGCCCCAATGGGAAGCCCACAAACAGGACCTGAGCACAACGGCACTCTCCCTATTTGCATTTCCCAGTAACCAGATGGTGGAGGACAGGAAGGTGGTGCAGCTCATGCAACATGGGTAGCCTTGACAGCTGACCGGTCACCATGCTGGGTACTATCCTTGATATGGCAGTCTGTGGCTGCCCCACCTTTCACATGATACCAGCTGTCTGCCAAAGAGAAATAAGTTTTATTTATTTTTTAAAAGGATTTTCCTTGACAGCATTCATGGACCATCTACAGTGGTAGAAAAGAGAGAGGGAGAGGGGGAGGGAGGGGGAGGGAGGGAGGGAGAGAGAGAGAGAGAGAGAGAGAGAGAGAGAGAGAGAGAGAGAGAGAGAGAGAGAGAGAGAAACTGCAACTCCCCACCCACCCCAGTTCCCAAGAGGCAATGCCAAACAAAACAAAAATACAATGCAATTCATTGCCACTTGTGTGTCTGTATAGCAAATGTTTATTTCCCCCCACACGTTCTGAGCAGAGGTTCTCATGGCAACAGGTGGAAATGAGAAAGTCAGATGGGGAGCGACTGATTTGCTTGTTGGGCTGCCCCAGGTGAGTATACACAGCCAACAGATTCATGCAGAACAGTTTCTGCTCTGCAGCAAATAGATTTATTTTGCTATTCTTCTTCTCCAGCTGCTTCTCTCTCTCTCTCTCTCTCTCTCTCTCTCTCTCTCTCTCTCTCTCTGCTCACAGGGTTGTTGTGAGGATAAAATGGAAATAATCACCATCACCATCATTCATATTGCTTCAAGTTAATGGGAAAACACCCTATTTCTCCGAAAATAAGACATACCCATAAAATAAGCCGTAGCTGGATTTCTAAGCATTTGCACACTATAAGCCATACACCGAAAATAAGGTATGTATCCCACACAATTGCCACAAAATGGCTCTGGCTCTCCTACTTGAGTAAAGGAATTTGACATTCACAAATGTAGGGCATTGATCCAGAGCTAGTAAGGTTGGAAGGCACTGACAGTGGAGACTACACTAGTTCTACACAGAGACCAGAGCAGTCTACCAAAGAATGATTTGGCCCAGCACTCACATATATGGGATCTTACTCCAGATTGTGTATGACTGGATGACTTTGGTGATGGAGACTAAAAGATTCTCTCCCCCCACCCCATCATGCACACAATAGTCTACTGAAGTATACCAAAGAATCAGTTGCCCTTGGATCTTTATGTACCTAGCATTGTGCAATATGCTGTTGACTATGTAAGGAGCATATATTTCCTGTTTGCCAAGAGAGCAGAAGAATGCTTGAAGCCTGTTTCATAATGGCCTTGTGCACTTGCAAGTGTGTGTGTGTGTGTGTGTGAATGCATTGATGTCAGGGCTGCATTGTGGGCAACAGTCTGATGTGAGCAAGGAGCTAAGAATCAGGACAGGCCAATAGTTTGGAGGACTGAAGGGTGAGTTAGAACCAAAGGACATAGAAGGTGCCAGGACCAAAAAATAACACATGATTCTAGAACATACCAGATCTGATAAATGTCTATAGTGAGGGGGAGCTTCACATTCATAGTTGTGCATCTGAAGGCTTCCCTGGAATCTGCAACAATTAGGGTTGCAGGATTCTAGGCAAGCCTTCATGCACTAGCATTAATTAATACACATGTAAGTTTAGTAGGAGACCCTGAGTCAGCAATATCAACTTGGAGCTATCCAAGCTACCGAAGCCTATCTGTACCGTTCATAGACAAAATTATGAGATTACACCTGCAAGCTCCTTTAGTTCCCTTGGATGCAGCTCATCAGGTCCTAGAGATTTGAATTCATTTAATGTAGCTAGGTGTTCCCTTACTATCTCTTTTCCTATCTTGGGCTGTGCTGCAGCTCCTTTCTTACATCATTTATTCTGTTATCACCAGGTTGGGCATCTCTTTCCTTTTGAGTGAAGACAGAGGCAAAATAGTAGTTCAGCTCATTAACCCCATAGGGAATAATGGGGGTTGCGGCTGGACCCTGCAGAAAAGCCTGTGTGTGTGTTAAGGGGTGGGTCTAAACTAAAAGAAAGAGGATGATTGGAAGGCTGAGTGTTGCTGGGCTAAATTGCATGTATCCATTCCTTGATTGACAGGGTGAGTGCTTAAGTACTCAGCGTTGCCACATGCAGCTCACTCCTGGCTAGTGATTTTAGTCTCCCTCCCACCCACCTCCTTTTCTTTGCAGGTTTAGAGTGACCTTGCTATGGCACCGCCTGTATTCAGGGGCCAGTAGGATTTTTTTCCATTTGGCTGATTGGCTGGTGCCATTTGGCTGGTGCCATCTTGGACTCCCTGCTCTTTGAGTATTTCTGACCATGGGATCTCACCCAGTAGCTTCTTAAGCCTTTTGAAATTGGCCTTCTTAATTAATGTCCAGAGTACATGTCAAACTACACTCAGCTTTCCCTCACCTCTGTATCATGAAACCAGGAGGACATGCCTCACAAGTTTCTGTGTACTGTACTTCCAGTTTGTCAATCAGTTCCTCCCTGTAGGTGAGGTCCAAGACACATGATCCCCTTGTTGCTTCTTCCACCATCTGGGAAATGAAAATGTGAGCAAGGCAAAAGAGGAATCTGCCGGACCGTGCATTCTTTTTAAAAGTACATTTCATTAAGGTTTATAGAGAAAAATACAAAACTTAATATCTTTTCCATTTTTTTTAACCAAACCAAGACTTTTATGAAAACACAAAATGGGGGAAGAAAGAGAAAAAAAGAAATAAAAAGAAAAGAGTAGAAAAGAGGTTAAAAGAGAAAAATAGAAAAATAGGATTCAGAAAATAAAGAACTTCCAATTCTTCACCTGTCTGCTATATAAAAACAATATTCACTTTGTCCAACGGACCTTGCATTCTTGGCAGAGTGAGTTCCAACAGATATTGGGGAAATTGAAGTGTCCCATTACTTCTAGATCTCTCCTTTTTGATGTTTGGTAATTGCTCTAGATCTTTCCTCCCGTCCTTCTGTGATACTCTCATCTCCATTGCCTAGGCAGATTTGTGGCATTTTTAAAAACCAGAAATTCTCCATTAAAATATTGAAGAGGGACATTAAATATTTATTTTATTCAGCTCCTTGTTAGGACAGAAGGGAATGAGGCAGCGGGAGGGGGTGGGGAATCTGACAGAATAGAACCTAATAGTCACATATTTTTTTGAAGAGGCTGTTTATGATTATGGTGCCCGGGGGATTTGCAAGGATAGAAACTGAGAGGAGGTGACAAGAGCCTCCACTACTTCAACCCTGTCACTGTTATCTGGGGGCTTACACACATGCTCTCTTGCACACCTTTGCTCATGCATATTCCTTCTCTCTCTCTTAATTCTCAAACTGAACAATGCCAAGGCAATTGAATGTACAACCCAACAACATTTCACCAAGGAAAATAGTGCTTTTTTCTAAGAGGTCTCTGAGGTTTTTTCTCTGAAATCTAAAATGATGAGGACCTTTTCAAAAAAAATTTCATGTTTGCCTTCCACTGCTCAACAGACTCCCCCCTCCCCAGCCTGGTTCCTGCCACCTACTCCTTCCCCGAAGCTTCCACCCATTTATACTTTCCACCCACTTATCTTTCAGCAGCAGTGTTGAGGTGGTAGATATGGATTGTCTGGTCTTCCACCATCAGCATGCTCCAAAGCCTTACCAACAAGAAGTTTGTAGAGCAAAACATATATCTGGCAGTTAAAAGTTTCCATGGTAAGATCTCAGAAACCTTGGCAAATGATAGCTTTGTTCAGATGTTCTGGTAACATTTTGACTAAGCATATGGGGGGAGGGATATATGTTATAGTTCCAGCCTCTCGTCTCTGTTTTCTTCATTCTCCATGAGCTGGAGTAAAACAACTGCAAAGTGAGGACTCCTGTTGCTGTAGACATTCCCCACACATTTTGACATTCTGGAGAACCAGGGGTTTAAAAACCTGAGGGTATATACCAGGGATGGGGAAACCACAGGACTGGGAAGCAAATGTGGTCCTCTAGACCTTTCTATCTAGCCTTTGGGGATCTTCGTAGGCCACACCCCATTACCAGTGCTGCTTTGGATTCACTTTGAGTGATCCTTTCTGGTTAGAATGGGTCCTCACTCTCTGAAAATGTCTCTTGCTTGCTGGGATGGAAAACAGAGTGTGTGAGTATGTTAGGAACTACCCTACTGTACAAAGGTAAAATTCACACCTGTGGCTCTGCCATCTCTTTCACCTGCCCTTGGTGACCTGTTATGTAGCCCCTGGGAAGCTGTTCAAAAGGAGATATGGTCCTCAAAATTAAAAATGTTCCTCACCCTGACATACATGTACCGTTGTACCTTGGCTCTCGAACGCCTTGTGACTTGAACGTTTTGGCTCCCGGGTGCTGCAAACCCAGAAATAAATTTGTGGGGGGAAATTGGAAGCCAAACATCCAACACGGCTTCCATGGCTTCCGACTGAGTGCAGGAAGCTCCTGCAGCCAATCGGAAGTCACACCTTGGTTTTCAAATGTTTTCGGAAGTTCGTTCAAGAACCAAGGTATGACTGTATAGACCAGACTTGCACTTCACAGAGTCACCCTCTAATTTGTGGAAGGTGACAAAAACAAGGATGGGGGAGAAGCAGCTAGCAGGCTCATCCACACAGCTTCCCCTCAGATGTTTAGAAAATCCAGCATTGCAGTGACTGAAAATGACTTGTGACACTTAAAGATCTTTGTGCTTGAACTTCCTGTTGGTTAAACTTTGGAGGATTCAAAAACAGCCTTTCCGTTCTGGTCCTCTTTCTTATATTTTGAGGGGAAAGATGGGGGAAGTTCAGAATGTGCCCAAGCTTATCTATGAGCCAATATAGAACTTAAATTGGTTTGGATTTCTGAACTGATGTGGAGGCACTGATCAGTGGTAAGGCTAAACCCACTGGTCCCCACCCTACAAATATAGCAACAACAGCAAAAAAAAAAAAAAAACCCAAAGAATTCCTCATGCACTGATGCCACTTTAGAAACCATAATAGACAATTCTGAACTCCCAAATTGGAAGGGATGATCAGCATTTCAAATGCATCCCCAGCAGCCTATTGAGCATCAATATTATTATTTTTCTAGTGGTGCAAACATCGCAGGGCATTTAGCCTATTCTCAAGATGAGATTGAGCAGATGGAGGAAACGAAACAAAACCAATATTGCCTGAACAGAGAAGCACCTCCCCATTTCTCACCCCTTCCACCCACCCTCCAAGATCCCCCAAAGAGCTGTTAAAATGCTCACACGTTCATGAGCAAATGGCATTTTATAGCCTACTCTGTTTTATCACTAATTACCCAATCTCCTGATACCCCTCCTTATGTTCACAGCAGCTTAAAAATGATATTTCCTGTGAATAACAAGTGATTCTGGGCTGCACGACCCACACCCACACCTCCCATCATTATGGTTAAGTCAACATTTTCAGCTACTTAATGTAAATTTCTGTTATTATTTTAAGGGTTGGCTACCAGTGGCCTTGCGGGGAGGAGGAGAAAAAGTAGATTATTGCTGTTTCTGGCATGTAGGAGCTGCTAGAGAATTGGTGCACTGCAATGGGCTGTGTGTGAGAGAGAGAGAAAGAAAGAAAGAAGGGGTCAAATTTGTCTTTTGTATTTGGTTTCCCTTTTCCAATGCTCATATATAATTTCCTGTGCTCATATAATCCAAGTGCCAAAAGAGACGGAAGACTGGTGATGAGGGACAGGTGTGGGGGAATATTCCCTTCTGGGCAAGCTTTTGAGGGCCATGTGCCAGTGGTGAGTTGAGACAGAAGCAAAGGTACAGTAGGCTGGTTGCTGCACACATTCATACACCCGTCTTTATTCTCTATCAAGACAAGCATTATAATAATTCATGGGCCCATTCCACCCGGGCAAAAACACTTGTGATGGGGAGCGGGAGAGAGAATAAGGGCCAGTGAGGGGTGTGACCTGGGGATAAGGGTGGTCAGAAAGTCCAGGGGGCCAGATAGAGAGGCCTGGAGGGTTGTGTTGGGCCCACAAACCTGGGGCTCACCACCCCTAACATTTGGTAAAGGGTCATTGCTCTATGGTAGAGCACAGGCTCTACATGCAGAAAATGTCACAAGTTCAAACCTGGCACCTTCATTTTATTTTTTATTTTTTTATATAATTTTTATTCAATTTTCCAAATTAACAAACAACACACAAACAAAAACAACACAAAACACATTTTCATATTTCTTAATTCTCCTCATCTCAGTTTCAATCGCTCTGCCGAGCTGTGACTTCCCTCCCTCCCGCCATTCAGTTTTATCTCGTAGTTCGTTTGAGTCCACACTTTTACTCAGTTCGTAGGATTTATCATAGTCCCGCAAGTGTCTTCAAACTCTTACAGTTCTTTTCCATATAGTCAATGAATTTACTCCACTCTTGTTGGTACTTTGTTTCTCCTTGGTCTCGAATTCCATAAGTCATCTTTGCTAATTCTGCATAGTCCATCATTTTCGTCTGCCACTCCTCTATTGTCGGTAGTTCCTGTGTTTTCCATTTTTGGGCTACTAAAGTCCTAGCAGTGGTTGTAGCATACATAAATAACCTCTTATCGCCTTTTGCTATTTCCTCACCCATTAGTCCCAATAGAAAAGCCTCGGGTTTTTTTAAGGAAACATATACTTAAACATCTTTTTCAGCTCGTTATATATTGTTTCCCAAAATCTTTTAATTTTCTCGCATGTCCACCACATATGGTAAAATTCTCCATCTTTCTCTTGACATTTCCAGCATGCTTTACCACTCATTCTATACATTTTAGCTAATTTTACTGGAGTCAAATACCATCTCTGGCACCTTCATTTTAAACAGATTTATAGGACTTATCTTTGCCCTGGACCCTGAAGAGCTGCTGTCAATCGCACTAGCTCAGACTGGGATAGATGGACAAATAAAATGTATATGGTGATCAGTTATCCTGCCTACTTGATTTTAAAAGCAACTGTTGTGATCCCTGGAATTGGAATATAGCAGTAGTGCTATGGGAGCCACAGCTTTGATTGTTTTTTTATTCGAATTTCCCACCTGAAACCTTACTGGAGTTTTCAGAACTGCAGTAGGAGCAGTTTTTAGCAGAGCAACAACACACAAGGGAAAGGGTTAAACTCATCACTAGTACTGCTTCCCTAGTCCATCATATGTCCCTCATAGAAGTTAAAATTAAAACATCCAATAATGGATAGCCTGTTTCTCATCCAGTGATGGTTGGTGTGCATTGGGGCTGGCAAGGTATAGGCAGGAAGGACAGCAATAGGTGCAGCCAGAGCCACTGACGGGCAGAGCCTACTAATTCATATTTTGACCACATTCTCCTCCCTGCTGGGTTCTGCAAGTGGGAAATTCAGAGAACTTACAAAAGGGTGAAAGGCACTGTGACTGGAGAATAAAAGAACATAAGAAGAACTTGCTGGTTCTGGCCAATGTACCATCTAATCCAGGATCCTTTTCTCTCAGTGGCTGACCAGATAGATGTCTGTGGGAAACTAACAAGCAGGATTCAAGCATAAGAGCCCTTTCCCTTCCTGTGTTTTCAAGCAAATGGTATTCAGAAATGTTACTGCATCCATTTGTGAAGGCAGAGCATAGCCATCATGGCTGGTATCCACCGATATCCTTCTCCTGCATGAATTTGTTCAATCCTATTTTAAACCCATCTGAGTTAGTGGCCATTATTGCCTCCGGTGGGAGTGGGTTCTATAGTTAAACTGTGTGCTGTGTGGATAAGTACTTTCTTTTATTTGTCCTGAATCTTCCAACATTCAGCTTCATTGGGTGTCCACCAGCTCTAGTGTTTTAGCCCTGGACTGGAAATTGGAGCTTCCAGTGAGCAAAGTCCACCTCCCCTCTGTCCTCGGTTGACTTTACAGGATATTGTTTTGTGTTTTTGCAACATTTTGGAGACGGTCTATCTGGTTTTCTTATACAGTATTTTGAGTTCTGTGTGTACCTGGGTGTCAGAATCAATTCAGATCAATCTGATTTGGTTCAGGTTGGTTCAGCACTGACTTGATCCAATACAAATTAAGTCCAAATCAGCCCAATTTGGTTGGGAATTCAAAATATGGGCTGAATTGGTTGCACAGTCCTATTGCCACACAGTGGCTCAGTGTGACCTAAGTTTCTTCTTTGCCATCTCTGCCTTTCAGTTAGTTTTAGTTTTACTGGACCTTCTCAGTCACCCTGAGTCATGGAAGATTATGACAGCCATTAAGCAGAGAGAGAGAGAGAAGAGCAGAATGTAAAACTCACCCATCCATCCCAAAAACTGGATTAGTATCAATGGCTCAGGGCTACTTAGAGTGTTCTCCTCCAAAGGGCTGCCTTTATATCACCACTTGGCTTCCTTTGTGCCTTTTTGTCCTGGACTTAAAAAGACTGCAAAATGCAGTTAGGGTGGTGGCAGGATGTTTGAGACAGGCTACTGAATGACCGTTTCGGAACTGAGACACAGATTTAACAGTCCATAGTCACTCACAAGCAAATGAGAAAGAAATCTGTCTCCTTCCAGAAACACCCCACCGAAAAGGGTGGGGGCAGAAAGGCTCTGCAGTGCCTTCACAATCAAGCCGCTCTTTACTTTGGACTCATCTTATCTTCAGCCAAGATGTTAGCACAGCCTTTCCATTCCATTCCATTAATTACAGGTAGGTAGCCGTGTTGGTCTGACGTAGTCGAAACAAAATTTTTTAAAAATTCTTCCAGTAGCACCTTAGAGACCAACTAATGACAAACTTAGTTGGTCTCTAAGGTGCTATTGGAAGGATTTTGTTTTGTTTTGTTTTGTTTCAAGTCTATTAATTCTTCATCAGGCAGATGTACAAAACACAGGCACACAGTTACCCTGGCAACCTTTCAAAGTCCTTTCTCTGTTCACACCTCAGGGTCAGGGGGAGGGAGTTCTCTTGTATTGCAAATGGACCTCTATTGTTCTTGGATGTCCCTAGCTCAGCCATGTTGTTTTGCATAAGATAGCCCAGGAGTTCCTCTTCAGCTTGCATTCTCCCTTCCTATCTCAAATAATCAGAATCCTTGCATTTATTCATTTCTATGATTTAGGGGTTTCCTCCCCCCTTAAATCTGTAACACCATTAAGGAATTAGGTGCTCTGGGAAACTGCATTTTCCCAAGTTACCTTCCATCTGAGATGCTGCCATCACAGCATTCAGTGAACTAAGGAGGCGGGGATGAGAGAAGAATGAGAGAGAAGCATCAAGTCAGCCTTCCCCCTCACTACAGTGGTGCCTCGCTAGACGAATTTAATTCGTTCCACGGGTCTTTTCTTATAACGAAAAATTCGTCTAGCAAATCCCATAGGAATGCATTGGATTTTTTTTGCCCATAGGAACGCATTAATTGAATTTCAATGCATTCCTATGGGAAACCGCGATTCGCTAGATGAATTTTTCATAAAACGAATTCGTCTAGCGAGGCAACCTCCGCTCGAAAAATCCTTTCATTAAGCGGAAATTTTGTTAAGCAGGGCATTCGTTAAGCGAGGCACCACTGTACTAGAAGACAGCTTTGTCATTGGCTCCAGCTCTCCCTTCTGTTGGCCTCCTTACCAGTTCCAATGGCCACTAGCCATCACTGATTTCCATGAATGGCAACACCTCATGTTGTGGTGTAAAAAAAGGGATGGCACTCCTTACCCGTCCTTGTGTGCTTTTTCAATGCCTGTTCTAGTTAATGTTTGGGGGTTGTATTGCCTTTTTGCTGAATTTGTTTCATCTGCCTTTGTCTTCTAGGAAAGTTTTAACAGCACCTGTTTCCTTTTGTTCTCTCTGGTTCTTAATTTGCAAAGCATGTTCTCATATTCTCTTGGCTTCCCTCTCAGCAGGAAGCTTAACACTAGGGAAATGATTTGTCTTGTTTCCCAAACCTCTTTGAAAATATCAATTTATTTGTAGCCTACTTTTTAAGGGAAGACTTCTGGCTTAGTATGCTAGGATGTTGGATCAGGTGTATGAGACCCTCCTTCCTCCCTTGCCAACTTCCACCATGATCTGCCTGTGGAATGACACCAATGTCATCCCACCACTGTGGAGCTCCTCCTTCCACCCATTGAATGCTCAGTTTCTAAACTGGGGTGTTTGGAAAATGGGCTCAGTGAGTCCAGGATCCACTGGATCTTGTGAGCCCCACTGTCAATGTATGATAGCACCAGGCCTGATCATAGCACAAGGCTGGCACAGCAATCTGCCTGTCCCCCACCTTCCAAGCTGTTATACCCCCCCCCCCCCGGTAGTCCCTGTAGTTAGAATTTCACCTTTAGGATGATACACCAGCTGCAACTTTAACTGGAGAAGTCAAATCTTGCTTGTCACATCCTGACTGGACTACTGCAATGCACTCAACATGGGTTTGCCTTTACAGGTAGTTCAAAAATATCAGCTAGGACAGAATGTGGCCACCTTAGTCCTAGGAGGTCAGCTCTTGTGACACTATAACAAAACTGGTAAAACAAAAGATGTGTCAGGAAACAGTTCACACACACACACACACACACACACACACACACACACACACACACATTAAATTCAGTGGTGGTTATGGGCTTCTAAACAAGATGATAAATGTGCATCTTTTATTTAGTTCAGTTCCTTAAACTAATTGCAGCGAAATTAGTTTAGGTCTTAATACGTACAGTATTTGGCTTCTGAGATAAGTTGGTACTTTCTGAGAGTTTCCCAACCTTCTATAAATCTCACTTCTGAGGATCCTTTCTTCCCCAAACAGCGCAGCAGCTTTGGGGCACCCCCCCCAAAAGCAAAGCAACTTTTGCACCTCCCAAAAAAACCTCCAAAACTTTGGTCAGCAGCTCCCCCAAAAAAGCTCAACAACACTTTGTGATAAATAAGGGTTTTTTGGTTTGGTTAGGTTAAATAATTAGTTTTGGGTTTATTAAATACAGTTATATATTACAATTATACATTTTTGTTATTTAAACTATAAATATCATGAAATTATTGTGTTTTTTCTCGAAGTGACACACCACCTGAGTTATGCTCGGTTTTTTTTGGCGAATTGTGACACACCAAGCTCAAAAGGTTGCCCATCACTGGACCTATCCAGTTGAATGCCAGGATCCCAAATGATTTTTCTTTTCCCCTCACAAAGTACTGTCTCCACCTATCCCCTCTGGCTAGCTGTACCCGCAGCCAATCTGAGCAGCAGCGTAGTTGTGTGCTGGGGGGGGGGGAGTATCACCCCGGGTGGCACTTACCTTTAAGGGGGTGCACATGGGAACCCAAGGTGGAACACAAGCCCAGGTACCCCAGAGCCCAGCATGCCACTTTCAAAAGCAGCACAAGATTGGCCAAGAAGGATACAACAGGCATACACCAGCCCCACGAGCAGTGCTGAGCTTGCAGGGTGCCCAAACTGCTGTGTCCCTCCCAGCAATGCAGGAATATGCAGCTGTCCCTTACAGGGATCAAATCTGCAACTGTGGCATTATCAGCACCCACAAGTGTGAAGGTTCTTGAACTGCTGCCATCTCCAATGACACCAGATGCTTCTTGGATCCTGGTTGAGACTGACTTGGCTAATTCAGGGCTCTGTGGTTTGAGGCAGAATCCCAATTATTTCCAATTACAAGCCTGAAGTGACAGCTGCTCCTCATGGAAACTTTTTTTCTGCTGAGGAATGATACTTTTTTCTTTTCTTTCAAAGCTAGCTTGAGAGGTAGAGACTCACAATGGTTCCCTTACATGTCCACCTTTTAATTGTAATAGATAGATCTACCTATAGTAGTTATCAGAATCTGCCTTATACTAAGTCAGACCATTGTTCCATCTAGTTCAGTATCTACACTGAGTGGCACCAGCTCTCTGGGGTTTCAGAGAGAAATACTAGGGATAGAACTTGGGACCTTCTGCATTCAAAGCGGATGCTCTACCACCAAACTGCACCACCACCACCACCACCACCCCCCCGAGTTACAGCTCTCTGCATATTTGTTCAATCAATCATTTCATCAGCCACTCAATAACAAAGGTTCCCTGGGCAACATACACAAATAATAAGAACACTAAAATGCAAAGGAGAAGAAAACAAAATCAACATTACAACAGGACAAATTAAACGGAAGCAAATGAGACAACTGCAAAATCAAAACAAAGATCAAAAGTCCCAAACCATGCAACATGAGGGAAAGTGCTTAGTTTTTGAAATAGATTCATACAATGAGAAAGAAGAAAATATTTTTTAAAAAAAAATGCGTTTGAAAATTCTCTCATGCTTCTCGAGGGGGTTGAGGACAGAAATATCTGATAGTGACAATGGAGAATTCAATTGTATGGAATCTCTCCCCCCCCCCCCTTAAAGCAAAATGGAGTAGTTTATAAACAGAAACTAGGACTTTTCATTGTCAGCTTTAAAGTGAGGGGGCAGAAGTTAAGAGTACTTACTTTAAGAGAAACAACATTTTTAAAAATGTTATCTTGGTTTTTTACGTTTAGCATGCTGAAATGATTTTGAAGCAAAAACAACAACAATGTTGCATTCTGAAAAGGTCTTGACAATATTCTAAATCTGCTGCTTTTAGCAAAGTTACCTGCAGTGCATAAAATAAAAAAATTTCAATTTTCTCACTTCTCTTCCCCACTGAACTTTTTTTTTAAAAAAAAGCTTTCTTACCATACAATAAGATTGTAAGGTCGTTGTCACTGTGGTGTGTGTGACTGCCAATAGGCAGCATGATGACAGAACAGCAGGCTGGCAGCACAGGCAGGCGGGTGGATACCTTAGTGGGAGGCCCAGCTGAGCTGCAAAAGCACAGGCAAGACAGAAGAAGACAGCAAGTGCTGCTTTGGCTTTATCATGTCAAAGGCCAAGGAGGAGAGGAGTGGCAGTAAAGCAGGGTGGTTGCTGGGGAGCTGCCACAACCTGCCCTATCTCTTCCTATGTATGTGGCTCGCCTATATTGCAGTTTGGTTAAGCTGTAAGGGGAAGGGTGTGTGGCTTGGTCAACTGAGTGAGTGAGCAGGTGGCCAAGGCCAGCTAGGGTGCAAGGAAGAGGTTAAATGGAGGCAGGAAAAAAGTGTGCATTCTGGTGGGTAAAAAGGTGAAGGTCAGTTCAACACAGGGCAGGCTTTGCAAGACTTCCTGTGCTCCTCCCTTTTGCTACATCCAGTAGCAGGAGTGTGGAAAGATGAATGAAGGGGGAGATATTTCTCCCCTTCATCTCCCTTCCCACCCATTGCTTCATCCCACCCACAGCAGTAGTAGTTGTGGTGTCATCGAGTGGGTCTGAATGAGAGAAAGAATATAGTTTGTTAAGGGGAAGGGGCATGTGGTTTCAACATCTGTCATGGGAAGGAAGCACAGTTTTTGTTACCTGTAAGCCAAGCAAGTCTGAGTGATCTTTAATTTGGACATATGTAAAGGGATGGGACGTGGTTTTGGTGATCTACCAGGGGAAGGATTTAGGTGAGGGGTGAGGGGAGGGGTGGGTGAGGTGTAAAGGGCAAGGGGCAGGGTTTTTGGTGGAAGTCAGGTAGGCAAGATTAGTGAGCAACATGAGCAGGGGCACAGCCCCTACCGGTAGTATCAAGTACTTTTTCACCTACCAAGGATGACTACTATGGTCAGCTAATACCGGTCTAGGAAAGGTGACTACTGATTTAGCATTGAAATTTCTATGAACCTTTGAATCTTTTAATACTTGGGAAGTAAGAGCTCAGCTGAATACCTGTGTCCTTGATTTAGAAAGGTAGGTGGCTAAAAGAGGGAGCAAATAATTCTATCTCTTTGAGTTGGGTCCCTTCTGCAGCCCAAAGGCTATGCTTTGAAATGTGCCTTTTTTTGTTTTATCTTTGAACTGTTTTTAAAGAGGGAGAAAGAGAGAGAGTGAGAGCTTATTGTTTTCCCAAGTACCTAAAGGTTTGAGGAACAGAAGCATCTGATCAGGAATGCCAGCTTGTCCCTGCCGGGGCCGTGGATGCCATACAGTGTGCATGACCCGTCCCTGGCACTGAAATTTGTGAGTGCCCGGCCCCTTCATGGGGAATTTTGTAAGTGCTCAGGCACCCAGAGCCCCAGGGAGCTGGTACCTATGCATCTGATAATGAAGGTGGAGGATATCAGTGTGTGTAATGGTATAACCAGCATTAAATATTTTCAAATATAGGGATGGGCCAAGCAGTTACGTAGTTATGTTCCATTTCTATTTTACAATCCCATCCTTTGCATGAAATATATGGATTTTTTTTGGGGGGGGGTTGTTGTTGTACTCATGGGAACATAGGAAGCTGCCTTATACTAGTCAGACTATTGGTCTATTCAGTAATGTCTACAATAATTGGCAGGAGCACTCCAGCATTTCAGGTAGGGGCACACTCCCAACCCTATCTGGAGATGTATTGCAGAGTCCAGATCAGTGAGCAATCTGACTGAATTTAATATTGGGAAAATGACTACATCAGGTTATCTGTTTATTTATTAAGATGACGGTGATGATTTCATTGAGATCTGCAAACAAGCCACAAAAACAGCTAAAAAATAGCTTTCAAACAGCACAAAGACAACCAAAGATAGGTGTTCATTTTGTATTGTTTTTAAACTGACAGCGGTGAATTTTTTATCCAGCTGGAAAAGTTTCTTGAAGCAGAAACATTTCCCACTTTTACAGGTCTAAGAGGCTCTGGAGGTGTCTTAGAAATTATTCTCAACATAAACCATACTTGTTACAGGTAGGTAGCTGTGTTGGTCTGCCGTAGTTGAAACAAACAAACAAAAAAATCCTTCCAGTAGCACCTTAGAGACCAACTAAGTTTGTCGTTGGTATGAGCTTTTGTGTGCATGTACACTTCTTCAGATACACTGAAACAGAAGTCACCAGACCCTTATGTATAGTCAGAGGGTGGGGAGGGGTATTACTCAGAAGGGTGGTGGGAATGGGTGATTGCTGATAGGAGTGGTAAACCTGTTGACGACTGTTAATGACTGTTAACGACTGCAATTGGTCTTGCAGGAAAAAGCAAGGGGTGAGGTGCTAAAGAAAGCTTTATCATGTATAATGAGATAAGAATCCAATGTCCTTATTCAGCCCAGGTCTCTCCATGGTTTTAAGCTTGGTAATGAGTTGCAATTCAGCAACTTCTCTTTCCAGTCTGTTTCTGAAATTTTTCTGTAATAAGACAGTTACTTTCAGATCTTGTATAGAATGTCCTGGGAGATTGAAGTGTTCTCCTACTAGTTTCTCTGTCTTGTGATTCCTGATGTCAGATTTATGTCCATTTATCCTTTGGCGTAGGGTTTGGCCTGTTTGTCCGATATAGACAAACAGGAGATGAGCAATTAAATAGTCCTGACATGGTATGTTTGATGTTGTTGGGCCCAGTAAAGGTGTTGTCCTGGTGTATGTGGCAGCAAAGTTGCCATCTGGGTTTATTGCAGGCTCTGGTACCAGTGTCCATGTTAAGTCTGGTGGTGGTATTATTGTGGGTGATGAGTTGTTTAAGATTGGGTGGCTGTTTGTAGGCAATGAAAGGTCTTCCTCCCAGAGCTTGAGAAAGAGAACTGTCATTGTCTAGAGAGGTTGTAGATCTCTGATGATGTGCTGTACTGTTTTAACTTGGGAGCTGTATGTGATTACTAGTGGTGTTCTGTTATTTTCTTTTTTGGGTCTGTCTTGCAGCAAGTTCTCTCTGGGTATCAGTCTGGCTCTGTTGATCTGTTGTTTTCTTGATAAAACCATACTGAAATCTACTATAGAAAGAGAAATTATATGGTATTCATATGGAACTGGGATTACACCAGGAGAAATTTCTGCCTTCGCCTCCTGCTCTTTCCTGGCCAGGGTCATGCCAGGCAGAAGCTTCCTCTCTGAGGCAAGGGCTCTCAACCCATGATGTAAAATGTCTTCCATTGGTGGCCACTGGCAGGCAGCTGGTCCTCTGCGGCTGGGGAGTGGGACCAAGCAGCAGCATCTCATTCCAGCAGTGATGAAGGCCAGTCTTCCCTTGGTGGCAGTTGCCAAGCAACAACTTCCACTGAGGTCTTCTGGGGCTGCATTCAGACATGGGGTTTGTTGCATTAGTTTTATTGGCTATAATGGTAGTGCTTCCATTCTGATTTCCAATATCCCCTTTACACGTCAGTACATGTTGTTTTATGAATTTTTGGTTTTTAAAAATCAACATACCGACATGTCACACTAAATTTTGAATAGCAGAAAACTGTATATTTCATCACTTGAAGTTGCAACATAAAATCCCCATTATTTCCAGGTTAATAGGATTGCAAGTGGATTCCTCACCCCATAAAGAATTAACAGATATTATCAGGGAAGCAATGGAAGACAGGAGTGCCTGGCGTGCTCTGGTCCATGGGGTCACGAAGAGTCGGACACGACTAAATGACTAAACAACAACAACAATATCAGGAAAGAAAATGTCAGAGAAATGGAATCTGAGTTTCACACAGCCCATTGTGAAAGCAGACTTTCATTGGTGGCCATTGTCACGCAGAGGGTCCTCTAAGGCAACGCGGTAGGGCTGAACAACTAAGCAAGTGTTTCCTTGGTGTCAGTTGCCAAGCAACAACATCCACTGAGATCTTCTGGGTCTCACTCAGCCCATGATGCAAGAAGTATTTCTTTTCTTGCTGTCTTCTATTCCAGCAATGTCTATGATGCCCGGAAGTGTGATGAGTCTGGTGGAGACATTTTGGTGGATTGCTCGGGGGGAAGGGGGTGGCTTGGGATGAGAATGTGAAACTGGAGAATTTGAATCCTGGGGAGGGGCCCAACTGGTTAAGAGGCACTAAACCAGATCTACAGGCTGGGCCAAGTGGACTATCAAGGCAAATCCCAAATCAGTGCCACCAGATACCCCAAGCGCCATGTCACAACAGACTGATATTGATTCAGTGATGCCTCCCTGCTACTGAACAGCCTCTCCCCTCTGGGATGGTGCTTGGGGATAGAGCAGGGGTTGGCAACCTAAGGCCCATGGGCCACAACCAGCCCACGGAGGTCGTTTAACTGGCCCACGAGCCACCCGCTCAGTGAGTCCGCTCGGTGAGTCCCCACGCACGGCGCTAAACTGGCACAGCACGGCGAGGGGACTCGCTACCACAGCGCTGGAAATCGGGTCTGCGTAGACACTGGAAATCGCAGGCACGCGCACTCCGGCCCGCGGAGGGTTCTCCGCTGGAGTGAACCGGCCCAGGCAAGGTAAACTTTGCCGACCCCTGGTATAGAGCATTCAGTGTGTTAGACGCAGAGATCACTGCATTGGCTTGAACAGACTCAGAAAACCCATCCTACCTAGAGGAGTGCCTTGCTTGTTTATCCAGTCTTATACCTCGGAATGTCAAGTATGCAGTGGCCGCTTCACTCTTCAAGAGGAAACCTTTTTAATTAAACTTTTTTTTTTCAGGGAATTATATTCCTTGAGCAATATCTGCATGGAAGAAAGCATCTGGCGAATCAAAATAATGCATTCAAACTCCAAGCATCCATATGCCCCACAACCGTGGGGTGTTTGTGGCTCTCATGCAGGAAATGGAAGCCTATTGGCATAAAATCAAAAGAATGGTGCAAAGCGAGGAATGAGACATTATATTCTGGGTTGTGTTCAACTAAATCCAACTTAGTCAGGTCCATTAAAATTAATGGGTCTACTCTGACAACCATTGAACACTACCGTACTGTCTTCAGTCACTCATGTTTTATGTTTAAAAGTGATGCGTTTCCCTCCCACTCATCATGATTATATATTTCTTTTTTGGAAATGATGTGAGATAAATAAAATGTTGTTGTTACTTAACAACCTTAGCTTCATTTTGGGTGTGAAACTGTTTATTCCTGTAATAAGTGTGATGCTTGGAAACCATGGTGATGAGGGTGGCAGACTGTCGGGGCAAGTTGGATAAAGTTGGATGAGTTGACACCCCCCTCCTCATTAGAAAAGTAAGAAAGCACTCATACCACCCACCAGAGCTGATCTCCTGCATTGCAGGGCAGAATTCAAACTTCTGAGCTTTTATTATTATTATTATTATTATTATTATTATTATTATTATTATTATTATTCCAACTCATCAGAGCAAGCTGCAAAATGTGTCCCAGGAAGCTAGACATGCACTTTTAAAATGCCGAGGGTGCCTTCCTCATCCTAGGCACCCTCTGTCAACAATACCAGAAATGAATTCACAGTACACTCAAAAATCCTCTCTTGGTGTTCCTTCTATGCTTTCTTCAATCACAGAGGAAAATGATCATTTTTGTTGTCCTCTGGCTGGGTTGGGAAGACATGGGGTTGGGGGGCTGTGACGGATTGGCCTGGTGGGCAAAAGAACTCCAGGGTGCAGAGAGTTAAACCCCAACCTCCTGGATAAATGACGCATTCCATTCCTGAGGGGCGGGACTGCCAGGAGTTTAAAAAGGAATGGGAGGCAGTTAATTGGGGAGAGGGTTGTTGGAGCGAGGGAGAGTGTGGGTAGGCGTAGGAGATCTCCCATCTCTTGCAGGGGCTCAATGCCTTCTGTCAAGAGTTTGGGTGTATCAAGCAGTTGGTCCCTTACCTCTCTCGCCCTGACCTGGCCACGGTGATCCATGCGACGGTCACCTCCAGGCTTGATTATTGTAACTCGCTCTAAGCAGGGCTACCCTTGAAACTGACCCAGAAACTCCAGTGGGTGCAGAATGCTGCGGCGAGGCTCCTGTCCTCTGGGGTATTAGCCACCCCTCCCAATTTGGTGTCATCTGCAAACTTGCTCAGGATGCCCTCTAGCCCACCATCCAAGTCATTGATAAAGATGTTGAATAGGACTGGGCCCAAGACAGAACCCTGTGGCACCCCACTAGTCACTACTCTCCAGGATGAAGAGGAGCCATTGATGAGCACCCTTTGGGTTCGGTCAGTCAGCCAGCTACAAATCCACTGAATGGTAGCATTGTCTAGCCCGCATTTTACCAGCTTCTTTACAAGAATATATATATATATATATATATATATATATATATATATATATATATGTGTGTGTGTGTGTGTGTGTGTGTGTGTGTGTGTGTGTGTGTGTGTTTTATTTTGTAAGCCACCCCATGATCCTCGGATGAAGGGGAGTACATACATACATTTTAAAAATATAAAATAAATAAATGTATAGTGCAGATAGCCTCTTGGTCTACCCACTCAACAAACACCAGGCAATCATCTACAGCAGTGGCAATTAGATGTCCACTTAAAACTCATCCAAGGTGGGGTGGGTTATCAAGGTTTGTTGATGTATTAAGCTGGTTTGTATTCCAGTGTTTCTCAACCGCTGTTCCGCAGCACACTAGTGTGCCGCGAGACGCTGGCTGGTGTGCCGCGACGTGCGGCGACGAGAAGGGCGATTTGCATTGTCACGTGCCTGGCGGCCGCCAATCCTCAAAACTGACCCAATGGAAAGCAATATTTCTCCTCCTCTTTCCCAAAGCTCAGTGCAAACGAGTCTGGCGGCTGCCAATACGCAGCGCTGACCCGCCAGAAAGCAATATTTGGCAAGTGTTTCTTACAGTCATAATTATAATATAGGGCGGCACAGAGTTAATTTTTTTAACTTTTTTAATGGTGGTGTGCCTCGTGATTTTTTTCACAGAACAAGTGTGCCGTGGCCCAAAAAAGGTTGAGAAACACTGTTGTATTCTATTTTGTGCCTATTTTACAAATCTAATTTTATTGTTGACATTATGCTGTTTACCATACTTCTGCTTCTTATGTTGACTTTATGGGAGTTTTTACATTTTTTTTGAAAAGAAATAAGGTGAAATAGCATTGTTCCATTTGGGTATATGGATATAAGAAGGTTTTTAGACTGCAGCTCTCTCTGCCTCCCACCCCAGCCCACCCCACATCTCTTATTTCTGCAGCTTCAGATAGGTTGGGAGGGAATTTCTGGGAATAAACCCATTAAATGTGTTCAATAAACACATCGAGGGTGCTCTGCAGCTCTGTCTTTAGCAACAACAGCAGCTTTTTGCTTAAGAGTAATTTGGTTAGAGGACCTCTCCAGGGGCCTTGGCTGATGCACATCTTGGAAGAAGGGGAGGGAAGGGGACTGGAAGGAGATTGGCAAGTTTTACTTGTGTCACCAGACAAGTTTGCTTCTCCTGGGAATCCCAATTACAGTGGAAGCTAGGAGGTGTAAATTTAATTCTTCAAATTCCACTCATCTCTACCAATGAACTCACTGGTGCCTGGGAGAAGAGTCCCTACAAGAGTACAAAACACAACAGAGGTAAATAATAAACTTTCCTAGCATAGAAAATGTATTTTCTTTCTACTGACCTGCCTCTCTCCAGTTAACAATAACTGAGAATAGTTATGTATTGGACGAACTGGAGGGGGAAAAAATGGTAGCGTGGGATGAGAGGGTTGCAAAGGTAAGCAAGATGCAAAAGTGGGATTGATGACATGTAAAGCAAAGTTCTCAAGCTGTGTTCAGGCGCCAAGTTCATCACTGAATTATTAGGTGTAAGTTAGACTGTGTCACAGGATGCACCCGTGGCACTTCTGCAAAGCAACGTGTGAGATCCATTTGGCAGCCAGTGGAAATTAGCATAACTTTGAGCATAGTATTAAAAATAACCTAAGAATCTGTCTATTTCTGGTCTATATCACTTCTGTATGATGTACCATCCCATTTCCACCTTCTTTTGAGATGTTTTTACAAAATTGCTATTTAAATATGTATTTTATGTTAAAATATGTATTTTGAAACACATTTTCTCATAAGATATGCATCTTAAAGCAGATTTTGAGATACTACTTTGAACCAAGAATCACACTGGAAAAATCTGAAAGTGGGTAACTATATTCCAGTCCATATATTAGTTTGTGAGAATCAGGTCAGTTCATATGGGTATTTGAGAATATTAGATATTTCAAGCACCCCTACTTTGCTATTTTGCACTTTTGAGTTTACCTGCAAAAGGTCATGACGTAAAGCATGTGTGGCCCTCCAAATGTTGCTAGACTCAACTTACATCCTCCCCAGCATGTGTGGCCAATGGCCAAGGATAGTGGGAGTTGCAGTTCAGCAAACTATGGAGGCCCATAGGTTCTTCACACAAGGCTTATTGCATTAATTGTCAGCTAAGGTAGTGCATATGCTTGCTGTGGGTAACATTAAAGATTACATGAAATTTTGTTCACATTTGGCATTCAGCTCATATTTCAAAACTCAAACCAGAAATATCAAAACTTAAAATGCTGGTTTAAATATACATAGATATTCTAAGGGTATTTAAAAGGAGCAGAGCAGAGCAGAAATAGAATGGAGAACTTAGTATTTGTAGCAGCTGTAATCCGCAAGGAAATGATCCCCAATTTCAGGGAAAGGCTGATAACATTCTCCCATTATGAGTAAGAGAACTTATTGCCGTCACTCTGACTTGGCTTTGTGATACCATCACTTATTTGATTCTATATGAGTGTGATATTGTCATCTCTAGCTATATAAGCCCTTTTTTGCTGGTTGCTGGCTTACATTTTCAGCTAGTGATAGAGAAATGGACAAGTGAAGCTGCAATTTTAACCCTACTTATCTGGGAGGAAGCCAGATCTTGTTGGACTCCAGGTCTCGTCAAGCCCAGCCAGTATGGCCAAAGGTCAGTGGTGACTGAAATTGGAGTTGAACAACATCACAGGTGAGTGCAGGTTCCCCATTCCTGGTCTACAATGACTGGCAGCCTGCTCACCAGATTTCAGGCAGAAGTGTTCCCCAGTCATAACTGGAGATGCCAAGAATTTAACCTGGTACCTCCTTAAGCAAAGTATGTGCTTGAGTTTGAGTATTGTGTTCCCTCCCAGCTAACTTGCCACAATTCTCATATTCTTCTTTCCCTCCATTTCTGCCCTAGCCCTACAAGTGTCACGTTAACAAAACCAGCTAGTGACATCAAAGCATCAGCTGTCCTTGGTTCTCATTTTGTGAAGGTTAACCATAAGGACAAGAAACTTAATTAGACTTTCAAATGAACAATTTGATTCTGAAACACAAGACTACCATCCATGAGAGGGGGGTGGGTGGGATGCCCACAAACTCAATGGATTGCCATGAGGCTGCTTAATCCAACACATTCAATGGCAGCTTTCCCCCCCTCCAAGATTAAAATTCCAAGCAACAAGAGGGGTTAATATGTTTCACAATGAATTTTGATTGATCAAACATGATTAGTGGCTTATGAATATGGATGAGGTTGTGAAAAACAAAAGGAAGTTCAGATTGCTCCCCTCCTTCTTTAAAAATTAATTTAAATCCAAGGAGCAGGAGCTGCAGCTGGCATTGTGGTAGGAAGATGCAGAGCTGGAAGCAGTTGGTTATGTGAGCAAAGAGAAAGGGAGAGGACTGGAGAAGCTAAGGCTGTGTCCTTGGGAGGTCTTGCCTAGAAACTTCCTCAACTTCAACTTACATGAACCTTACAATTCTTAAAATGTCATTTGGGATGGATGCATCTGTCAAGTTCAGTTTCTACCTCCACAGGAAGTCAGAGGCTCATTTCCCAACAAAAGAGAAAACAGACATGGAACCCAACTCTTTGGCCTGAAAACTATCATTCTGCTGTGAAAATGGTTGGCCATGGGATATCTATTTAATAGAATTGAAAGATACGGCCATCTGATTTGGAAGAGTGAGTAGAAAGGAAGCAGATCCCTGATTCTTGACCCAGGTGGCGCTGTGGTTAAACCACTGAGCCTAGGGCTTGCTGATCAGAAGGTCGGCGGTTCGAATCCCTGTGACGGGGTGAGCTCCCGTTGCTTGGTCCCAGCTCCTGCCAACCTAGCAGTTCGAAAGCACGTCAAAATGTAAGTAGATAAATAGGAACCGCTACAGCGGGAAGGTAAATGGCGTTTCCATGTGCTGCTCTGGTTTGCCAGAAGTGGCTTTGTCATGCTGGCCACATGACCTGGAAGCTACACGCCGGCTCCCTCGGCCAATAATGCAAGATGCGCGCGCAACCCCAGAGTCGGTCACGACTGGACCTAATGGTCAGGGGTCCCTTTACCTTTACCTTTACTTGAGAATCCCTCTCTCCTGAACCTCAGTGATCCATGAAAGTAGCTCCCACTAGTGGCCATGAAAGTAAGCCCTCCTTCATGTGTCCTCAGGGGCCAGATAGATAGACTGGAGGGCTACATTTGGCCTCCGAGCTGAGGTTTTTCACCCTTGAATTAGCTCAAGGGTGGGAAATTTGTGGCCTTCCAAATATTGTTGGGTTACATCTCCCATGATTCCCAGCCATTGTAGCCAATGGGAAGGGATGGTGGAGATTATAGTGCAGCAACTTATGGAAGTCTGCAGGTTTAGAACACATACCTTGATTGCATAAGATCCCAGGTTCAGAGTCCACTATCTCAAAGAATCTCAGGTAGAGGTCCTGCTGTAAGGTACCTGCTGGTCTTTCAAGTAGTCAGGAATGGTTTCAAAGCTGGACCCACAGCTGTAACTCAGCACAAAGTAGCTCTTTATAACCTGTGTATAATCCCCTCTGCTGTGTTCACAAACATTAGAATAAGATTTAATTTCACAAGAAAATATCACTTCTAATCTTGTTGAGTTAGTCATATTTTCCCTGCACTCGTCTCTCAGTGCTTTAGGTTTTTGAACGCTTGGAAAGTCTTAATAGATCAATGACATTTGTAACGTGTTAATATTACAAAATGGCACTGGGACTCTGTTTGTTGTAATGAATACTGATATGTTGGGGAATGTTTTATTATCTTGCTGACTTTTATTATCAATTTGATCATCTCCCTTTTTGCCCCCTTTTCAAATAGGAGGAAGAAGGTAAGAAACCTCTGCCACTTTAGTGAGTTGCACAAAAAAACCTTGAGGTTATTTCATCAATAAAACCACACAGTGTTTTTTAAGTAAAGGAAGATTAGCAGCAGATGGGTTGAGCTCTGGAGGCATCCGCAAACCCTTCAGATTTATGAAGTCTGCTATCATTTTGGGATCTGATTATATGGAACAAAACCAGGCTTGTTTTTGTTTCACAGATTACCTGGGGACATTGGAGCAGCTTAAAGTAGTTTTGGACATGATGAAGCTGCAAAATGAATGAACAGCATTTTATATTCCTTCTTATCTCAGGATGGACTCAAGCTCTGCTGGCTTCAGACCATGACCCTCAGGTTCTGTGGGCCTGAAACCATTAGCTTTGGGAGCTTGATCCAGTTCTCTAGCTGGTGGTGGCAGCAGCAGGAGAAGTGGCTCCTGCTCTGGGTTTGAGGCCAGGGCTTGAAACCATGTGACGTGGCCTTTCCAGTGGCATCACTCCAGGTGTAGAATGCTCTCCCCAGATATGTTCACTTGGTGTGTTCTCTCTATGCTCTTTTCGGCACCTGGTGAATATTCTTTCACTAACTCTCACCTTCTACAGGATTGATTTTATTCTCTGCTGCTGGAGTTTTTATACTGCATTAGAGTTTTGATTTATTTTACTGACCCATAAACAGTCTGAAACCAGTGAACCAGTGTACAAGAAGATAAAATGAGACAAAGGAAAAGAAAATCTTTTTAAGAAAGTACAAACTCATTGTAGTTTATAATAGCATTTTAGAGGTTATATCCAATGTAGTGCTAACATAGCAGTGTACTTGCTCTGCTGGAGAAATGCTTTGCACCAGTGGAATGTTTCTGCACAAGAAAAATCAGAAGCAATTTGCAAATTTGTTGTGCAATAGATTACAAATCTGAGAGATACTGAGTTTCAGCTGGCACAGCTGTTGGATTTATTAAAATTAACCTCCCCACAAGCAGCAGAATCATTGCACTAGTGGAATGAGGACTTTGGATACAACCTTTTTTTTATTGTTGTTGCCCACAAAAACCTGGTTAAGAAACAAGCTGTGATAAAATCTTGTTCAACCAAGACCTGAGGATTGGAAGGGTAGCATTTCACTGTTTTTAAAACTTTGAAAATTTGTGCTAAAATTTCCATTTCCATCTGAAATGTATCATGTTAATGTCTGTGTGTATGTTGATACATATTAACACAAGTTTGTTATTCAGGCTTTTCATTCTTTAAAATTTTGACAATATTTTGACTGTTTCATCCTGAGTGAATTGCGCACTGAAGACTCAGTATGTTATACTTCCAAGAAAGCTATTGGTGTGCAACCTGAAGTAGCTGGAGTGTGTGTGTGTGTGTGTGTGTGTGTGAGAGAGAGAGAGAGAGAGAGAGAGAGAGAGAGAGAGAGAGAGAGAGAGAGAGAGAGAGATGCAATGGCTAAAGAGATGACTAATTTGATGTAGGGAGTGTGAAAAGTTTAAAAAAAATCAGAATGTTAACATTTTAAACTTGGCAACTGGGCTGGGGGCTGGGAGTGGGAGTGAAATCCCCGTTCCAAAATGCTATTGATGTTTCTGAACAATTTCATGTCTTCCAAAATGTCAAAATGCAACCTTTGAACATCTTTCTGTGTGCTTACTAGTAGAGTGGGCTGAGAATATCATTAAGCCTTGTGCCTCGTCACTGCCTCCCTTCCCTGCTTCTCTAATGTCTACTTGTTCTGCTTCTCTTCCTCTTTTCCTGCCCAATGAGTTACTAAAACTAATCATTCAGCTATTTTAATTTACTTTTGCCACCCAGTAGGCCCTTTGATGTCACAATAGGTTTCTCACTTTTGCAAGGCGAGTTATTTACAAGCTGATATTTAATTAGTTGCTCTATGATGGCATTGACTATGACATCATAAAGGAGGAATGGGCAGAAGGTAGGTAGTGACTCACCAATAGGTCACTAGCATATTTTCTGATGGACCACCAAGTGCTGGGATCTGTGCAGAGGATGCTGTATTAGGTTAGAATTCAGACACTTATTAGTCATGAAACAAAAGTGTATATCTAGGATTCGCTTGAGTGTAGATCAGTTATGTCAGAAGTTAAGATACCCTGTCAGAAGAAAGATACCCCTTTCTTTGTAAAAAGTTGTGTGTGCCATGGAATTCAAGTTCAACTGAGAACATAAGAACCCGGCCACAGGATCAGATGAAAGGCACATCTAGTCCATCTCTCTGTTATCACAGTGGCCAACCAAATGCTCATTGGAAGCCCACAAGTAGAACTGTAGTGTAACAGAAGAAGAAGAAGAAGAAGAAGAAGAAGAAGAAGAAGAAGAAGAAGAAGAAGAAGAAGAAGAAGAAGAAGAAGAAGAAGAAGAATAGTAGTTTGGATTTGATATCCCACTTTATCACTACCTGAAGGAGTCTCAAAGCGGCTAACATTCTCCTTTCCCTTCCTCCCCCACAACAAACACTCTGTGAGGTGAGTGGAGCTGAGAGACTTCAAAGAACTGTGACTAGCCCAAGGTCACCCAGCAGCTGCATGTGGAGGAGCGGAGACGCGAACCCGGTTCCCCAGATTCCTCTTAACCACTACACCACACTGGCTCCCATCTGCCGTCTCCCATTAAAAGACTCCCATCCCCCGGCTCCTATTCCCAGAGTCTCCCATTCCCGTCTCCCGATAATAATAAGAAGAGTTTGGATTTGATACCCCACTTTATCACTACCTGAAGGAGTCTCAAAGCTGCTAACATTCTCCTTTCCCTTCCTCCCCCACAACGAACACTCTGTGAGGTGAGTGGGGCTGAGAGACTTCAGAGAAGTGTGACTAGCCCAAGGTCACCCAGCAGCTGCATGTGGAGGAGCGGAGATGCGAACCTGGTTCCCCAGATTAGGAGTCTACCGCTCTTAACCACTACACCACACTGGCTCTCTACAGTGCTCTCCCTACACCTGACTTCCAGCAACCGGTTCTCAGAGGCATACAGCCTCTGACAGTGGAGGTAAAACATAGCTATCATGATGAGCAGCCGTTGAGTTGATAGCTTTATCCTCCTTGAATTTTTCTGATCCTCTTTTAAAGCCATTCAAGTTGGTGACCATCACTGCCTCTTATGGGAGAGAAGTACTTTCTGTGGGAAGTGCTTTTTGGGCTCTCCTAAACCCTCCAACATACAGCTCTTTATGATTCTGTTTTTCATTTGTTTGTTTGTTTGTTTGTTTGTGGGGCAGAGAAATATTCATTTGAAATTTCAAAATCAATTGGACAATATTTTGCTAAATCAAAATACTGTTTATTGGTGATATATATTCTGGCCAGGGTTGTTCAAATGCCATACCGCTGGTGCTGACCAACGGGCAGTCTCCAAACTCCTTTTGATCAAAAAGGAACAGAATTCAGTGGTAGAATTCATATGGTAGAAAGGGTTGTGCTGGGATCCTTCTGCTCCTCAGAGTGCAAAAGGAAGTGAAGGTTCAGGGTTGGATTGATGCCTCATAGTGGTGGTCTCAAGCAGCATTTCACAGGCAGGACCACCATCATGTCATCAATGCAATTCATGTTTCCACTGGGATAAGAATCCTGCCTACTCTCTATTTCACAGAACATCATAGGAGTAGGATATCATCCATATTTTACATAGCATCTGTTTACATGTCCTACCGTTCAGGATCTGCAACAGATCAAGGGAGCAACAGATAAAGCAGGGAATGGTTTTTCAGTGAGGCAAAGCATGGGGGGGGGGCTATAGTTTTTGTAGAGTGTCGTGCAGAAACAAACCACAAACGACCCTGAGATCACTAGGGATTCTTGAGGAACCTATTATGAATTCCAGTGTGAAGTGATTTTATTACTGCCTCCTACGTAGGGCAGGCTTCCTCAACCTCGGCCCTCCAAATGTTTTGAGACTACAATTCCCATCATCCCTGACCACTGGTCCTGCTAGCTAGGGATCATGGGAGTTGTAGGCCAAAAACATTTGGAGGGCCGAGAGCGAGGAAGCCTGTTTTAGGGAATGATTTAACCCCTTCCATTCCCCTTTCCTCCACCTGTGCCTCTCTCCAATGTTGAGAGAGCATCTGCCATGGTACAGGACCAGAACCAGAAACCAGGGTGGTGCATATGTAGATTCAACTCTTTCTGTCTTCTCACTGCAGCCTGTGCTCAAATACACACTCCATGACTGATTCCATTCCATGGACTTCCTTTCTTATTCCATTCCATGGACTGGAAGCTGAAATTGCATTTTTCTTCAACAGGGATATTTGAGAAAATTGGAAAGTGCTGCAGGGCCACTCAGCTATATTATTTGTGTTCTTTTAAAATTGATTAAAATTAATGGAAACAAACAGACAGAAAAAATCATTAAAACCAAACCATTGTTTGTTATTGTTTTGGGGAAGCGGAGTGGGGGGCAGGATGTTAGGCTGTGCATAAGCTCCAGGAGATTGATGGCTTTCGTGTGTTTCCCCCCCTTCTCTCTTTCTCTCTTCTCTTTCTCTAAGTAATTAGCTATTTTGTTAATTGTTTCTGTTTCTATTTAAAATATACCAGGCCTGCCTCACAGCAGGGGTAAGTATTATTCTCTGGGAAAAAGGGAAGCAGGAGGTTTCAGCAAAAACACATTCAACATTTGCAAGAAAATAATCAGAGGGTATATGGAATGTTTCATTTATAAAAAGCACCTAGCAGTCATTTCATTGCATGACGTAGGGCTTGTTCTGATGAACATTTAAAAGAGAGGCAATTAACCCTTTGCACGAAACTGCCTCCACATCTATAATCAGGTTAATGAGGCTTTCCAAACTTGGTAGCAATTTTTCAAAGTTCTCCATAAGCTTACACGTGCATAGGAAACTCTTCTACCAAATCAGAATATTGTTCAACCTAGTACAGAAATGAGGGACCTCAGGACTGAGAGCCAATGCGTCCTTCCAGGCCTCTCTATCTGCCCCTCCTACTCTCCCCAGGCCACACACCTGACCAGTTACACTCCACACACTCATTGCGTGTTTCTGCTTGGATGGAATGTATCACTAAACTTGAAAGTTGTTTCCTGGTTGCCTGGATGAGTAACTGATGATGATGATGATGATGATGATGATGATGATGATGATTTTATTATTTGTACTCCGCTCCATCCATTTTGGGTTGCTGGAATTGTCCTGGTTCCCATAACAAAAATAGAGAAGGGTGCTTGAGCATGTGTGGTAACTAGCCTACTGTGCAAAGGTAAATTTGGCATTTGTTGTTCTGTCCACTTTTGCCTCTGCCTGCACCCACCAGCGGTATGTGGCCTCCCATATGGTTATGCAGAATGTAATCCAGTTCATTCATCCCTGATTTGGTCCATCATTCCAATACCAGCCGGGGGGGGGGGCTCTTCTTCATGTCCATTCTTAGAGGATATTATAACTCTCCCCAGGCCACACTCCCTCTGCCCAGGCCACACTCCTTCTCAGCCCTACTTCACACCCTCCTTTGGTGTTCCTTTTTTTCCCTGGCTGGAATATGTGCTTGGACTCTGGCAATGCCTCTTGCTTGTCTGGATGGTGGGTAGAGAGAGGCATGTGTGTGCAACTAACTCACTATGGAGAGATAAAATTTGCATTTGTTGCTCAACCCACCTTTGCCTCTGGGCCCACCCATGACAGGCATGTGGCCCCGCAGAAGTAAGTAAGTAAGTAAAGTAAAACTTTATTTATTTGCGTGGCCTACAGGCCATTTCAACAAAGGATTCATATTACATAACCTGGTAAAAAGGAAAGAAAAAAAATGCTATATAAAACAATAAAATGTGCTGTCTCGGGATTCAGCATAACACAATTAAAATGGAACAGATGAGATCTTAATTATATGTTCACACAGGCGGCGCTATTGTCCTTCAGCTGGCCCCGCAGAAGGATGCCCAAAAGGAAATATGGTACTCAAGCTGAAACAAGTTTTCCCCATCCCTTGTCCTGAGACCATCCCATCCAATTTCAGCTTCAGGAGTTGGCAGGATCTAACATCTGGAACCAGAATGTCCTCTTGAATTTCCTACCTGGAGACTGAAAGGCATACACAAGAGCAACCATCATTCACTTCTGCTCACTAATAATCAGCACTAGTTGCCAGCTAGAAGGCAGCCAGGGAACAGAACCTGCAGAGAGCCCACCTGTTAAACTACTCTCTTTGCACCAGCATGTGGAGAGTGGGGAGGACAATTACATTGGAAATGTTTGCTCTCTGTCTCCTATGGTTTATCCCTTTATGCCTTCTGATGCATGCAGATGCTCCTGCCAATGTGCAGAATATAGAAAACCAAATGGCTGTCTCCTAGTTATTTAAACTGCCCCCCTGGAGGTCAATGGAGGACCAGGAACTTTGGGAAATTGCTGACTCCTCCATGAGTCAGCTGGGTCTCCTGGAACACTCACAGACCAAAGATCTTCCAACATCTCATGATCATTAGCAATCTGGCCCTCCTTTACAAGCATTGATGGGGCGGGAGGGTTGAAATGCCAGCCTAGGAATGTTTTCATTTCTTTCTGCATCTCTCTCTCTCTCTCTCTCTCTCTCTCTCTTTCTTTCTTTCTCTCTCTCTCTCTTAAAAATGTATTTTATTGGTTTTCAACAGTAACATAAACATAAGATAAAAACAAAAACAACACATGGAATCAGGAAATTCTGTGGCCATATTTACCCAGACAAACTGGGTTAAAAATTAATTCACTTGCACTTGGGGGATCTTGGCGGCTGTAAAGCTGTGAGGGACTGCTAAGAATAAGAACAGAAAGCAGTGGTGGGAAACCTGTGGTCCTCTAGATATTGTTGGACCAGCCAGCATGGGCAATGGACCAGGATGATGGGAACTGGGAATCCAGCAACATTTTGAAGGTGACAGGAACATAGTAAGCTGGTTTGTACTGAGTCAAGCCAAAGCCATTGATACATCTAGCTCAGTATTGTCTACATGGACTTACAGTGGCTCTGTAGGGTTTCAGGCAGGGGAACTTTCCCAGCCCTACCTGGAGATGCCAGAGATTAAACCTTGAACCTTCTGCCCCAAAAGCACATGTTCCATGACAGCTACAGCCCTTCCTTAGCCTTGGCAAAAAGGGGAACCCTGCTATATCAATTCAAGTGTCCACCTGTTCCATCATCCTATTTCATGCAGCAGTCAACCAGATGCCATTGGGAAGCCTGTCATGTATGGCAAGCACACAACACTAACAAGCCTATAGTTAATGTAAATCCAACTAACAATAACACCCACAACGTAACTGGCTGTGTTTAACTATAAGAATTATTTATACATCCTGTAAACATACCTCTTTTCACATTACCAAATTAAGTAAAAGGTAAAGGTAAAGGTACCCCTGACCATTAGGTCCAGTCGCGCACAACTCTAGGGTTGCAGGGCTCATCTCGCTCTACAGGCCGAGGGAGCCAGAGTTTGTCCGCATACAGCTTCTGGGTCATGTGGCCAGCATGACTAAGCCGCTTCTGGCAAACCAGAGCAGCGCACGGAAACGCCGTTTACCCCCCTCCCCCCGCCAGAGTGGTAACTATTTATCTACTTGCACTTGATGTGCTTTCAAACTGCTAGGTGGGCAGAAGCTGGGACCGAACAACGGGAGCTCACCCCGTCACAGGGATTTGAACCACTGACCTTCTGATTGGCAAGCCCTAGGTTCTGTGGTTTATACCACAGCGCCACCCGCGCTAGAAGTAGAAGCAATTAAAGACCAACATTTTGAACAGGAAATACAAATAGATCAGTTCTTATATACATAATGTCCAAATAAAAGGCTTTTTTGGTGTTCTATGTATGTCTTTACAAATATAAGTGTCAGATGCGACAAATTTAAGAAGCAGGACTTGCTGAAAACGAACTTTTTCTTTGTAATGTTCCACATATGCCTTTGCAAAGTATGCATACAACAACTATACTTTGCAAAGGCATGTGTTAAGATCTTTCGTATCTTTCATCTGATACCTGCATACAGCAACTGCATACAACTGTACTCTATTTGGACATTATGTTTATAAAAACTGATCTATTTGTATTTCCTGTCCAAAATGCTGGTATTTTATTGCTTCTACTTAATTTGATAATGTGAAAAGAGGTATGTTTATATGATGTGCAAAGTATTCATGTAGTCAAACACAGCCAGTTATACTGTGGATGAATGACAAGCAGGCAATAGATCTTCCCTGCTGTTGGCACAGCCCAACAACTGTGGTTCAGTCTCATATTTAATGCTCTGAATTTGGAGGCTCCAGTCTCCAGGCCAAATGCAGCTCTCCAACCTATATGCTCACTAGGCCATACCCCAGATACACCCCTCACTGGCCCTGCTTCATAACCTCCTTGAGATTTTTTTTAAATAATAATAATAATATCAGAACTCTGCTAATGCCTCTTGCTTGCCTGGATCAGAGAGTAAGAGAGAGAGAGAGGTGAGTTTGTGTAGAAACTAGGATAGTACAAATGTTTTTAAAATGCATTCTTTTGCACATTTTTGCCTCTTACTTGGTGCACCACCAGCATGTCACACACACACACACACCAGGATGTTGCCTAGATGTGAGTGGAGTACTCAGGCTCAAAGGAGTCAGTGAGAGGAAAGGAGTGAGGCAGGTGCAGCAAGAGCAGCAGCAGGGTGGGGGCGGGGCACTCAAAGTGCCTCATGATGCAGAGAAGCAATGGTCAAGGCTTGCCCCTCTGAGGGAGCCTATGCAGCACTGGCCATGCTCGGGGGCCAAATGATGAAGGTGGCTGTGACTGAGAGCAGCCATGGTTCTGCACAACACGGGGATCTGTGTTGCATGGCAGTGCCCACCAAGTCATTCCCCATTTCTTATACAGTGGTACCTCAGTTTAAGAACAGTCCAGTTTAAGAACTATTTGGTTTACAAACTCCGCAAAGCCGGAAATAGTGCCTTGGTTTGAGAACTTTACCTTGGCCTAAGAACAGAATCCAAACGGTGGAAGGGCACCGGCGGCGGGAGGCTCATTAGGGAAAGCATGCCTCGGTTTAAGAACGGTTTTGGTTAAAGAACGGACTTCCGGAATGGATTAAGTTCATAAACCGAGGTACCACTGTACAACCCTTCCCAAATCTCAGCTCAGCTCAAATCTCAGCTCATCCTTATGCAGCCACCTCAGTTTCCTTAGATGCCTCCCACTTTTATTTCTTGTTGGAATTCTCTGCGTTTGGGCCTTCAATATTTTTTAAAAGTCCCATCTATCTTGGACTCCTTGCTCTTTGAACATTTCTGAACATGGGAACTCACCCAGTAGCTTCTTAAGCCTTTTGAAACTGGACTTCTTAAACCGGAGGAAATTGTCAGACCTTACATTCTTGGCAGAGTTTGAGTTCCATCAGATATCAGGGAAGTTGAAGGCTCCTATCACTACTATATCTCTCCTTTTTGAATGTTTGGTAATCTACTCTAGGAAGGCATCATCCAAGTCTTCAGTCTGGCTTGGAGGTCTATAGTATACACCCACAGTAAGGTCACTGTTGTTTCTCTCCTGCTTTCCAGGCTCCAGGTGATGGATTTCTTCTCTTCACATCTTTTACATATAATGCTGCTACTCCTCCCTTCCTGTTTGCACTATTTCTTCTGAATAAGTTATACCTTTCAGTTACCACATTCCAGTCATGAGTCTCATCCCACCAGGTTTCAGTAATGCCTACCTGGTCATATTACAATCCTATATTAAAAGTTCCATTTCATCTTGCTTGTTTCCCATACTCTGTGCATTTGTGTCGAGACAACTGAGAACACGAGTCATTCCCTCCATAATAATAATAATAATTTATTATTTATACCCCGCCCATCTGGCTGGGTTTCCCCAGCCACTCTGGGCGGCTTCCAACAGAAAAATAAAACACAGTAATCTATTAAACATTAGAAGCCTCCTCCTCTTGCCCTTTAGCTGGTTTCTGGACCTCAGTTCCCTGTGCGTCAATTAAGCTATTATCCCCAGTAACTGGTATCCGTCTGCCATCTGAAATGCTGTCTCCTTCCCCCTCAAGATGTAGTTTAAAGCTATCCTCATCAGGTTTGCAAGACCCACAGAAAACACATTCTTGCCACACACTGTGAGGTACAGCCCATCTCTTGCCAGAAGTCCTTCCACACAGAAGCAGATAGATTAAAAAGGCGCTGCTAAGGAGGTTACAATAAACATAGTTATAGGAAGGTAGTCGTGTTGATCTGCCGTAGTTGAAACAAAATTAAAAAATTCCTTTCAGTAGCACCTTAGAGACAATTAAGTTTGTCATTGGTATGAGCTTTCGTGTGCATTTACACTTCTTCAGATACACTGAGACAGAAGTCACTTATATATAGTGAGAGGGTGGGGAGGGGTATTACTCAGAAGGGTGGTGGGAATGGGTGATTGGCTGACAGGTGTGGTAAACCTATGGACAACTGTTAATGACTGCAATTGGTCTTACAGGAAAAAAAGCAAGGGGTGAGATGGCTAAAAATAGCTTTATCGTGTATAATGAGATAAGAATCCTATGTCTATTCAGACCAGGTCTTTTCATGGTTTGGAGTTTGTGTCAATTTTACAGAGGAATTTGCACAAATAGTCACTCATTTCTGTGGGTTTTTTTTTTAAAAAAAAGTTTGGGTTGTATCCAGCTAAGTCCCACTCAGAGTAGACCCATTGAAATGAATGGTCCTAAATTAGCTATGTTAATTTTAATAGACCTCTTCTGAGTAGAACTAACTTTGGGCATTCAACCTTTGTATGGAAATTCGTATTTCAAAAGCAATCTGTAACAAAATAATGTTGAAATAGTTTGTTATTTCAGAGTATATATTTTAAAATGCATTTTTGGTATGCTTTTGAGGCAAAGAGTATTACGGTAATTATGGTCCAATCTATATATTAATAGAAGATGTGTGAATTAGATCAGTTCACTTAAAAACATATCAATGAAATTATCCTCAACCCCTAGGAGAGTAGTATGGAGTGAATCTCTGTGGGGGAGATAACTTGGACACACTTTTCTTGTGACAAAAGGTCAAACACGACAGCCTTGGAGTTCCTTACAATTCTGTGACGTGAGGAGACTGAAAACAAAGATGAGTCTAGCAAAGTTGAAAGAGGGGAGAGATAACAGAATGCAAAAGATGTCTAGAGATTGGGGGTGAGGGTGGAGAGAGAATGGTGAAATCTTGGCCATTTGCAGGTGCAACTCAGCAGGTTGTCTCCGAGCCACTTTCTTTCGAACGCTGCATGCTACCTGGGCTAATTTATAACGGAAATGAAAAGGAAATGGACTTGGTATAATGAACACCATTAATTCACCACTTCAGACTTCCCTGTTTGAACAGAGTATCAAATGACTCAATTGCCATGTTGCTGTGGCTTCTCTTCCTCTGTCATTTACTTCTTTTTTCCCCCCTCTTGAAAACGGCCGGCAAGCAGATTTGTACTGAATGGCTGCGACACCACTAATTAGCATATATATTGTTTGTCCTGCTCTAAATTTATAGCAAACAGCAATATTTTACACTCCAGTAAAGTTAATAAATGAAGCTTTGGGCTATAAAAATTTCATGTTCTTTTGTGCAAAGGTCAATTATAAATAGTTAAGCACATATTCATCCAGATGCTTTAGGCTCTGGCAGTGGGAGGATGAAATATATTCTAGTCAATTTACACTTCAACAGGGCAAGATTGTGGTTTATAGCTTTGGTGGCACCCAGTGCATTTCTTCCAGGAAAAAAAGTGCCAGCACTCACCACGAAGTTGTTACAGTAAGTGCCACATTTTAAACCAGCGCTTTTCTTCCAGAAAGGGGTACTGTGTACCCTTGAGTACCCACAGGAATAAAGCACCGGAGGCACCCTTGCTAACCCATCTGCTAAAGCAGGGGTAGCCAATATGGTGACCTCCAGATGTTGGATCCCAAATGCCACCAGCCCCACCTGGGTGGGCCAATGGTGAGGAATGATGTGTGTTGGTAGTCCAGCATCATCTAGAAGACACTGCATTGTCTAGAGATTAGAGAGAAATGATAACAAAGAGGCAAGCCAGATGAGTCTTCTCTGAGGGATAGTTTCTGTTAGTAGAATAGCTGACTTGTCCAGTAACCAGTGATCTACAGACTGGAAATACTTAGACCTAGGCCTGTGCACAAACAGTCTCTCAGTACTCTCCATCCTATTCATTTGTTGTTGTTGTTTTATGTATGTATCACATTGATACCTTTCTTCCAAGGAGCTAGAGTCAGAATACATGTCTGCTCAGTGGGGGTCTGAAACCTGGTCTTCCAGGTCCCAGTCTAGCACTCTAATTATTTTTAATCCGATGTCACTGCAAATGGCAGCCTAGCCACCATTTTTGCATCTTACATAGGGACCTAGGAAGCTGCCAAATGCCAAGTCCATCTAGTTCAGTACTGTTTGCACTGACAGGTAGTGGCTCTTCAGGGTTTCCAACCAGACACATTTCCAGCCATACCTGGAGATTGAAACTGGCATGTTCTTCATGAAAAACAGATGTTCTATATCACTGAGTTGTGGAACTAAGGAGTCAGTACCCTGGACTAAGGAGTTTGGGACTTTGTGGATTGGGAAAATGGTGGCTATCACAAAAATAATGGCAGTTGATGTACAGAGAAACTGTGCCATGGAAACATTCAAAATATTAGGTAAAGGGTTAATGCTCACAAGGGCTATAGAACTCTGTGCTGTCCTACATCTGAGGCAGTTATGTCCATTGGTACAGCCGTGGCAGTTATTAATAGTCTTTTGTGTGAGACCAGCAGGTATTTTCTGTTGTGCTCCTGTCTGCTTCAGAGTTAGTCAGTCTGCAACAGTACTTGTCTTAGAGACAAGCCTATGTAAGATGTATCAGCAATGGAAATGACACCTGTCTTGTATATTTAATCTAACAAGTGCAAGTACACTGAGTAAAAGTGTTGTTATTTAAACTTTAAACAGAGAACGTCTTGCGTTGTTTTTATAGGAGAAAAAAAGGAACTAATTAAAGGGTCAAACAACCCAGGCTCTCTTCTGCATAACTCTGTAAATGAGAACTAAACTTGAATTCCCAAAGAAAGTCCTGCATAGTAGACTCGTTTTTTAAGGGGGCAGGCTTCAACAGCATGACTATTGTCCAGGAGTGACATACATTGTAGTCTTGCTATGTATAGAGGACCACAGGCTGCCCAGAAGAGCAACAGTTTCATTGAGAGTGAATTACTTAACAGAATTTCTGCCCATGAACATGACCAAAACAGCCTGGTCATACTGAATGTTTCATATGCAGTAACAGAATCATTATTTTACTCCCCAAAAGCTAGCTCAAATGTACAAAAATGTATCAGACAAGTGTTGAAGATATAAGGACTTTGAGGGTTCATTGTGTCTTATGTAGTGGACCAGCAGGAAGACAAAGGCCTTTGGGGCATGATATATAGTGAAATTAAGAAGAAAAAAATAAAGTGATTTTTCCCAAGAGGCCAGAATCCTTCCTGCTAGACAACGAATCCCAAAGAAAGCGCCAATGGTATTTACATACTAGTTACAGGTAGGTAGCTGTGTTGGTCTGACAGAGTCAAAACAAAAAAATCCTTCCAGTAGCACCCTAGAGACCAACTAAGTTTGTCATAGGTATGAGCTTTCGTGTGCTTGCATGAATCCTGGAAGGATTTTTTTATTTTGTTTTAATGGTATTTACGGTATGTATGTGACTACAGCGGCAAAGATTCTCTATGCACAGAAATGGAAGGAGAGAACACCCTCAAAGGAAGAATGGTTGATGAAAATCTTGGAATACAGAGAGAGGCAAAATTGATGGCACTGATAAAAGATACAAATTTAGACTCTTTTAAAAAAAGACTGGAAACCATTTCTAGTATATATAAAAATGTTATTTCCCATATGTGGAGACCACAGCAGGGTTTGAAGTGTAAGAAAATGGCAGAATATATTAAGAAACATGTTAGAGAGGATGAAATTAGATAAAATGCAATTGTATGTAATCTGGGTTATAAACATCAATGTTGGGTTAGCGGGAAGTCACTAATTTTGTTGAATTGGAATATAACTGTTGAATAACAGATGAAATTTTCTATATGGAAAAGGGAATATTATGTATAAAATAGTTCTTCCTAATGTTTAGTCAAAATCTCCTTCCTTGTAATATCAATCCATTAATTGGGCTCCTACCCCACCCCACCCCACCCAGAACCAGAGAAAACAATGTTGATCCATTGCCCATGTGATATCATTTTAGATATTTTAAGATAGCTATCATATCACCGCTCAGTCTTCTTTTCTCCAGGCTATTCATACCCAGCTTCCTCAACTGTTCCTCATAAGACTTGGTTTCCAGACCCTTGATCATATTGGTCATCCTTCTCTTGTCAATATCCTTCTTAAACATTTCAGACTAGAAAAAAAACCATTGCTGAAATCTGGTATCTATAAACATTCTGAATAACCCTACTTTTCAGCCCATAGTCTGTAAATGATAAAGGGTCATGTAGTGTGGGAAAAATAGTACCAAATCTATTCTAGAATGAATGGCACTGTCTTGAACCTGATAGTATAATTTCTGTTATAGTGGTACCTCAGGTTAAGAACTTAATTCATTCTGGAGGTCCGTTCTTAAGCTGAAACTGTTCTTAACCTGAGGTACCACTTGAGCTAATGGGGCCTCCCGCTGCCACCGCGCCGCCACCACACGATTTCTGTTCTCATCCTGAAGCAAAGTTCTTAACCTGAGGTACTATTTCTGGGTTAGCGGAGTCTGTAACCTGAAGCGTCTGTAACCCGAAGCATCTGTAACCTGAGGTACCACTGTAGTACTAAATGGTGATTGCATAAAGCAAAGTTCATTGTTTTACCACACCAAGCCATCTGCAGAATGAAATCATTTATTTCACTTAACAAATTCAATTCTATGGCATCGGAATCCAATTCTGTGGCATCAGAATAAATGTAGGACCTTGGGCAAGGAGCACACCATGAGTGCTTTGAACAGCTAAAGGGGTGGGGGGGAAGGAAGCCATAGTAGAGGGGGAGAGAAAAGCTAAAGGCCAGTGAGGAGGGAAAGGAAAATGCAACATTTACGGAGCTGGGCAAAGCAGCTGGCCCGTCACCAAGTTTGTCATCAGTGCTAACCTGGTAACCAGGCAATTGAATGATTTGAAAAGATCTCACAGCATCATCTAAGGATGTGCTACCAGATCATGTGGGGAAAGTAGGATAGTTCTGTGTTTCAGAGGATCTGCACCCCATGACTATGCAAGGGGAGCTATTGGGTTCCTGTCTCTGGAGAGAATGCATTACCAGATCAATCCAGGACATGGTCTAGTACAAAAGAGCAAAATTTAAATGGCCTGGAGAGCTACTTTTGCACAAGGTGCCAAGGATTGGGATGGGGTGGGGAGGGCCTTTTCTACTCGTATTTCTTCCTCATAGTGCTGCTTTGCTTCTGATCCTCAACATGGTGGAGAATGATCCTCCATTCTGATTAGCAGAAGAGGGGAGGATAAATATAGCCCAAAGGAGGTGGAGTTGCTGATCTTAATTTGTCTGACAGTTTAAGATTCATAGGCTAGCATTTACCTAATCAAGCAAAATATCTTGTTCAAATACCAACAGAAGCTGGTAAAAGGCATGCCTAGCCACCAAGGATACCTGCAGATCTAGCAAAAGCTGGATGCAGCAGCAGCAGCCTGCAAATTAGGCTTTTGCTCCATCAGAGAGTAAAGTTCCCAGACTGGAGAACTACTAACCAATAGTCATGGTCCTTATTAAACTAATGCTGGCGTCTCTGAGGCTGTGCATAGTGCCCCCAACCCAGGCCCTGCATGTATTAAAGAGTGCAACCTACAAGCTCACTTTAGTCTTATCGTCTCTTCTAGTTTAAAAGATAATCAAACTTGGGCAGCAAATATTTCAGCTGACACCACTTCTTTTCTGCTCTCTCTCTCCCCATCAAACCAGGCACACACACACGTGTGTAAACCAATTTGTCTCTGGTGGTGCATAATACCAGGCTAAAAGTGTGTACTGTCCTTTTTCATTGCCAGAGGTCATGGAGTCTTGTGGCTCAAAGGCATTCTGAGGGGAAACAAATGAGCACAAACATGATAAATTGCTGGGAAAACACTTTGTTGTGACAAGTAGAAAAGAGGGGATAATGAATTCTAGGTGAAGAGGAATCAAAGGGCGGTGTGTGCTTTATCTGGTTTAACTTTGTTCAGCCTCATTTTAAGGGAGAGGGACACGTTAAGTGTTAGGAACCTAGGAAGTTATCATATACTGAGTCATACCGTTTCTCCATCCGGCTAGAAATTGCCTACACTGACTGGCAGTAGTTCCACAGGATTTCAGGCAGAGATCTCTCCCAGCCCTGCTTGGAGATCCAGAGATTGAACCTGAACTTTCTGCATATATAAAAGATACTCTGCCCCTGAGCTGTAGTCCATCCCAAGTGTTACATGATGTGATAGCCATCATTGCTTTCTGCAATTAACTAACTCCCCAGTGTAAATAGGCCAGAGGAGAAATACTCATGCAGTATCGGATTTGGGGGCGTTTGGTCCCCATTTTAAAAGATGTCAACCACCAAGGTTGAGGAATGAGCACACTGATTCCACAGCACTCATTTTGGAGTAACATCCTTGGATGAGGAAAACAGTGCCCAACCTGTTGATAATGGAATGAATGGTGCAAAGAGGGAATTGCAGCCCAAGATAGAAAGAGAGGAGGTAAGGGAACACTTAGCTACTGTACTTTAAATGATTTCAAATCTCCAGGGCCTTTTGAGTTGCACCAAGGGTACTAAAGGAGTTTATGAATATAATTTCAGAGTCTCTGTCTATAATCTTTGAGATTCTTGCATTGCAGGGGCCTGGACTAGATGACCCTTGTGGTACTTCCAACTCTACATTTCTATTATGTGATCTCTTTTCATTTGTTTTCATTCATTATCAGATAAGGTATGTTTCACTGCTGCTGGACCCAAAGTATCAGTTGGAATCTTGGGATGTGTGAAGACAGAAATGTATGTGTCCTTGACCATCTTACTGCGCCAAGCAAGTGTGGCGGAATAGTGCCTGATGATGATTCCAGTTCATCATGAGTTAATCTATCACTCCCATTATAGGCAGGTGTTCCCTGGGAGGCGGAGCTAGAGGGCATTCTAAATGGCGGTTGGTAGTTGGCAGTTGGTAGTTGGGAGTAGAGTGTTAGAGAGGGAGCCAGGAGCTGTATTAACAAGTCTGTGTTATATGAAAAGAAGATATGTGCTTTTAAGAACCAAAGAAATTCATGTTTATAAGTTAAATAATAAAGTTAAATGTGCTTAAACGTTCACTGACTCGGCAGTGTCTCAGTACCTTCAGAGGTGTGAGAAAGAGGCGAGAACAAAGCTTTCCTGTGGAAGAGGAAACTGTTTGCTTTTTTCTCTCCTGTCATACAAAGGGCTGGTTAGCGAAGCCAAAGGAGTCACATAGTTGTCTAAGGGAGATGCACATTGTAGCAGTAGGGATCCATGGGAGGGAGACCCCACTGGTGGCAATAGGTTTCGAACGCAGTGCCTGAGGTACTCTGGAGACAAGTCCAATTTGGACACTGGAGGTTTTTCTCCTGTGGAGAAGCACAGGGAGAGCCTCTGATGTTAAAGCAGTGAGGGGTGGGAAACAGGGAATCCCTCACAGCAAGCGCCAACAGGATTTCAGTCATTTCCCTAGATGGATGGGTGGCACAGCTGAGAAGCCCTGCTGTGGGAGACGGATAAGACCTGGGCAATTTGGGGATATCACTCATTCTTCAAAGTCAAGAAGTCCCAGGTGTCAACTGACCTTGAAAATAACTTTACAAGCAGTGCACACCTGTTCAGGACTTGTAAGTCCTACTGAGTTCAGTTGGGCATACTCCTAAGTAAGTTGGTGTGGGGTTTCAGCCTGAGACCATCACAAAAAATAAAGCCATGTATGGCTCTCAAGCATCTTGTTGAAGCTAAGCAGGGCCGGGTCTAGTCATAACCTGGAAGAGAGTCCACTTGGGAACCCCCATTTGCACCATCTTGAGCTCCATGAAGGAAGAAAGGCTAGGTGTACTCTTTAAAAGATTGCATTCAATGTAAATTGTACTTTCAATTTCATTGAAATTGGTGAACTAAACTAGTTATGTTAATTTCTATAGGTCTACTCTGAGTAGAACTTAATTGGATGCAACCTATGCAGTGATTGTCTGCCTCTCAAAACAAATTCCACTTATGGACTCTCTGAGACTCCTGTGCCTTAAAAAAAAGAGAGGAGAATATAATATTGGTTAGGTTGATAGTCCATTAAATGCATAATGTTTCCTATGCCAATCTTTCTCCACTAAGTGTCCTGTACACATTGACAGGTCAGCCTGGGAACTGATAAGCATTCCAGTAATGCATTAAAGAGGTGGTCATGGATAAATGCTTGCTTTTTCACCAATGATTTGAGTTATCTGCATTGTACATACCAGAATCATAGAAATCTTGGTTCTACACACAGACAGACAGACACAAAGCACTAGGCCCTTTTGTACTTTAGCAGCCATAACTTTCAAGGAATTTAACATTGATTCAAACAGAAATGCTCTTCAGTACCAGAAACTCCTTGATCATAGAAGGCTAACATGTAAGCCCTGCCTCCTCCCCAGGATATACCCAACTGATCTACTGTGTGTCCTCCTCAAGTACTTTTGCCTGGCTGAAATGTGCTGGAGAAATGTGTAGTTGGAATATAGCCTCTTGTACAGAGGCAAGAGTCACATCCAGTGCTCCACTCACTTTTTTTCTATGGCCCTTCTCATAACTGGCACATGGCCCCTAGAAGGTTGCCCATGAGGAAATTCGGCTCTTGAGCTGGAAAAGGACCCCCCTCCTGTAACATTGTTACATTGTGCCTTTCACTTTTAAAATGCATTGAATGGAATAGCAGTACATAATAGCAATAACTATGATGAAACACTAATCAAAAGTGAAGGAAATCTCCTTCCATTAAGGGACTCTGAAGATGTACTTTGAAACAATGAAACGAACCAATAAAAATAAGAAATGAAATTGAGGTCAGGGGCTCCTTGTAAATGAAAAGCAAATAAATGTCCTCGTAGATGTTGTCTCCATTCCAGACTTCATAGATTATTTCATTGTCATTGCTACCCCTTTGCAGAAAATGAAACACATTTAGGAGTAAAAGTCAGATGAATGGGATTAAATTTGGCCTTGATTAAAGGTTCAGGGATTAATTAGTAATGCTTCAGAGTAGGATAGCAATTTTAAAAATGCTAGGATGAAAAATTAACTATTGGTCTTTGAAGGAAAATGTGCTTTTGTCAGCATGATTGCTACCCCTGTCCCCCACCAGTTGGGAGTAGCTGTTTTAGAACCATTTTTCTTTTCTCTCTTCCCAGTTTCTGCTGCTTCTTCAACCCTAGCTGCACACTGCAAGCTTCATCATGTGTCATGCCTCAGATTCAGATTCAGATCTCCTGCTAGCAGACAAAGCATCCAGTTTCATGGAAGATGGAAAAGAGGACAATTTCATGGATGCTGGTTTAGAAACCTTCCCAGGAGAAAGCCCCAAAGACTCCCACAAAAGAGAGGCCCCAGTGACTACTGATGTCTCCATCCTCTGTACCTGAGGAATTGTTCCGCCTACCTTCTGTGAATCTTAAAAAGCAGAGACATCACCTTGCCTACAAAGGTCTGTATAGTTAAAGCTATGGTTTTCCCAGTAGTGATGTATGGAAGTGAGAGCTGGACCATCAAGAAGGCTGATCACCAAAGAATTGATGCTTTTGAATTATGGTGCTGGAGGAGACTCTTGAGATTCCCATGGACTGCAAGAAGGTCAAACCTATCCATTCAGCCCTGAGAGCTCACTGGAAGGACAGATCGTGAAGCTGAGGCTCCAATACTTTGGTCACCTCATGAGAAGAGAAAACTCCCTGGAAAAGACCCTGATGTTGGGAAAGATGGAGGGCACTAGGAGAAGGGGACGACAGAGGATGAGATGGTTGGACAGTGTTCTCGAAGCTACGAACATGAGTTTGACCAAACTGCGGGAGGCAGTGCAAGACAGGAGTGCCTGGCGTGCTATGGTCCATGGGGTCACAAAGAGTCGGACACGACTAAACGACTAAACAACAGCCTTCTGTGAATCAGAAAGCCCCTCAGAACCACAGGCAGCATGGAAATAACAGACTTCCACTGTTAGGATTTTGTGTACCCGATGCTGGGCAGTGTGATTAGTATAAAGCACATGAGATGTCTGAGAAGAGTGTGGGAACAGAAGACTGTCTTGTCTCTTCCGTCTGAGCGTGTTATTGTTACTTTACTTTCACTTTTGCTGTATGCAAAAGTCTTGTTCTGCCTGAGCTGGAGAATACAGATGTGATTATGGATTCTCTGTACATTTTGTGAATAAAACATAGTTTAGACCTATGGATGTTTCCTTCTTCTTGCTGCGAGATGCCAGAAGACTTGTGTGCACTTTTCATAAGAGAAGTGTTGCAGAGAGGCACTCTGGAGTGAAGGGGCATGCCATTCCAGAGCCGTGCCTACTGGGAGACACACGGAGGCACCGGGGGTTTAGGGGCAGCAGAAGGCAGCCCCCTTTATGTCCAAGCTGTCCAAGCAGTGGAGCTTGAGATACCTACCTTACTTCAAGAGTTGCTAAATCAGGAGTGAACAGCCTGTTGCCTTCTGGATGTTGTTGGACTACAACTCCCATCATCCCATAGGTTGTGCTAGCTTGGGATGATGGTAATCAGTGTCCAACACAGGTTCCATGCTAAGCTCACAGTTGGCTTCCAACTAATTACTGGAGCAATAATCCAAGCTCCCTTTTCTTTTATTTGGTTCACGCCCAGCCTGAATTTGTAACTAGTTCCACACACAATCTGTCCATGGTTCTGATTGTCTCTGACTCCTATTGAGGTTAACCAGCATACTCCTGGGTGCCCACAACTGGGTCAGGGTATCGTGGTGTATGTTTCTCTTTCCTGGAATGTTTTATTGTGACATTTTGTCTTACTTGTTGCTTGCCATGAAACAATGGTCCTTTGCACATCCCCTCCCCCACAAAGAGAACCCAAAGTTTCATAAGGAATCTATAATTTCCATTATGCTCTGCTCTTTCGCTTTAAAATATTGGATCGTTGTGTATTCAATGGAACTATTACTGCAGTAAAGATACTTGGTTGTTGTTTTGTTGTGTTGTTTAAGGAAAATGAAGTAGAATTTAAACACAGGAATTTCATTCTTTTCCCTTCCAGACCTCAGACCCAGGGCCAAAGGCAACCCTCTATGCCCTGCTATCTGTTCCTCAAGGCTCTTCCTAACCATACCTCTCACCAATTACCACCCTTCATCTAAGGATCACAGGGTGGTTTACAATATAAAAACATAAAAATATGTAACGTTATAAAAAACAAAACAATGATTCCCCCTCCCCAGTTTAAAAGGCCATAGATTATTTAATTAGACAAAGGCCTGGGAGAAGAATAGTTTTCACCTGGTGCGTAAAGATATTCAATGAAGGTGCCAGGTGAGCTTCCCTATGGAAAGCATTCCACAAATGGGGAGCCACCACAGAAAAGGCCTGTTTTCATATTGCCAACTTCTGGACCTTTCATAGAGGAGGCACATGAAGAACAGCTTCAGAGGGTGATTTGCAGGGTCCATGTTCAATCATCTGGGGAGGGGCAGTCCTTGAGTTATTGCAGTCCTGAGCGGTTTAAGTTTTATGGGTCAAAACTAGCCCTTTGAAATGGCAGCCAGTGCAGTCTACCAAGTATTGGCATATGCTCAAACTGTCTTTCTCCGGTGAGCCACCTGGATGCTGAATTCTGCCCCAGCTGGATTCCAAACTGTCTTCAGAGGCAGCACCATGAATAATGGGTTGCAGTAATCTAATTCTCACCAACCCTTCTCTGTTCCTCCTCGAATGTTTTTGCTTGACTGGAATGTGCCCTTGATCTGATGCCTCTTGCCCGTCATTGATGGAGGTGTGTGTGTGTGTGTGTGTGTGTGTGTGTGTGTGTGTGTAAACCTTCAATTTATGCGGTACAAAAGTAAGAGCCACATCAATTGATCACTTTGGTCTATGTCCCCTGCCATCACCGGCAATCTGGCCATGAGGGAATACGAACCTCAAGCTGAAAGTTTTTGTGCCCCTTACCCAAGAGGAAAAAAATTTTTTGGATTAGACATCATTGGAGACATACTGAACATTTTGTGTGGTATTTACATGGTATCCCATAATGCCATAATGAGACAGGGTATTGGACAGTATTTGGGCCCACACATCATTTGTTGGTTGGTTTTTGCTGGATGTTCAGATTCACATCACGTAGTAGGCTTTCCTTTCCTTTCCCTTTCCCTTTTCCTTTTCCACCTTCAATTGGGTAATGAAAGCAGAGATCGAGAGCAAGAAAGGCATCTGATAGGTGAGGAACCTGAGGTGGGGAAACAATAACTTTGGAATAAAATAAATCCCAACAGCAATGCTCCCTTTAAGGTTCAAATCTGGTCAAATATGAAAAAGAGAATAATTATATATCCTGGCTGGTCATGACTTACTTAAAATCTATGGAAGTATATAGTTCTTTAGGAATTCTCCACGAGGCTTTGCAATATTCTGATTGGTTTTCTCTCTCCCTCCACCTTCTATTTTATTCTTGGAGTACTTGGTGCAACCTATGGGTCACCTCATTATAGAGTGTTATCAGCATAGCAGTTTCCTTCATCCCCCTCTGCAGCCATGTTCTGACCTCAAAGGCACAATCTCAATGAGGCGTATTCAGAAAAGTACAAGTCACGGAGTTCTCTCTCTTTTGCTTCCTTTCCCAAATGTGCAGCTGATTTTTATCATGTGTTATCTTAATTACACAGTTTAAGGGCATGCACGGAAAAAAAATCATTTCTGGGATTCTCATATTTGCTAATAGAACATTGAGGTAATATCAGAAGTAAAACCTATTTCCAAGGCCTTTTTCAAATGTCACCCCCTCCACCTTCTGGTTCTAACCCATTCTGTGAAAATTAAAGAACAAGAGTGGTAGTGATTCCACCATTTTCTTTTCCCTGTTTAGGTGCTAATGTCTTTTAAACCATTACTTAGCAATGGGGATTTCAAATAGAACTGCTATTAGTGAAGATGCAGAATGTATTATTTATGTTAGTCATCATATCCTCTTCATAGAATTCATTTCTTTAATCTATTCATCTAAAGCAGGGGTGTTTAAAGTGTGAGATGCTTATGGAGTACAGTTCCCATCATCCCTGACCACTGGACATGCTGCCTGAGGCTAATGGGACCTGGAGTTTAGCAATATCTGGTGGGTCCCAAGTTCCTTACCCCTGATCTGAAGCAGGGGTAGGTAATCCCAGGATAAAATATAGAGGGGGACGACGACTCTGTATGCCACTTGAACTCATTGGAAGAAAAGTGGGGTAGAAAAATAATTAATTGAAGCTTATACCATTTTATAAAAGGGGAAAAAACTTTTAAATAAATTAATCTCAAAGTACTATCAAACTCCTTTCTTTCCATTTCAAAACAAATATGTGGGTTACAAAAATAAAGTATGAAAAAAACATGCCCAGCAAATGCCAGGGCCTGAGGGCAACAGAAAGCTTGTAAATAGTCTGTCAGAGATCATGAGGCACCTTTTGCTAGGCAATTCCTTTTGGGATGGAAGTTAGGCTCCTGGGAAGATGAGAGCAGGGAGTTTTGTAACTCCAAGCATTGTACATTTTGGCTTCTGGGAAAACAAAATTCAGTTTCACTCCCCGAATTTGGCAGCAAAGTGTGAATACATTGGAATCATGACTTCCAGACACCCAGAAGCTGGAGTTGCATTGTTTGGTTTTCTATTGTTGCAGCTTATCTCACTGTGTCATATGCCTGAAAATTGGAACCTTGCCTCCCCAGGATAACTTGCAGGAGGCAATGAAAGCTTGTACCTCTACTGCGTTCTTCAGTTTTCTTTTAATGGGTGAATAAAACAGTTCTGTCTGGAATAGCAAGTGTGCAGGTGTGTGTGTGTGTGTGTGTGTGTGTGTGTGTGTGAGAGAGAGAGAGAGAGAGAGAGAGAGAGAGATCCATTATCTAATTCTTAACTAACATGAGGCATTATAAAATGAGGAAACCAAACAAGTGTAAAAAGCTATAAAATTCATAACCCTCGACAGTTCCCTCTCCTTTGAGCGCTGAGGCTTGTACCCCTAACAATCTATTCAACCATCAAACCAACATGCTCAAAATAAATATTCCCATCTCAAATTCTGCATTCATTTATACTACTCAAAGTGTGGGAATGCTTGTGGAGAGCGGCAGGAAATGCACTTCAATGTCATAAAGAGGGTCCATTTTGTTGTGAACCTGGGTTCACTTGTATGCTTTTATTCCAAACCTGATAAATTATTTTCTGTTTGAAATTTTTGCTACAAGGGAGCAGTTGCTGGCCAAAAAAGGTGCTCCTACTTAAAGTTTTATCTCAATCTTCTTCCAAGGAACACATGGTAGTATACAAGCCATCCACTGGATTTCAACATCATAGCAACAATGCAAGGTGGTTGGGCTGAGAGCTAATGCTTGGATGACTGTCACCCAGTCAGCATTATGCCTGAGTGGGGATTTAAGCCCTGGTGCCACCATTCCTAGTCTCACTCTATCAACAATAAGGTTGGATAAATGTTTCCAAACTGTGGTCCATGTTTCTTCATGGCCACATGACAGCTACGGGTGAAGGCAAAGGCAAAGTGAATATAGCAATAAATATTAATTTTTACCTTGTGACATTAAGAAAGGCCTATTTATTGACTTAACAGTGATTATAATTTTTTTGCAGCAATATTGGCAAGGAGGCTTAAAGCAGTGCTGAGAAATGTAATACATAAAGATCAAACAGGGATTTTACCCTTAAAACAACTGAGAGATAATGTAAGAACAGTGTTGAATGTTACTGAATATTTTGAAAAATGTAGTGGCAAACAGCCCTGGTTTTTCTAGATGTTGAAAAAGCATTTGATAATGTTTCTTGGGGCTTTATGAGGAAGCTTATGGATATAATGGGATTTTGGAATGTGTTTTCAAGAGGGATTAATGTGATATACACAAAGCAATATGCCAATATTATAGTAAAAGGGATTTTGTCAGAAAAATGTATTATATCAAAAGGAACAAGACAAGGTTGCCCACTGTCACCATTATTGTTCATCTTAGTGCTAGAAGTGTTACATCTCTACATATTCAAGTATAGTAATGAGATACAAAGTATCAAAGTGGGACAACAAAATAATAAATTAAGGACATTTGCAGATGTAGTTTTATTTGTTGAAAACCCATTGGAAAATGTAGTGAATGTATTTGAGACAATAAAGCAGTTTGGTGCTTTAGCAGGTTTTTATTTAATAAGGATCATAGAATCATAGAGTCGGAAGAGACCACAAGGGCCATCCAGTCCAACCTTAGGATAAAACTAAAATGTTGGTAAAAGCCGGGGGGGGGGGAGAGAAATGTACTGCCTAAGATGTTTTTGTTTTTTTTCAAACAATGCTGATAATATGTAATACTGGGTATTTCAAATGATGGCAAAAAGAATTGTGAAAGTTTATTTGGCAAGGAAAGAAACCAAGGATTAAATTTAAAATATTAGCAGATGCTAAAGAAAGAGGAGGATTCTCACTTCCAAATCTAAAATTATATAGTGGTACCTCGGGTTACAGACACTTCGGGTTACAAGCTTCGCTAACCTGGAAGTGGTTGCTCCATGTTAAGAACTTTGCCCCAGGATAAGAACGGAAATTGTGCGCCAGCGGTGCAGAGGCAGCAGGAGGCCCCATTAGCTAAAGTGGTACCTCAGGTTAAGAACCGTTTCAGGTTAAGAACGGACCTCCAGAATGAATAAAGTTCTTAACCCGAGGTACCACTGTATTATTAAGCAGCCTGCTTGACATGGATAAAGGAATGGATGATATAAAAAATGCCAGATTGTTGGATCTGGAAGTTTATGGCAGAAGATATGGATGGCATGTAGGGCTTTTGGGGGGGGGACTCACAGGAACTTAGTTCTGGCACCTCTCAAGTGGGCACCATTGCCATAATAAGAGAACAAGGGAGGTGTTAATGGTGAGTTCCACAACCTCTTTTTCTAGAAAAAGAGCACTGGGAATGCTTATCTGTGGCATGAAAGAAGTAAAGGTCCATAAATATTTTTCAAAATCATTGTGTAAGTAGAAGTTTGTTCAGAGTATGGGCCAGGTATAAAAACCTACTTGAAAGAAAAATGACATTGTGGTTTCCCCCCACAGAAGCTTGTGCTCAGAAAGAAATGCCGTAAATATGAAGAAGCACTGGGAGACTTACGGAGATATATTAAGTTATACTGAAAGTGGCTATAAACTTTTTTTAAAAAAAACAAACAAACCAAGATTGGAGTCAGGTTGGTTTCAGTATCATCAAGGAAATGAACTATTTAAAAACTATTTAAATGGTTTTATGGAACAATAATCTGATTTTGAAATGGGACTGCTTGAGAGTAATGAAAAATTGAAATCTAAAATGTATAAAATGTAAAGATGAATTGGTTTTGTTGGTTCTCTCTTTTTCTTTTCTATTTTTCTTGTTTTCTCTTTGTATTTTTATTATTCTGTATTGGAAACATTTAGAAAAAAGCTTTGGGGGTGTGGAGAGGGAGAAGTCCTTTATCTTGGACTGAGTACATACACAGGAAGGGGACAGTTGGAAGAGAGGGGTCCCTGCATGAAAGGCAGTGTAGAAAGGGTCTCCCTGTGTGAGAAACTGGGAGAAGACGTAGGCTCCCAGGTGGGAGATGGGAATGTCTACATGTGGATAAAAGACAGGATATACAGTGGAGCCTCGGTTTACAAACGCGATCCGTTCCACGGAGGCATTTGTAAACGGAGGCATTCACTCCCTGAAGGCACGCTTCTGCGTGTGCGCAAAGCGCTGATAGAGCGCTTCTGCGCAGGGCCGTTTTAAGCATGCCCGGCGCCCTGGCGCTGTGGTGCGACGGATCTCTCCGGCGCCCCCCACCCCGTTTCCCACCGCGGTGGGTGGGCAGGCTGTAGGGCCGCCCCCTGTTCTGACGCCTTCTATGCATCCAATGCTACAGAACCCGGATGTAAACACTTCCTGGGTCTTACAGGTATTTTCTTTCTCTTTCTCTTCTCTTCTTTCTCTTGATTTTTTATTATCCTTGTTCTGTAGACTGGTCTGATTATTACTGTATTTATGTCAAAAGAACTTTTTGGTGGTAAGAGCTGTTCTACAGTGGAACAGACTCATTTAGGAGGATGTTGACTCTCCTTCCTTGGAGGCTTTTAAGCAGAGGTTGGGTGGCCATCTGTCATGGATGCTTTAGCTGAGATTTCTGCATTGCAGGGGGTTGGATTAAATGACCCTTGGCATCCTTTCCAACTCTACAATTCCATGATTCTATTATTTTAGAAATAATAATAATAATAATAATAATAATAATAATAATAATAATAATAATATTCCAACCGAATATTAAAAACAGTACAGCATCAAACATTTAAAACTTCCCTAAACAGGGCGGGTGCCACTACCGAGAAGGCCCTCTGTCTGGTTCCCTGTAACCTCACTTCTCGCAATGAGGGAACCACCAGAAGGCCCTCGGTGCCAGATCTTAGTGTCCGGGCTGAATGGTGGGGGTGGAGACGCTCCTTCAGGTATACAGGACCGAGACCGTTTAGGGCTTTAAAGGTCAGTACCAACACTTTGAATTGTGCTCGGAAACGTACTGGAAGCCAGTGTAGATCTCTCAGGACCGGTGTTATGTGGTCCTGGCGACCACTCCCAGTCACCCGTCTAGCTGCCACATTCTGGATAAATTGCAGTTTCCGGGTCACCATCAAAGGTAGCCCAACGTAGAGCACATTGCAATAGTACAAGCAGGAGATAACCAGAGCATGCACCACTCTGGCGAGACAGTCTGCGGGCAGGTAGTGTCTCAGCCTGCGTACCAGATGGAGCTGGTGGACAGCCGCCCTGGACACAGAATTAACCTGTGCCTCCATGGACAGCTGTGAGTCCAAAATGACTCCCAGGCTGCGCACCTGGTCCTTCAGGGGTACATTTACCCCATTCAAGACCAGGCAATCCTCCACACCTGCCCGCCTCCTGTCCCCCCAAAACAGTACTTCTGTCTTGTCAGGATTCAACGTCAATCCATTAGCCGCCATCCATCCTCCAACCGCCTCCAGGCACTCACACAGGACCTTCACTGCCTTCACTGGTTCTGATTTAAAAGAAAGGTAGATCTGGGTGTCATCTGCATACTGATGAACACCCAGGCCAAACCCCCTGATTATCTCTCCCAGCGGCTTCATATAGATATTAAAAAGCATGGGGGAGAGAACGGAACCCTGAGGCACCCCACAAGTGAGTGCCCAGGGGTCTGAACACTCATCCCCCAACACCACTTTCTGAACACAGCCCAGGAGGAAGGAGCAGAACCACTGTATGACAGTGCCCCCAGCTCCCAGCCCCTCTAGATGGTCCAGAAGGATGTTATGGTTGATGGTGTCAAAGGCCACTGAGAGATGCAGCAGAACTAGGAAACAGCTCTCACCTTTGTCCCTAGCTCGCCGGAGATAATCAATCAGCGCGACCAAGGCAGTTTCAGTCCCATGGTGAGGCCTGAATCCCGATTGGAAGGGATCCAAATGGTCCACTTCTTCCAGGCATGCTTGGAGTTGTTCAGCAACCACCCACTCAATCACCTTGCCCAAGAATGGTAGATTTGAGACTGGGTGATAGTTGGCCATATTGGCCGAGTCTAAAGATTTTTTTTAAGAAGAGGTTTAATGACCGCCTCTTTCAGTGGGCCCATCGCCCAGCCCTTCCCGGCTCGCTTTTATTTGCCAGGATGGGCAAGGATCAAGGAGACAGGTGGTCAGTTTCACTCGTCCAAGCAGCCTGTCCACATCCTTGGAGGTAACAGATTGGAATTGATCCCATATAACATGACTAGACAGGGCTCTAGCACTCTCCCGCCCCGGCCCTGCTCCCACGGTGGAGTCTACCTCCTTCCGAATCTGAGCGACTTTAGCTGCAAAAAACTTTCCAAAAGCATTGCAGGAGATCTTGGGGTCCCTACCAGGCCCCGATGATGAAGGTGGTTCCGATAAATTGCGAACCACCTGAAAAAGTCTCCTGCTACTGTTTTCTGCAGATGCAATAGAAATGGTGAAGAAATTCCTCTTCACCGTCGCCATTGCCACTTGGTAGGCTCGATGTTGAGCTCTAACCCATGTCCGGTCTGATTCAGAATGAGTTTTCCGCCACCGGCGCTCTAGCCGTCTCAGCGATTGTTTCATCACCCTCAGCTCCGGGGAAAACAATCGGAGAGGGCACTTTGGAGCCAGACAGTCAATAGCCCTGGTTAACTCCGCATTCCAGCGGGCCACCAGGGAATCAGCTGAAAGGCCATCAACATGGGATAAAACATCCCCTACCACTCTCTGGAAGCCAATTGGATCCATTAAGTAGTGGGGACGGACCATCTGAATCGGTCCCACCTCCCTGCAGAGGGGAAGGGTGAATGTATTATCATTCACCTTGTATTCTTCCTTTGGGTTGTGGTATGGATTCAATCCAGAGGGACAGGAAAAGCATGAGCAATGAGAAGGTGGTGGTCCTCCTCAAGAATTGAGCTTCCCTCCCTCCAAGGGCAAGTTGCCCAAAGGCTCCTTCAAATCACCAATGAGAATTAGGTCTCTAATATTAAGAATGTAAGAAGAGTCCTGCCAATTCATGGCCAAAGGCCCATGCAGTTCAACATTCTATTTTCACAGTGGCCAGCCAGAATCCTATGGGAAGCCCACAAGTGGGAATTGAATGAAACATCACTATTTCCACTTCTGATACTCAGCAACTGGCTGTCAGGGCAAGGCATACTGTCTGTGGCTGTCAAGGGAGAAAAGTGTCATTGTGGCTGTTAGCCATTGGTAGCCTTACTGAATTCTTTCATTACTGAAGTCTTATGTACTAAATGTTCTTATCTACACAACACAATTGTCCCTCTTTAGGTGTTTATGTTCACTATTCATCTTGCTTTTTCAGTTCTTTACTAGCTGGGAGTGGGTGACACTCAGTACGATCGACTCTTTTCTCCTTTTGACTTGAGCTTGCTTTCATTTCACCTCCACACAGGACTCGCGACACACCTCTCTCTTACATTGCTGGTTCTTCTGGATTTTTTGGGTAATGACAGTTCCTCCTCTTTGTACATCTCTCTCTCTCTCTCTCTCTCTCTCTCTCTCTCTCTCTCTCTCTCTCTCTCTCTCTCCATGTCAATTGAATATAACATCTTATGCATCTGGGGGGGGGGAGGCTCTGACCCAGGAAAGTATGTGCTATGCTTTCTGGTCTTTAAGGTTCCATCAGTCCCTTTTTACATTTGTACATCACTGACGTATTTCCGCTTGAGAACTTTGATCAGCCTTTTTCAAGACTGAGCCATGGACAGCAGTCTAGGGAAAGCCAGATAATGGGAACTCGATGCCATGTTTCATGCCATGACTCCAGCGACCAGCAGTGATCAAGACTCTGAGTCAGAGTCTCCAGAATCTCTGTCTTAAGATCTGGACATGTCCCAGAATAGGTTTGGGGTTCTGGCTCTGCTATTGGAACCAGGAGAACACTGAGCCTGGCACATATGAGCTGCCAGAAGAACCTCCTGTTTCACCAGGGCCTACAGGAGCAGAGCCAGGAATCTCACATGCACCTTCCCTCTAGGAACCCAATGTGATCTCACTGGTCCAGTAGTGCAGGGGACATGTCAAGTGGGAGTCTATGGAGAAGAGAAAGCATGCCCATCTTCAAGCCTGAGGGTTAGCCCTTTAAGAATCTGACAGTATCCAAAAGGGGGTGGAGCCCAGCAGTGGTAGTCCAGCGGCAAAGGCATAAAAAGTATTTCTCAGTCTTTGTTCTAGCAAGCTGTTCACTCTGTGGTCCTGAAGTGGCTGAGCTGGCATCAGACCATAACAAGACATTTCATATGAAAACTATCCTCTTACTATGCTGAATGGTGTGTTCCAGAGATCTGTATGGTATAGGTAAAGGTAACGGTCCATTAGGTGCAGTTGTGGACAACTCTGGGGTTGCGGCGCTCATCTCGCTCTACAAGCCAAGGGACCCGGCGTTTGTTCACAGACAGCTTCCGGGTCATGTGGCCAGCATGACTAAGCCACTTCTGGCAAACCAGAGCAGCGCATGGAAATGCTGTTTACCTTCCCGCCCGAGCGGTACCTATTTATCTACTTGCACTTTGACATGCTTTCGAACTGCTAGGTGGGCAGGAGCAGGAACTGCACAATGTGAGCTCACCCCATCATGGGGATTTGAACCGCCGACCTTCTTATCAGCAAGCCCTAGGCTCTGTGGTTTAGACCACAGCACCACCCACATCCCTCTGTATGGTATAGTAGTTACCTAATATACTCTTATGAGGCCAACGCATGGCAATATACTGATCCCATGTTCAGGTGCTTATGATGGACTAGGGACATATTGACATTTGGGAAATGTCTTCAATATCTTGAGAGTATCTGCTGCATCTTAGTAATGACAATGAAGAAGTTGTTGAGGCACATAGCCAAAGCAAGGAAGCATTTTTGTACTGGACAACTTGAAGCAGACAAAATATCCTAAACTGTTCATAAGCCCATCTGAAGCTAAAAGTCCAAGAAATTCCTCCGCTGTGTCACCAACCTTTTCATTTCCCAGAAGGCAGAAGAAGGAACAAGAGGATCTTCTATCTTGGACCTGGTCCTCACCAACAGAGAGGAACTGATGGACAAAGTGGTGGTACTCAGTAACTTTGGAGGAAGTGATCATGTCCTCCTGGGTTTCATGACACACAGGGAAGGGAAAGCTGTGAGTAGTTGGACAGGCACTTTGGACTTTAAGAAGACCAGTTTCAAAAAGCTTAAGGAGCTACTGGGTGAGATCCTATGGTCAGAAATACTTAAAGAGAAGGGAGTCCAAGAAGGATGGGAGTTTTTTAAAAAAGAATATATGGAAGGCCCAAATGCATACATTTCCAACAAAAAAGAAAAATGGGAGGCAATGCAGGAAATCAGATGAAGAGACCAAGTTTTCTTATTCATGACTAAGAACATTTACCACATCCTGGGAAATCCCAGGCTGTTTCAGCAGGTGGCATGTGGCACATTTGCCAGGGTTGAGTACATTTCCTTTGTCAAATTCCCAGATGGTTCTATCAGTTGTCTGTGCCTTGTGTTTCACTCTTTCCAAATTCTGGTTCAATTAGGCAAAAGAAATCTGTATCGGTGTATGTACAGTTTTCCATCATGTCAAGGTCTGTTGGGTCCCTTCACTCTATTTGCATCTATTTACCATTTCTTTATCATCATTGAGTTCACACACTTTGATAAAACACTGCAAAAAATAGCAACCTTGATACAATTGCACACTTCTCACACCCCCACCCCCTGATGTTATATTGGGGTGTGTGCCATGACTGTGGAATCAGAGTCACAGTCTTCAGGAGAATGAAGTCAAGGAATTCAAACCAGAAGTGGAATGGCATACAGACATCACCCTTCGACTGTGTGCCTCAACAACTTCTGCACCATCATTACCAAGTTGCAACAGATACTCTCAGGATATTGAAGACATTTCCAAATGTCAATATGTCCTGACTCACCTATCACAGAGGCTCCAGTGAGACCAGAGTAGCTTCCTCTCTATCTGAGTGGCAGACTTACTGAATAGACTGAGCTACTTTCACTGAAAAGGCACCTCCCCTGTTGTGGGCAGGGTGAGCAACTGGGATGCAGCTGCTGCTTGATCTCAGTTTGATTGCTGCTGAGGCAAAATCAAAGCTCTGTTCTCCTGAGCTGTGCAGCAGGTCCAGTCTGATATCATTGCTTTCATAATAATCTGTACATGGAGAAAACACCACATAGAATATTGATGCAATTGAATGAACACATCATTCAAGAGTAGCAATCATAGTTAGTATGCATGCATGCATGCATGTGTGTGTGTGTGTGAATGTGTGCACGCAGTGTTTATTCAGGTGGATGGGCACACTGTTAATATAGAGAAGAGGAAAATGAAAAACCCACCAACAGTCTCTGTCCAGACTTCAGAACAGGACTCCTAATGCATTGGTTCCCCATCATAAGGCAGAGTATGTAATTCAGAACTACAACTTATCTCCCCCCCCCACACACACCATATAACCTCCTGTCATCTAATGATAGCTTTATTCTTGTATCTTCTTGATCTCTTTATCGGACAATACGTTGACTGTATGAGAAAACTGGTACATATTTATTAATCTGTATGTGTATAAAACTCAAAATGCCAATCAAGTAAGTGAAATATGCAAGCCTCTCCATAACCCCCACTTAATTTTAAGTTCTGCATTTAAACCTCACTTTGCTAAATTCTTGCACTGATTGTTTTCTTATGCAACCTTCACCATCCCCTTTAGCTTCCCCCTCCTTCCCATCTGGGGACATAAAATAGTAATTAACACATAATTGCAAAAATTAAATTAAATTCCTAGCCTTCCCTTATTTGACCTTCAATGCACTGTGCCCTTCTGCTGGTGTTCCAGTAGGCCAGTGATGCTTTCTCAGAAGCATAGTGGAGTGGGTGTTACTGTTTTTTAATCAGAAATACCAAAGGCTGGATCTTATGTGGTCTTTGGCAGTGCGAGGGTTGTTTCAAACCTCACATACACCTGAAAGGAAAGATGCCCTCCCAAATATTCTACCACTTCTTGCAAAAACAAGAAAACAGGTATTAGTTCCTCCCTGTTAGAGTACAGAGTGATGTGGTCACTTGTACAAGCTTCCACACAAAGGCATTTGTGGTGGAGAGCGGGACATCAGGCTTGGGCCCCAAATGTTGCCCTTAGGACTCTCCCTAGGCCACACCACTTTCCCTAGGCTTCACCTCCCACCAGGTCTTCTCTGATCCCTCCTTTTTTGCCTGGATGGAATATGTCAATAAGCTGTGATGATACCTCTTGCTGAAAAGAGAATGGAGAGTGTGTGCATAGAAACTTCTGATTTTTTTGAATAGCTAGAAAGTAGCCTACTTTACAAAAGTGATAGCCTCATCAGTTGCTCCATTCACACTTCGCCTCTGGTCCCCACTGTTAATAACAGGTGGTCCTTGGAAGCTTTCCCACAGAGTAATGTGGCCCTAAGCCTGAAAAATGTCCCTCACCCTTGATTCTTGGAACGTTCTGCTGGCTGTTGGCTTTCTGCTCATTTTGTTTGGGTTTTTCGTTTTACTCAATCCGCTGATGGAAAATTAAAATGAATTCATCGTGTAATCTTATTAAGATCATACATTTTGGAGAAGGAAAGCTCTTCTGCCTTGCAGCCATGCTCATTCATGAGAAAGGCTTTGGAAGCAAACCCTGAGGGGAAAATGCATATCTTCTGCCTTGTGGGACACCTTCAGGAGAAGAAACCCCCTACACAAATCCAGGGTGGAGTCCCTAAGATGATTGGATGGCATCAGTGAGGCCAAAAATGAGGTTTTGTCATTTGGGCAGCCCCAAACCTTCATGCCCAGACCTGGCCCCCTCCCCCCAAAAGGTTACTCTGGTGCTCCTAATGCAGCAAAGACAATGCAGGAAGCAGCAGTCACGAGTTACTGGTCTCTACAGACACAGCAGGGGCTGTGATTCTCCAGCAGACTATTATTACACGCTACTCCCTCCCAGAATTCGACACGCTGTCATCCTGGGACCAACATAAAATCCGGGCCTGGATTCTTACAAGGGACGAGGCCATGGACCGGGCCCAGTCCACCACAGCCCGCCTCTCTATGTGGTTTCCTAAAGTGAAAGTGGTAAGATCACTTGCCAACTACTTGATAGACCTGACGGAGCCCAATTTGAGAAGAGCGTTTACTATGGCCCGTTTCCATTCTATACCCACGGCCTTCCTGCAGGGGATTTACTCTAAGACCCCTATTACTCAGCGCCTATGCCCATGCACAATGAATGAAATAGAGGACTTTCTACATTTCTTTTTCTACTGCCCCATTTATGAGCCAATAAGATCTAAGCTCCTCCTCTTGATCCCAACCACCATTACATCTGAGGAAGACTGTTTGAAATTGCTTCTTGTGGATGCAAATCCCCTAATTTCATGTGGGGTGGCAATCTTCATAGTGCAGGCTCTGAAACTCAGGGCTACCCTGACAGGGTAGTGTGTCCTAGACCTGGACCTGTTTTAATTCTCTCTATTTCATTTTTAACTGAATGTGCCGAGCCTATTTTGGGCTATTTTATGCTTTACATATATCTGCATATTAGATTTTTGGTGCTGGCACCTAAATCTTTGCATTGCTTTGTTGCTTGTCTCTGGCATTTTGTATTGTTTTTATTTTGCTATGGCTGTATGCTAATGCAATAAAGGTTTGATTTGATTCTCCAGCAGTTTGACTTCACCCACAGGACCATGCGCCATTGTCTCTGAAAATGGTCAACAACATACATATATCCTCATACCATAGGTGTGCATTGATCTGGAAAATGAGGGAAAGAAAATAATCAAGAGGAAATACATTTCAGATTATTTCTTTCCTTCAGCTTCTCCAGTATATACAAGAACCATCTTCTTCCGTGAAGTTCTGGAGCTCATATTCATACAAGGCTATGAACCACTTTCAGGGAATAATGGAATATCCACATTCTCCTAGAGAAAGGAGAAAACCAATCAGCACATCTCAAGGTATGAAGGAAATATTTTGGTCACTGGCATCTCCCAGTTAGAAGGAAAAGAAATGGCATATATCAGGCCTTATTTCTTATGCAGTGTCTATTTTGGACAACTGCAATTATTAATCACCAAAATTTCATTTACACACAACTTTCATATTCTTACAGCAAGGGTCACTGACTAGCTAGCACCCATTAGACACAGATGAAGTCTCTGCCTACTGTGAACTAGAGGCAACTTCTTCTTTTAAAAAAGTATTAAAGAATGTTTTAATAGAACATTTGATATTAATATGTATCTGGTTAAAGAAGAGATATAACTTCAACTATATTTAGAGATATGTACTATATTTACAGGTGGTTATGGGGGTGACTGTGGAAAGGAAGGTCTGTTGCTGACCTTTTTTTTGCCCATGGATGTCAGGGATGAGGAACCTGTGGATCTCTAGATATTGTTGGACTACAATTCCCATCAGTTCTAGCTGGCTCTGGCCAGTCATAAGGGATGATGATAGTTGTAATCCAACAGTTTCTGGAGGATTATGGGTTCCCTATTCCCAATATATGGGTATGCATTACCTATGATGGATAGCTCAGTTGGTATAGTACGTGACTTAATCTCAGGCTCATGGGTTCAAGACCCACCGATCAATAATAATAATAATAATAATTCTTGCATTGCATGAGATTGGATTAGATTATTCTTGCAGTCTCTTCTAACTCTATAATTCTATGATTCTATGTCAGGCATAAGCAAACTTGGCCCTTCAGATGTTTTGGGACTACAACTTCCATCATCCCTGACCACTGGTCCCGTTTGCTAGGGATGATGGCAGTTGTAGTCCCAAAGCATATGGAGGGCTGAGGTTGCCTATGCCTGTTCTATGTGCTTGAGAATGTACATCCACCAGTCTTCCACTTAGAGATTTAAACTACTAAATCAGAGACGAGGATCATAGAATCATAGAATCATAGAGTTGGAAGAGACCACAAGGGCCATCCAGTCCAACCCCCTGCCAAGCAGGAAACACCATCAAAGCATTCCTGACAGATGGCTGTCAAGCCTTTGCTTAAAGACCTGTGACCCTCTAGAACAGGGAACCTGTGACCCTCTAGAACAGGGACATCCAGCTCCCAAGAGACTGCGATCTACTCCCAGAATAAAAAGGTGGCAGTGATCTACCCCTTTTTTTGGGGGGGGAGACCAAACTTGTTGACCTTCTTTTAGGGAGGCAGGTCAAAATTGTTGAGCTTTTGGCTGACCTTTTCTTTCTGATGAGAAAGTCGCTCATCAGAAGATCACAGTGATAACTCCGTCTGCCACTTTTGCGATCATGTGTGAGTGAAGGACAGGGGAGGAGGCGGGGGTGGATATCTTCCCCCCCAGGAGGAAATAGAGACCGCGATCGACCGCTAGCTGTCGGGGATCGACCAGTCGATTGCGGTCGACTGGTTGGACATCCCTGCTCTAGAAGTTACTGCAGATACTCCAAGTGTCCCTGTTTTCCATGGACAAGCTGCAGAGGGAAATAAGGGGCAGATTGGGCTCATCAGCTTGGAAGGTAGCCAATGTAGAAGGAAAACTCTGATCCTAAACTTCTGCTGCTTTGTGGGAAATTGTGTCCATTGCTTTTTTTTCTAAAAAAAAAAAGTTTAGGGGTACTCTCGTTTTCCTACTCATATTGAAATGCTGCCCCTCAATGAGGCCAAACTTAGATTCACAAAATGTTTAGGGATATGCATACCCCTGCGTACCCCCAGAAAAAAAGCACTGGGTAAGCCAGTCCTCGTTCCAGTAGTGATCCTTGAGGTACTCATTCTTATTTTTATTTTTTTGCATCCCTTCAACATCCCCCATAATTAGATGTTCCAGGAGCACTCTGAGTGCGTCCCAGGGCTGCTGAGTATTCCCTGGATCCTCAACCTCATTGTCCCCACTCCACCTGGGGCTGACAAGGTGATTTCCCTCTAATGAGAGTCAGGTCCCATATGTACCATCATTTAAACAGCATATTTAAACAGACTTTAAACAGTCACCATCCTCAGAGAACTACAGTTCCCAAAGTAGTTTTATATTCAATACCTCTTCCCAGGGATTTCTTAACAACTCTCAGCATCCTTGATGAACTACAGTTCCAATGGTTGTGGGGGGGGTTGGGGTTGGTTTTTTTTAGGGAAGGAAGGACTGTTCAAAGTTGAATACTACTGCTTTAAATGTAGTGGAAAGAATATAAGGTAAAAGGACCCCTGACCATTAGGTCCAGTTGCGGACAACTCTGGGGTTGCGGCACTCATCTTGCATTATTGGCCGAGGGAGCCGGTGTACAGCTTCCAGGTCATGTGGTCAGCATGACAAAGCCGCTTCTGGCGAACCAGAGCAGCGCACGGAAATGCCGTTTACCTTCCTGCTGTGGCGGTAACTATTTATGTACTTGCACTTTGATGTGCTTTCGAACTGCCAAGTTGGCAGGAGCTGGGACCGAGCAATGGGAGCGCACCCTGTCGCGGGGATTTGAACCACTGACCTTCTGATCGGCAAGCCCATGGCTCAGTGGTTTAGACCACAGCACCACCCACGTCCCTCAAAGAATATAGGGGTGTCTCAATAGTGGGAGAGAAGAAAAAGGGAATTCAAAAAGAAGAGCAGCCTCCCAATTTCCTATGCAGACTTCAGTTCACTGTGTGATGGATTATTTTCCTTTCCCTCCTCTCTCCTCTTTCTCTCTTACACACAGAGTACTCTCTTACACACAGAGTTATGTGGCATAAGCTTTTTGTAAACTAGTAAAGCAGGTCAAGGAGCACCTTAGACTTTCTATGCATCTTGAGCCACTTAGAGAACAGGTAGGCACTAAATGCAATACACAAAATGAAGTGGTTTTGGTTTGTTTTCCAGCCTTGCATCAAAATATCAAAAGCCTTCTACAAAGTAACTCAGAGCAGGTTTTTGCAGTGTGACTATCCCTGTTATGTGGAACATCATACCTGCTGAGATATGACAGGCATCCAATATTTGAAGTTTCTGCAAACAATTGAAGACAATTGTTTCAACAAGGTTTTCCAGCTGGATGAAAAAGCATTTGCCTTCGGTGTTTACTCTGTATTGTTTTAAAAACTGTATTTACCTGGGGTTTTTTTGGGAGGCAGGTACCATTTAAAGTACTGTTTCAGTTGTTTTTATGAACGATTGTGAAAAGTGCTGTATCAATTAATGAAGTGCATTAAAAATAAAAGCAAAAAATTGTGAGCCATTCTGGAACCTTTTAGGACAGTTCATGTTTTCTTGTAAAAAATTAAATGGAAATGTTGAGTAGTAGCCAACTAAGTTCTAATCAGAGTAAACCTGCTCAAATTAATGAGCCAAAGTTAGGTATGTCCATTATTTTCAATGGGTCTCCTTTGAGTAGGACTAATACTGCCTTCCACTCATGGTTGTCATCATTAAAAAGAATGCCCAGAACATTTTCAGTTTGAGAACATAATCCTTTGAGTGATTCCTCCGGAATTTAATTTGCAAGTTTCAAAAATCTAGTTTTGCCTGCAACAGATATATTCATGCTATTTTCATCCTGAGATTTGGGAATGATGTTCGTAGTAATTTGACCTTCCTTAAAGAAACAACACTGTTATTTTCTGCGGCACCACATAACATTGTTGACTCATGCTTAGTTTGTTTTTCTCCATTTTGCTCTTCTTACATTGTTTAAGGTTGGAAGGGAGCACCTCTTTTTTTCAGGAGTGGAGCATAATAAAGGCCCCCCTGGCCCACGAGGTCACATTTACTCTATGTATTTAAAATAAAAATAAGTAAAGGTGTTCCAAGTGGAAAAGAGAAGCATAAATCCAAGAAAACAGGTGGGTAACCACCAAAGAAAACATCTTAACTGTCAGAGTTCAGCCTCTTCTTTCAAAGTATATCCTGGAACATGATGTCAACCCCATTATGCCTTGTGAAAATGCACTACAGCGAAGGGAGTGCTCTCATGCTCAGGTACGGCTGTCAGGCTTCCCACAGGGACCTGGATCTCTCCCACTGTGAGAGCAGGACACTGAACGAGATAGACCTTTGGTTTGACCCAACAAGGCTCTTCTTATAGAAGTGCCTAATGAAAGCCCTTCTGGCTTGGACCAAAGGCCCGTCCTCAGCATCTTGGTTTCAAGAGTGACAAGCAACATAATTCCAGGAAGCCCACAAGCAAGGCAGTAAGCGAAAGAAAATAAGAAGTGTCCTTCTGTATTAGACCAAGGATCTGCCTAGTTGCGCCTCCTGCACCTTACAATAGCCACTCAGATGTTTTTGAGAAGCCCACAAGCAGGCCATGAAAGCAATGGAAGAATCCCAGCCGGGCACCCAGTGGGTACATGTTTCATTGTTTTTTCCTTGCAAGGAGGAAGAGCAGCAAAAGCACTAGGGGAGTGTGACCCTTGAAAGAACTTGTGGTCTGCAGTGGCAATTTCTGCTGCAAAAACACTGGCAAACAGTATTGTGTGGGGAATGTGGGAATTACTAGAAATTAGGCTAGTATGGAAGACACCAGGGAAATCAGTCAATGTGTGCTCACTTTACATCTTGTTGAAAATAACTCTTAAAAAATAGATCCCAATAAACTAAACCTAAAACTAATAAAAAAATCATTTTCTACCTAGTCCCTGCATTGGGAATAGTTCCTATTTATGCTGATAACACTCATCTTGGGTCACTTTCAGTAATTAGTGGTCTCCCTGGAAAACCAACTTCAGAGTGAATTTTTGAATAAAGTAAAAAATAGTTTTGGTGTATGGCAATCTTCAGCAAAATCATCACGTAGAAAGGGTTGGATGTGAGCTAGGTTAGCTGAAATTGGGTCGCACTGAAATCAAGTGGAACAAGCACATGGGGAAAGACAGAGCAAGCATCTTCAGGTAAGGTTGGCAATGTCCTTTGCCTGAAACCCTGGAGAGTCAGTGTAAACAACACTGATGGACTTTAGATGGTCCAAAGGCCTGATGTGGTATAAAATAGCTTCATTTGTTTCTATTGCTCCAATGAGCCATATATCATGCTAGAATAGTTGTCTTGCATGCAGAACATTCTGAGTTCACTACCTGGCATCTCCAGGTAGGCTAAAAACTTTCCCCTGCCTGAAACCCAAGCTAAGGGAAGGGCCACAGTGCAGTGACAGAGCACCTGCTTTGCATGCAGAAGGCCTTAAGCTCAACACTTGGGTTCTTCAGATAGGGATGGAAAAGATTACCTGCCTAAAACCCTGGAGAGCTGCTGCCAGCCGGTGTTGATAATATTGAGCTACATAGGCCAGTAGTCTGACTTGGTATAAGGCAACTGCCTATCTTCCCATGTTAACTGACACCTACTAAAGACATTCCTTTATCAACAGGCCTTTTAAGAGAATATATTTATCCTGGTCTGCTTCTGTATTGGTTCTGATTATTATTTTTTTGGTAAGTTTGAATTGTTGATGTTCTTATTAGGAACCTAGGAAGCTGCCTTATACCAAGGTAGACCATCTAGCTGGACAGTGGCTCTCCAGGATTTCTGATGCACGTCCCTCATAGCCTGGAGATGCCATTGGGGATTGAACTGGGACCTTCTGCTTGTAAGGCAGATGCTCAACCTTTCTCTTGCTTTGTTGTTAATCATTCAGGGGCTTTCATGGGAAACAGCTAAGAGAAAATGAAATGAATACATTTGTGGGTTCAGGTCTTCATATTTTTGGCCTTGTTATTTGGCAACACTATAGTTGCTATAGTCCCCTTTGCCCCTGGCACAGCGCAGCGATGCCAAGAGGGCCTCTTCCCAATGATATTGTATGAGGGCTAATTAATGGCCTCTCGTTTCCATAGCAACCTCATGCTTTGCTCTTAGGCTTTCTCCAAGTGGCAATTCAATTGCTTCTATTACCCTAGCATCCATGTATTTCTTAATAAAGCAAGCTGATGAAACTTGCTTGCTCCCACATCAGACTGGCAACGATAGTAATTGAATTAGGAAAATATTGAGTGGAGGGTGGGGAGGAGGTTTAAGCAGGCTTGCAGCATGTCCTGTTTCCTCTCAGTTTAATATGAGCCTTGCATTCCCCTCCCCATCTCCTCCTTCCCACTTGCCTGAAGCAGGAAAGAAGCAGGACATTTTATCTTCTGTTCCTCTGAAGAGTTTATTTTCCTCTTATTTTATCCCACTAGGGATATTTATGGTAATAATTCATTAAACAAGAAAAGACAGCACCAGAGAGCAATGTAAGGGGTGGTCTTGCCCAGGATATCAATGAAGGACTTAAAAGAAATATTGGTAAGTTCTCTGGGACTACAGAACAACTTTTTCAGACTGAGAGCCACACTCCCTTCTGAGCAACCTTCTAGGGGCCAGTTGTCAGTGGTGGTTGGGGACAGAGGCAAAACTAGTTGGGGCAACAAATGTAACTGTTACCTTTGCGTTAGGTTAGTTTGTACACATGTTCCTCAGGCAAGCAAGAAGCATTATAAGAGTTCTAGGGCACATTCCAGTCAGACAAAGACACCCAAGGCCTGTACAAAGCAGGGCCAGTAAGGGATGTGGCCAGGGAGGGTATGTGGCCTAGGGAAGAGTTCCAAATGTTGTATTCGATGCACAGGCCTGAGGTACCCCACCCTTGCTCTAAGGTGTGCTGACCAGACAAAATACGATTGGGCAAATTTCTTTTTTAAAAAAGCAACCAGCCAAATGCGTTCAGAACCCTTTCACCTCCCTCTATCATGTCAGTCACCTCTTGGCCACCCAGAGACCCCCTCAACCCAGCAGCACCAGGAATGCAGCACACGTTAGCTGTCTGAAAGATTGTATTCCCTCGTATGAACCTGCCTGGGTTCTGAGATCTTCAGGGAAGGCCCTTCCCTCAGTCCTTCCACCCTCACAGGCACACTTGGTGGGGATGTGGGAGAGGGCCTTCTTGGTGGCTGCTCCTAGACTTTGTTACTCCCTCCCTAAAGAAACCAGACTGGCTCCCTCCTTGCTGTCCTTCTACCAGGAAGTGAAGACTTTCTTGTTGTAACAAACTTTGAGGAACTGACTGCTTGAATGAAAGGGCTGGTGCTGTGCTGTTTTTATTGTAATTATCTGTATGTTTTAAGCTTATTTTATATACTGTACTAGCTGGCCCTGCCACGTGTTGCTGTGGGTTATTTGTGTGATTTCCCCTTGTTTCTGCCTGAAAATAAAGGTAAAGGTAAAGGGACCCCTGACTGTTAGGTCCACTTGTAACCGACTCTAGGGTTGCGGCGCTCATCTCGCATTATTGGCCAAGGGAGCCAGCGTACAGCTTCCAGGTCATGTGGCCAGTACGACTAAGCCGTTTCTGGCGAACCAGAGCAGCACATGGAAACGCTGTTTACCTTCCTGCTGGAGTGGTACCTATTTATCTACTTGCACTTTGACATGCTTTCGAACTGCTAGGTTGGCAGGAGCAGGGACCGAGCAACAGGAGCTCACCCCATTGCAGGGATTCAAATGGCCAACCTTCTGATTGGGAAGCCCTAGGCTCTGTGGTTTAGACCACCGTGCCACCAGCATCCCTTTATGCTTCATCTGTAAATCGCATTGAGTCCTGTCAAGGAAAAAGTCGCTTTGAGTCCTGTCAGGGAAAAAGGCAAGGTATAAATACACAACAACAACAACAACAACAACAACAACAACAACAACAACAACCCCTTAGAGAGCTTTGCCACAGACAAAATCAGGGCCAGCTACAGATTTGACAAGACCTTCGGCCTTCCATGCTCCCCTTTCTATATCAGTGGGCAGCTGTGAGCAGTAATTTAAAATTAAATGCCCTGGAACACTCATTGTAGCATTGCTCTAGGGTAGCCTCCACCACCCTGGTGTACTTCAGATGTTTTGGACTGCAACTCCCAGGACTATAATGGATGGGACTGAAATGAGTTTTTGTCCCAAAAAACATGGAGGTCACCATGCTGGTGAAACCTGAGATAGTGAAAAGTATAAGATGGCAGCTTGCAACTGCAAGGCATCTGGGCCAAGAATCCACATGGGTGGCCATCAGATAGGCCAGAGATGGGGAACCTTCCTCAGTTCAAGGACCACAAACCAAATGCATACCACCCTCCATCCAGGCAAGGTATTATCACACTTCAAGGATACATTCTAGCCAGGTAGGATTACTATAGGGTGCAGAGCAGGGACATTGAAGGACATGGCTTGGACAGGGGATTGTGTGTGTGTGTGCATTTGGTACCCAGGTCTAAGGTTTCCTGCCACTGAAGTACGAAGTGGGAATTTGCAGAGGCTGCTTCTGCAATTTTCACCTGTCCTTCAGTTGCCAGTTGTGTAGTATCTCTTATGATCCTCAGGCAGGAGTGGTCCTACTGCTGGGCAGCGAAACTGGTGGGCAACAGCCAATCTGTTACTCCTGGTTCCCCTAGTCACTCCTCACTGTTGCCACATGACCTTCCTGATGTTGGTGCTATCCTACATCCTAGGCCCCCAAACGTGGCCTGATTCTTTGGGTCTGCCACCATTTCTTAGACTGGTCCCATCTCAAGAGTTATGAGTGTGAATTATGTATGTGGGAAGGCTGAATAAAAAAGCAGATGGAATGACTTAAGGGTCTTTCTCCTTTCCGAGTTGAAGCACAATGCCAACACCCCACCCCAAAGTCTTAACAAGGACCTACAAAACCTTGTGTTGCTCTGTTGTTTCTGTACTTCAAAGTGTGGTCATTCTGCTGCACAGGGACTGTGCTAAGATGGCACCACTGACCCCCTAGCAGAATAGTATTATCTCCCTTACTTGACTAGGGTACCAAAGTTTTGCATGCTCCCACACTCCCCAGCAGTCACACATTCAGTGTTAATGAGAAAATCTGTGTGGGTATCCATGAATTCACTTTTCACGATAAAGGGCTATGTGCACATACAGCTGAATATGACACAGTTCTTTGAGAACATAGGAGACTTCCTTGTATAGCAGACCATTGATCCATCTAGCTCAGTAATGACTACCCTTACTGGCCAGTGGCTCTTGAGTGTTTCAGAGACTGTTTTCTGCTAGACCTTCCTGGAGATTTCTGGGATTGAACCTTATGGGACCTTATGCAGGGTATATATATGTTCCACCACTGAGTTATGTGGTTCTGATGAGCATAAACCCTGTCTGGCCCACGATGCACAATCTCTCTCTCTCTCCCTCTCCCTCTCCCACACGTTATGGGCATGTATATAATGATTTGTATATAGGATTCTTTCCCATTACAGCTGTAAACATGCCCTCCTCAGTACACAGCTAGTATGTGTGTTGACGTGGGGTGTTGTTGTTTTTTTGGGGGGAGAGACTAGCAGGTGAGATCCTGGCCACCCCCAATAAATGTTAAGTGACTTTATATGAACACCCCTCCAGTCACCACTGTTCCTGCTAGCCAAAATTCTTCCAACCTCAAAACTGGTAAATCCCCATCACCACCACACATACACAAATTACAACAGTATCTTTTGCGTAAACTGGACCAAACTGATCTTCCTCTGGCAAATGAAGTGGGGAGAAAGTTCACTTGAAGGGATTCTCTACAGATTACTCCTTGTGATGAACCAGTCCCCTCACCTCCACCACCACTGGCGTGGTTCGGAATAGTGTCAGCAATTACAAGCGGTCACTGGGGAAACGTGAAAAAGAAAAGGGAGACAAAAACTTCATTTCCTCCCCTCTCCCAACAGTTTTAAATTCGTTTCCACACATAGGCAGAAGAAAAAATGGCGGAAGAGAAATTGGAAGAGGTCCCTGGGGTCATCAAGGGAGGGAGGGAGGGAGGGATGATTTAGGACAGGATCACCACCTTTTGGCCACTTGAGCACATATGCAAACATGAAAAACTGTCACACACCCCATAACCTATTTTATTGGTCAGAACATAATGCTTCTTTCAAGCCTGATTTCAGTGAGGGAGAGGTGGTGGCAGAGGCCATGTGGGCTCTACAGAAGGTCTTTGAGGGCACATGTGCAGCTGCTGGTGCCATGTTGTCAACCCGTCATTGCTGCTTGCTTACACCACCCCACTGACTTCAAATAAATCCCTCTAAACTCAATAGCCTTAATTCTAAGTAGATGTGCATAGAACTGCACTACATGGTTGCCATCCTCCATGTACTTACATGGAAATAAACGTGCCAAGCACCATGAAACATCCATAGGATTTCTTCTTTTCTGGAACTGCCTCCCTCTGCCTATTTACTTGGGATAAAGTCCCCCCACCCACCCCCTGAAGATAGGCAGATTCACCTTAGAATAAATATGCAGAGGACTCAGATGTTGAAGAAAAAAGCATTCACGTTGAATTCCAGGCTGTAGAACAGCGGCAAGGAATGTGTGGCCTTCTCGATGAGGAAACTCTGGCCTGGCGACGGTGAAGACAGCCCCCCAAAGCCCCTCCATCTGGCCCTTGGGACCCACCCCAGACCACACACCCTCTCTAGATTCATCCCTTACTGTCTCTGCTTTGCACCCTATTTGGGTGTTTTTGTCTTACTGGGATGCTCTGTGGATGCCTGGCTGCCTTGAGGAGAGAGAGAGAGAGAAAAAGAGAGGGAGGGAGAGGGAGTGTGTATGTACATATACTAGCTTGGTGTACGAAGGAAAAAACTTCATTCTCATTGCTTTGCCTGCTTTTGTCTCTGGGTTCATCCACCACTATCATGTGGTTCTCTCAGAAAGTTGCCCCAAAGGCAAAGGCAGAGCTAGCTACTCCGGCACCTGGAGCGATGCACATGTCGTGCACCTGGGGACGGGTCTAGCTGCCCACGGTGAGCGTCCCGGGGTGGGGCGGGGTGCTGCACACAGTGAGCGACGAGCGTCCCAGGGGGGTGCCGTCAGTGGCAAGCATCCCAGGGGGATGGCGCGGCGATGTCATCACACACACACACCCGGTGTGACACCCGGGGTGGGCCGCACCCACTGCCACTGCCAAAAAGGAAATGTGGCTCTTGGGGTGAAAAGGATTCATCACCTCTGGACTACAACTCCTGTCATCCCTGATCATTGGCCGTACTGGCTGGGACTGACAATAGTTGGAGTCTGACAACATCTGGAAGGCCAGAGGTCTCCCCATCCTTGATGCAAAATAACTTCTGAAAGATATTATCACTGTGATTTGTAGCATATCCAGGCATTACTGGCTGGGTAAACGCTTAATTCCAAACCATAAAATTATACCCTTTGGCAATGCAAATCAAGAGTAGTAGTCATGGTCATCGGCAAACTCATCCTAGAGTAGTGGGGAAAATGATTGAGAATAAAGCTTCCGTAACACTTCACAAAAGAAATTTCTTTTATCTTTGGCCATTAGCTCCCATTAGGAGAAATGGCAACTCTTGGTACATGTACACAGAATTCTCTCTTTCTCACTCTGGTTTTCTTCCTTTTTTGGCACCTGCATATCTGAAATCTTTACAATTAAGTACAGGGAATCTCAAAAAAAAGCCGTTTCTGCATGTTCTGTAATTCCCTCCCCCATCCCATATTTTTGATTCCCAATCCCACTGAGCAACACCTCAGCAGATTTTCACGTTCTGACCCTTTTTAATGATTACAGGAATAACTAAACATGCCCGGCAGTTTTACATATTTGCTTGAATGGTTTTCTTTCAGTATTCCAATAAACAAAGACCTTTCCATCACTCTCTCTCTCTCTCTCTCTCCCTCGTATATTAATTACATTTTACATTTTTTTGTATTTGTTTAAATCTCTTTCTTTTAACTTCTTTTTTTAATGTTGGGTTGGGGGTTTTGTGTTTGTTTGTTTTTACAGCAAAAAGGTGAGTCTGGGTAGTACCTAAGTACATAAAGTCTTGGTTAGCAGAGCTTGGCAGTCATCTGGTCAGATTGCTTGAGGATTTCGGTGTTGTACAGATCCAGGGCGTGATTCACACGGATGATCTCACTGTTGGTCAGTTTCAGACGGTGCTTGAGCATACAGGAGAAGAGATCCAGCTGGGGCTTCCCTGGCGCTACAGGAGGTGCCAGTCTGTTGATTCGGTCCCGTATATCCAAAAGCAAGAGCATGACGGAGGAGGAGGAGTAGAACTGCCCGCCTTGTGTGTAAGACTGGTTGACCTGTTGCACTGCGCTGCGCAAGAGGTCAGCATTGAAGCGCAAGCTGTATCCAAACACCTGAATGTCTGAGATCTTGATGTAGAACTGACGCTTGTTGGGATCAGAGAGGTCCACGGGGCCCTGGCCAGTCTCATTGCGCATCAGGGAGGGCAGCCGGGTCCGGCTGCGTAGGTAGATGTGGACAGTCTCAAAAAAGGTTTTCCACCTGTTCCCAAGCAGCAGGGTCCAGTTATAGCACTGGCTGTTTTGCAAGCGGATTTTCTCCCAGCGTGGGTAGCCAAATTCTCCAAACGGCATGTTCCAGCCTTCGGAATGGCTTCCACTAAACGGGTTAACGTAGACAAAGAACATGGGGTCCAGGCTGCTGTTGCGCATTTGGCAGATGCGCATGGAGATCCCAATCACCATGTGAATGAAGTCCATCCTGTTTTTGTTGCTCTTCAAGGTGAGGGACATGCGCTTGCGCCACCTCGGGTCAAAGAAGGTGTCCAGGCGGATCTCATTGCTGATGAAGGTGGTGTGTACATACAGGCGAGAGTCCATCTTCTGCAGGAGGTACTTCAGCTCCAGGTCCTGGAAGTCCAAGTCCGTCTCAAAGCTGATGAACTGCTCACTGCGCTCTGAGTCCACATTCTGAGGCTCACAGCGACCCCGTGAGAGACGGTAGCCCTTGTTGCATGAGCCACAGAGGGATATGTTGGCCAGGCTGCACATGGCACAGCTATTGTTGCCTCCAATGATGCACGGGATCGGTCGCTGGCACAGGCTGGTGCTTCCATGGCAGACACAGCTCCTCTGGCTTTCCAGGAAGGTTCCCCAGAACCCGTTCTCATTGCAGTAGAGCAGGGACTGAACCCGGGACAACCATTGCTGTATTGTCCTATAAGGGAGAAAGCACAAGGGCATGAACTCCAAATTTCTAAAGGCAGCTGTCAAGGGTATCATTTTAACTCAATGCCACAAAGTAGAGGTGAGAGAAATGAAGTAGCTAAGTGGAAGTTGTCAATAGGCAAGGAGTTCCAAAGTGTAGATCCAGCCACATTACAATACTGATTTTTTACAAGTGCAGAGTAATAATAATAATAATAATTTATTACTTATACCCCACCCATCTGGCTGGGTTTCCCCAGCCACTCTGGGAAGCTTCCAACATGAGATTAAAAATACATTTATACATCAATCATTAAAAATAAAATAAAAATAAAAATCCCTAAACAGGGCTGAGTATTATGTGACTGTTCTGCACTGGGTTGTTTTTAATCCATCAAAGCTCTACTCAGAGTAGACCCATCAGAGTAAGTCATGCCATCAATTTCAATGGCTATATCCTAAATAGGTATAACATTGGCAACCAACCCATTCACATTCTCTGTGCCCTGCATAATTTCACAAATATTCACACACACACACACACACACACACACACACACACCCATGAAAATGGATTATTGGGGAAAGATCCTGTAACCACCACCACTACCCATAGTTTCCCTTGCTACAATTAGAAACAAGACACTGAGTGCAGCCAACATGTGCTCCAATAAAATCTTTCAAGAACAATCATACATAAATGTATGCATCTAGTCTACCGCCCACCTCACAGATAAGTATATCTTATTCTGCCTATCTGACTGCCAGCCAATGTGGTGTAGTGTTCAGCATGACAATTGGGGAGACCCTCATTCATAGAATCACAGAACTGTAGAGCTGGCAGGGAGCTCTAGGGTCATCTAGTCCAGCCCCCTGCAATGCAGGAATAACAACTGAAGAACGCCTGACAGATGGCCATTCAACCTCTGTTTAAAAACCTCCAAAGAAGGAGAACCCCATTTGGACATCTTACTCATTGGCCTACACCTGGAGGGCCACATCAAAGTTTGCCATCCCTGCTTCAAAACTTCAATCTCCTGTCGTTGAATCCCAACCACATTACAGCCAGCTAGCCCTCTTCTGATGGGACTAACAAGTGGACCACCCTGAACAGATCAGTCACAGTTTTCCAGGACTTCTTAATTCTACCATCATTTCATCCTGTCCAAAGAGCTCTTTCCAACTCCCCCCCTCTTCCCTGGCTGTGCTAATGAATGCCTCATTGTTTCCCCAAAGGCTGAGAGTTCTCAGCAGCTCTGCAGCGACAAGACACTTACTAATGAGAAATTAGGATGCCATCCTTGCAGATTGGGAGGAGTGATTACAGGCGGAGGTTCTGAGAGTCGGATTAGTAGGATTCACGGCACCTGCCTACCTTGACCCCAGAATAATCATTAGGTTGTGTGCTGTATCAAAGGCAGATTTAAAAACGACACAATAGTGCAGAAGAGCAAAGCAAATTGAGGGAGGGAGATGGGAAGGGGGAGGAATGGGGCTGGAGAGATATGGAGTCGGTGTGGGAGGATGGGAAATGGATGGGCATGTATAATTTAAAGAAGACTGGAAACAAAAGCCGGAGAAACACAGAAGCACCAGAATTCCTCAAGATGATGAGGGAGAATGAGGGCTTGGAATGATAAGACTAGATATGCAATTAAAAGATCATTCAGCCCAACTTCAATGCAGGAATCAGGGAATTGAAGAGTCTCTCCCTCCTCTACCTCTCATATCATCTGAAACATAACAAGACTTGGATGTGGATGTGAAGGGTGGGGTGTCTTGAAACCCCCACATGGGACCCTTCTTCTGGCTGCCCAATGACCCAGTGGAGAAGGAAGATAGGACTTATTTACGGTATTCATTTGCTGAAATTTATATGCCACCTTTCCACCACAAGGTGTTCAAGGCAGCTAACAATAATTCTCTCCCTCCCTCCCTCCCTCCCTCTCTCCACACACACACGCACGCACGCACACACACACACACACACCCACACACCAAGGCATGTAATAGTATCCCAACACAATCTCCTCCTCACGTCCCAGTTTACTAAGTTATAGATTGTATTTCTATCCCACCTTTTTCTTCAAGGAGCTCAAGGTGGCAGGCATAGTTCCCCCCTTCCCATTTAATCCCCACAACAGCCCTGTGAGGTAGGTTAGGCAGAGAGGCAGTGACAGGCCCAAGGGCACCAAGTGGGGAATTTGAACCCTGATCTTTCAGGTTCTAGTCTGACACTCTAACCACTGCACCACACTGGCTCTCAAGCTTGCTCTGGATATGTTGCTAATGCTGCTTGACTTCTCTCTTCATCTTCATCTTCTCCCTTCATCTTCATATACATCTTACAAGCTCTTTCCCTGCCCTGCTTCCTCCAACACCTACCTTATTTGCAAGGAAAGCTTTCACTCATGAGGTGGGGAATCCTTTTTTACTAGGGGCTGCATTGCTTAAGGCAAGAATGGGGACGTTTTCTAAACCAGTGGGTCAGCTTTTTATCTTCTTCCCACACCTTTGGCCAACTTTGATGGGTGAGCAGGGCCCTGTGGGGAAAGTACTGGTGAAGTAGCACCCAGCAGGATTGATCCCTTAACTCACTAGGAAATGAGCAGAGGGTTTGGTCCTGCTGGCTGAACTCACCAGCAAGTTCTTCATAGTGTATAGGCTAGGGAATTTGCTTCATGGGCCAACTTGGATCTTCTGGTGGCCACCCTCTGCTCCTAGCTAGGGGGAGTATTGCAAAGTCTAGTGACTGTATCCTGGTGCTTCTCCCCTCCTAGGTGTGATAGAGAGAGACACAGTCACTCACTGCCTCAACAGTCAGGCTGTTGTTGCCTCGGCAGCTGACAAATGAGTCAGTTCTGCACCCACTAGCCTGAACCTAATTTTCTTTTTCCCATAGCTTCAGCACAGTGGGGCTACCCAATGGCATTTGCTCTTCCAGGCAGAACCAATTTGCACATTTCATCCTGTGCAGACATAATACATATTCAGCAACATGGAGGTGCACAGGGAACATGAGGCACTTCCGTCCACTGCCCCTCCTGCCAGTGATACAGCCCAAAGCTGCCTGAAAAGGAAGACAAGAAGGAAGGAGGAAAGAGAGAGAAAGAGAGTGGGGAGGAAGGAGAAAATGAATCAGCAGCTATGTGCTTCCAGGGGTTTTTGGAAGTGTGAAAGGACTTTTATCACATGTCTCGCTTGTGCTGAAGCTGCTAGAGTCTATCACCCCCTCTCCCTCCCCTGCAAGGTAGAAGGAAGCCAAGGCACTGGATGGGGGGGGGGGGGAGACACTGAAATCTATAAATGTTGTTCTCACAGAACAAGCCCAGCAACAAAGCCACATCAACAATGGCTAACACTGCAGAACTCACCTTCTTAGTCTCTGCCAAGGACGGTTCTACATTTTTGCTGAAGGCAAGGATGCATTTCAGAAAACACAGAATCTTCTGGCATTTAAAAAGCTAACCTGACATAATGCATTCTGAGAATGCACCTCCGAAGATGGAAAATAGGGAATGGGATCCAATTTATACAGGCAAAGCACAGGGGCTACACAACCTCTTAGCTTTTAAGGCGCCGCAATATTCCACTATTGTATTTGATACAATAGACCAGTGGTCCTCAACCTTGGGCGTCCAGATGTTTTGAGACTACAATTCCCATCATCCCTGACCACTGGTCCTGCTAGCTAGGGATCATGGGAGTTGTAGGCCAAAAACATCTGGAGGCCCAAGGTTGAGGACCACTGCAATAGACCAAAGGTTTTCAACCTTTTTGAGTCCATGGCTCCCTTGACTAACTACATTCTTTCTGCAGCACCCCTGTGAGACTCAGGACCCCAGTTATGTCCCCCTTGCCTGCAGAGCTGGCAGCCTTTTTCAAACACCCTCCCTTGTGGAGTGTTCCCTCAGCCTCCTCTCCCCTCTCTGAGCTGGTCTCTGAGCTGCCCTTCCCTGCCCTGCCCCAAAGAGAGGTGCCTCCTCACACTGTACCACAGGTGCCTGGCGCTTGTCTGCCCATTCCCAACAGCAAGAGCTGGTGGACTGGATGGCTGGGCTCCCTCACCCACTTGCTTGCTTGCTTACTCTGAGGCCGCCTCAGCTTCTGGCAAGCAGCACCCCCTGGCCAGCCACAGAGGCACCATTCAGCTGTAGAAGTCTTTGGGAGGCAGAGATGCGAGAGGGCATCAGAAGGAGGGAAGGAAAGAGGGACAGATGCCAGTGTGGCCCACAGCACCCATGACCATCATTCAAGGTACCCCATGGTGCCACGGCACACTGGTTGAAAACCACTGCAATAGACCAACAGAATTACCCTCTGAGGATATTTCATGGAGGAGGGGGGGGATACTCTCAGAGATTTTGATTGCTTTCTATTTCCATTTCGAAATCAGCACAGCTACACCCCAATCTGAAGAAGAAAGGCCATATACCACTGGAATGGCCAAAGGGAATATAATTGAGAGTTGTGTAGCAACACTGACAAAAAGGGGAGGGAGACTCACAGCCGTCCCCCTCAAAACAAAAAACTGTCTTAAACTCTTCCTTCTTTCTTTCTTTTGCCAGTTAGGTGCGCATTCATAGAGGTGCTTTCTGAATATATTCCACGAAGGCAGACTGGCAGATGAAACTACGGGACTATGCAAAGATGGCTAGATTGACTGGGAAAATTAGAAATCAGGAGGATCAAAACCTCAATAGAGAATGGGACAAATTTAGATTGTATTTAAAAGAACACTGTAAACACTTGAACTCTTTGGCAGGCTCTGAACCACTCTAGCAAAGTTACAAAGACTTTGGACATATTGGAGGACTATAATTTGGATGAACTATAATATGCAGTTGAAATATTATAGGAAAAGGAACCACGGAGGAGAGGAGGGAAGTCCTAAGATTCAGAAGAATCTTGTTTATTTCAAAATTTAAATGTGTCAATTGTATGGATTATTTTGTAAAACAAAAAAAAAAATCCAAAAAAGAAAAAGTCCATGAGGCTTTTTTTTTACTGCAAATGTGACTAACAATTTTCAGCATGATTTCCAAATGTAAGGGTGATCAGCTCTCTAATGATAATTCCTAGCAATGGGTTGGGCCAAGGTGTCCAACACACACTCACTCATGTGTGTTAGAAGATACACACACACACTCACTCACTACAAACAGAGTGCAAATACACAGGCACACACGCACACACACATTCAGACAGGCACATACAGATGTACACTTATTCAGGCACCCCATTCATCACCTACAAATCACCAGAGGTGTATGTGTTTGGTGCAGGGGAGGGGGGGAGTGAAGTCTTTCCCATCACAGCAATGGGCTAGGAGGAGAGGATGCTCCCCTCCATCCCCCCTCCCCTCCCCACATCACAGCATAGCCCACCACAGTGATGGGGTGAAAGAAAGCCCCGTGCTTTGTTTTCTGAGCCTCTATGGTTTTCTACTAATGGTTTTGTGCCACAGTGAGAAGTACTTTTCCAATGTAATAAATGTGTGAGTTTAGCAGAGGCTTGGCAGGTCACTAGAAGGGGTTTCATGGGCTGGATAGATAACCCAAGAGGCTGATACAGTGGGTATTGATGAACCAGGTTCAGAACCATCAGGGACCTACTTCTCTCAAGGTTATGAAGCAAAATGTACCCTGCTAAGCAATTTCTGTGAGATGAGCCAGCCTGGCTGTTCCAGTCTTTTAGCATTTTTAGCCAGTAAGTGAAGCCAGACCTGTGATTGATGAATGAGTTGTTTTGACACTGGGCAAAAGGAATCCCTGGGGTCCTAAACAGCTGCTGTTTCCCCCTCCCCTTTTCGGTGCTTCTGTCTCATTTTCTATTCCTTGGAAATTGTGTTCTTCTTTTCCCCCATCTAGCAATCAGGACACATTCTTCCTGTGGTGGGTTTCCCTGAGATCAGGTACTCCCTAGAAATTATTTTCTGCAAGTACTACTGCATGATAAGTATGGGTGGATGTTAAAGAACACCTCCCCCCCCCCAAAGTAGCACATGGACTTTTATACAAACCTGTGTCCTCTTTTGCAAGTGAGTTGGAGGGCTCAATGCACATACAGTGTACTTGGCTAATAAAACCATTTTTGTATTCCTGGGGCTAGATCTGGAACTCAGACCACTGATTCACTACTCCTGTGCTACAGGCAGCATTCTCTAGAAATAGCTGCGTTCAAATTCCAAGTGTTCCAATATCTAGAACACTTACAAAAGTGATCTTCTCCACTTGATGTGAAAAAAACCTAAGAAGGGTCCTGCTGGATCTGACTAAAAGTCCATCTAGCCCAGCATCTTCGTTTCTCACAGCGGCAAACCAGATGCCTCTGGAAATCTCACTGCCCTGGCTCCCACCCAAAATATGCAGACAGCTCTTACTTGTATTTATTCAGCCAAGTAACAGTACAGGCTTGGCAGCAGACACAGCACCCATGAGTCATGATTCAGGAGCAATGCAAGAAGTTCAGAAATGGGCGGAAGTGCCAAAGGTACCCCAACCATATTCCCTTCTGTACTCATCAAGCTTTCATTGATTGCTCACTTTGCAAGACTCTTGTGTTTGCAGGAATGCTGAGATAGCAAGTCCACACTCCGCTGGAGCAGAAGGTGAAGGTGTTGCCTGGTTCTAAGCCACAAGGATGCATCTAAGCTACATTTTCACAGCAATTTGCTTTTTAAAATATCTATCTATCTATCTATCTATCTATCTATCTATCTATCTATCTATCTATCATCTAAAGGTAAACTGGGCATGTCCGTTCCTCTCTAATGTTCAATGAAACCACTTGACCGATAGCGTTGAAATTTGGACACAACGCCACATGTGAATAAGAGAGTACTTTCCATACACAGATGTCACACCTGGGCCACGTAAAAAACCCCAAACCCCGTGTTTCAGAACACACAACTCACCCCAAAGTGCATGCTGGGAAATAGAACCCAGAAGCTGACAGTTCCTTTTCCAAGGGTGGGGGCCAAGGAATGGAGATACAGGGCGGAGCCCTTGGCTCGCATTTACATACTAGGCCAAGCCAAGGCTTACAGACGAGGCCTTGGCTCTACTTTACAGACTAGGCCGTGTGGAGCCCTGGATGGGGGGTGGAGGGGCCCGAATAGGTCATGGTTTGAGCCAGGGCGAGGGGAGTCACAGGGATGACCCTGGGGTGGGGGGAGGGGGGACGGGATACCTCATGGGTCGCAACAGGATGGGAGGAATCACAGGGATGAGACACAACGGGGGGGGGAGAGGAAAAACACATAGTCAACAGTGGGACTGACACATCCTCCCCCTTTCCTGGGAAACAAGGACCCTGAGTCAGGCACAGCAATGCGTGCCCGGGCCAACTAGTGTGTGTGTGTGTGTGTGTGTGTGTGTGTGTGTGTGAAAATTCATCAGAATTTTAGTGCAAATTTCTCCTTAGAAATATTTTTCTGTATGTAAATTTTGATGGATTCACACATTTCTGCATGCAGTGAGCTTGCATATTGTACTCACTTTACTTATGCAATTGCAACCTTACATGGGGGGGGGGATAAAATAAAAAAATGGAGACATGGGGATACCCACCACCCACGTCTCTCAATTTATTTATTTTTTCCTCACCCATGCACCCAGCAGGTTTTCCTCACTTACTAGGCTTTAGGTGGTAGAGGAAGAAAAAGATGTAGGAAAGTTGTGCTTGGTGGGGTGCCCAAACACAGAGTCCCCCTGCCCAGTGCGCCTAACCGCTGAGGGGTAAAATGAATAGACACAACTGTCTGGCATTTGAAATGGCCACTACTGATTTCAGATATAAGAAGCCTTGGCATATGTTTTGGGTGCGTATCCCTCTCAGCCCCTCCCCTGCTGGAGGACTGAGGCACGACAGGGTCTATCTGGGGGTGGCTCTATCACAAAATGCAAGTTTATGTGGATGGCCCCCCAAACGCTGAGGTAAGCTCTATGGCCCGCTAACCCTAACAACTGGCTTTTTGGACAGAGACTTCCCTCCAGACGCCTCTAACGGGGTACCCTGTTAACGTCACCATTAACAGGGGGTGGGTGAGTCACCACTTCACCACACCCCAATTGGATGAACTATATCGCCTAAATCGCCAAAGTTGTGACTAATGCTATGGGGAAGGCAAAACCTGCAGAGCAGGGGAAATTCCTTCCTGGCTCTGAATACGGCAACCGTCAAAAGAACACAGCAAAGCCTGGCTAGCTGAAAAGAAATGGTTAGAGCAGTAATCAACTATTAATGGAGGGAGGGGAAAGGTGGGTGACTCTCCCGGCCAACTGAATGTTGCGCTGAGTGGTCGGCCGGGCTAAGTAAATGGCCATGCCCCACCCACCACCCTCAGACCGCCACGGATTGGCTGAAGGATGGGTTTGACGGGAACCCATGAGCCTCTGTGGTGGCTGGAGGGGATGGGGAAACATTTGAAAATGACACTGTGTGTCTATGCGAGAGAGGAGGCATCACATTGGGCTGCAACTGCTGCTTACTGGCAAGCTGGTAAGTGGCTATTTTATATGTGGTCCTAGCTGAATCCCACAAATATTTCAATACATTGTTTTGAACATCTGACCTGACTTTGCAGAAGCCCCTCTTCATCATCATATATTGCCAATTGCCGTATTTTCATCCGCCTGCATCAGCTACTCTCGCATTCTCACAAAACGAAAAAAAGCAAAGCAAAACAAAACCCAAAGCACAACAGGCCCATATATCTTCAGTCAAGCTCAGAGCTCTTAAATCTATTACTCCCCTCCAGCCTGCAAAGTTAGCAGCCTTCCCTGAAGCAAACTATGCATCAGCCTGCCCATTCAGAAATCACACAAACAGGTCAGCAAAAAGAAGAAGGAAATGAATCCAGCATTTGATTCAATTTCCATTTGAGTCACTTTTAATTATATTTTTTTAATTAACTTCATTTGCTCTGCTTGTTTGGCAAACAAAATCTATAGATAAAAAAACAAAAAGTGAAACTGGGAGGGAGTATAGCTTTCTAAAAATCTGGATTCACACCTTCCTGCACCATCAAAATTGGCTGAACACAACTTTCCCTTTCAGCATTCAGTTCTATTCTGCTTCATTTCCGGAAGGGCAGTTGAGTGCCAGCACGTTCCTTTAGGCTATAATTGAATATAGAACATGCTATTTCTATTAGACCTTTGTGAATGGGACAGAGAGTGTCACGCTGTTAATATAACCACTCCATCTTTTCAAAGTCAGCGGCACATATTAAATGCTGCTGTCTCGGTCGGGGCATTCACACAGTCAAAATTGCCCCAGCATGGGGCCATATTGGGTCTAATTTTGTGCAAGGTATATTCTAGTAAACTCATGTCAGATGTGTGGCAAAGACAGAGGCTGAACAGTGGACCGTGAAGCTGAGTCTGGGTATCTGTTGAAGAAAACACACTAACTTTCTTCACAAAATTGCTGTCATAATCTGAAACCTATGCTACTTGAAAAACTGCCTCCTGTCCTGAATGGACTCAGCTTGCCTGCTTCCTAAAGTTAGGGGAGAGAATTGGTTCACGTTTTAATGTGAACCAAACTAAGCAAATTCAAGTAGAATAAAAGAGGAAGTGGGAAAGGGGCCAGTTTTCTGTCTTCCTTTCCCAACTCTATTTACTTCTCCAGAGAGAAAGAGAAAGGTGGCAGAAGCCACATGGGCACCAAGGGCAATCCAGGAAAAATTCGCACATCTCCCATTTTGCGGTACAGTCCTCCTACCAACAAAATGGGACAAGGAGAAGCCACTTATCTATAATGCTGACCAAAGTCCCACATTCATGTACACAAGTAGAGAATGGACAAACCTGTCATTTATCCCCTATCCATTTTTAATTTTACAAATCTTTTGTACCATTTGCCCCATTTATTAATCAGTTTGCAATTTTTCTTTAAAAATGCACGAAAATTCATAGCACTTGCATACACATTGCTCCTATTCCACACATTGTTGCAAACAATTCCCCCTAACATAATGCATTTTTGCAGTATTATTTCCAGTAATGTATACATATTGTGTGCAATTTTCTCTAATCTGTGCAGTTTTGTGCAGACTGATTTCTTGCCCTGTGGACAGGGATTCACAAATATCATTTTTGATTACTAGACAAACCACAATTTCTCCTCCATTTTCTCCTCAAAGGAAGATTAGGCAAATCTTACAATTTCAGTTTCTCTCCATTTCTCATTTTTAAGTTCATTTTACCACAAATCCCACTTTCTGAGGGTTTTTTTTTATAAAAAAGTCCTCATGAAAATGTATAATTTTGGTGTGAATTTCTCCTAATACACACATTTTTATACAATTTTACATAATATGTATATGTATTTTTTGCAAAGCATATTCCTTACATAAATTTCTTTCTTTCTTTCTTTCTTTCTTTCTTTCTTTCTTTCTTTCTTTCTTTCTTTCTTTCTTTCTTTCTTTCTTTCTTTCTTTCTTTCATGTTAGTTTCACTAATAGATGCACACCCAGTATATGCATTTCTGTGTACAGGTAACTCTCACCTTACTCAAGCATTTGGTTTTTGGGGTCCAAACATACAAAACTACTACTACTACTACTACAACAACAACAACAACAACAACAACAACAACCCCACACATAAAGCCAGGAGCCCAGGGAAGGAAGATCAAGAGCTCTGGCAGTTTCTCAGGGTCCTTCTGCCACCATCCCAAATCCCAGTAAACACTTGTCCAAATTTGGGAAGCAGACAGGTGGGCTCTAGGATCCTGGCAGAAACCTTGAGCCTCATTTCCAAAGCAGTGGGCACTGCTTATCAAGTTTTGGGAATGTGGCAAGAGGGCTCTGAGATGCTGCCAGAGGCCCAGCTTTGTGCAGGTGTATGGGGAAAATACTGTAAATGGAGAGTGGGTTTCCACAGTTCTCCACCCACCCACCCATTTACCTACTTACTTACTTACTTTTCCTCCCCACACCTGCACAAAGCTGTGATCATGAAGTAAAGGAGGTGTAAAATGGGAGTTACTGTTCATTACTTGGCTGGAGAACAACACTGCAAAATTTGAGAACTGTGAATTTAAAAGAATGGCATTGTTTCAGTTCATGTACTGTTTTGCAAAGTGAGTATTAAGTAGGTTCATGCTTAAATGGGAAGTGAATTGAATTTGTCTCCCTTATGCTCGAGTAAGCATAGAGGGCTATAGAGAGAGCTGGAGTCTTGCCTAATTTGCACCAATGCTCAGATGGAGAAAGAAAGAGCAGTTGTCTCTCCTGCTACTTTTGTTTACTGAAATCTGAGCAAATAATAATAAAAAAGGTTTGCACCCATCTTACACAAAGATTTGCACCCTTCTTACACAGAAAGTGATATACAATAAACATGTTGAACTCTTAATGCATGGATCAAGCACTCTCTAAATATAGTATATCACCCCTTACATAAATAAGGATGACCAGTACCTTTCCCGCGGCAGCTGGTGGTTAGGATTGTGCCGGCAACGGATGCTGAGGCCGAAAAGCTTGCGGGCAGTGCGCTGGATCTTCTGGCGTTGGGCCTCCATGGAACTCTGCAGGAGTTTGTACTGGTTCTGAAGGTCCCAGTCATTCCCCCAGTGCTGGTGGATACTTCCAATGGTCAGGAAATGGTTGTTAGGTAGCCTCTTCATGAAAGATTTAAATTCGTCTGGGAAATACACAAAGACACATATAAAGCCAAGAACAGAGAAAGGGTGGAGGAGTTCTTCTTCTTGTTGTTGTTTTGGGTGGCATGATGCCCTCTTTAATTTTCTATTTTTTTTATAGTTTGTCAAACTTTGGGGAGAATATGAAATTATTGTTAGAGTCCATATATCGCATGCATGAGGTCCCAGATTCAGTTCTTGGCATTTCCAGTTAAAACAGGGGCAGGGAATCTACCGTTTGGGACTTTCCCCAGGCTACATCCCCTACTATCCTCACTTCGTACCCTCCTTTAGTATTTTGACCTGCTATCTTGCTATCTGCCCAAGAACTCTGATAATGCTTCTTGCTTGGCTGGTGTGTGTGTGTGGCATATGAAGGTAAATCTCACATTTTCCCTCAAGCCTGGTTTTGTCAGTGGCACTGCCTATCACTAGTATATGACTCCCCAGAGGTTTGCCCAGAACAGAATGTGGCCCTCAAAATGAAAACAAGGCCCCCCATCCTTGAGTTAAAATGATCAGGAACCAGGTGAGGGAAGATATCTCTGCCTGAAACCATAATGGAAAGCCAACATGACACCCTCCAGATGCCATTGCAGGTCAGGGATGATAGGAGTTGTAGTTCAACAGCATTTGGAGGGAACCACATTGGATACTCATGGCCTTGTTGACTACATCTGCCCTAGATAAGCTGCTGTCAGTTGGAGCAGATGATACACAGCCAGCTGGGCAAATATCTGGGTCTGGTATTGGGTAGTTTTAGTATGTAATTCCTTTGAAACCCGCCTTCTCCTTTCCTCTTCATTACCTGAATTCTCCAGGTCTTTGTAGGCTTCTGTCCAAGATTTTGCCATGTTGGCCAATGTGTATTCCATGATCTGAATGTCGGTGATGGGACAGTTGCACTGTGGGAATTCTTCTGCACACTGACACCCACACTGGCTGTCTCGGCATATATATTCTCCCTCTCCATTGCACATTATGTAGCTCAATGCTGACTGCACAAATTTCTCTTGTAAATACTGAGGAAAGATTAGCTGGAGGCCTATTGAAAATAATTGAGCGTAAGAAAAGAGACAGTAAAAATTCAAGGTCCGACTCAACCCTCAACATTCTGAATATCCTGGAAGCTGACAGGTCTTTGTCTTGTTTTATTCATTTGTTTCCTTTTTAATTGCAAACATTCACACTTCATTGTACCTATGGAGACTCCTGCATATGTAGAAACTGATACCTTATTTCTAGGTGCTCCCTCATTCTGCTTCAGGGCCGGCCCAACGTGCAGGCTGGGTGGCGCAGGGCACCATGGCGCCGGCCCGCCAGGAGGGCGCCGCGAGCTGCGCCCACCCGCTGGCCGATCGGTCCGCCGCGCAGCTGCGCCTGCCCGCCCGCCTGCCGCGCAGCAGTGCCTGTTGCACCCACGCGGCGCCCACCCGCCCACTGCGCTGGGAAACGGGGTGGTAGGGCGCCGGAACGGGGCGGGAGGGCGCCGGAGGGATCCAGCACACCACGGCGCCGGGAGCGCTTAAGACGGCGCTGTTCTGCTTCCAAAATGATAGGCACTCAAGTCACCTGAGTTTTGCTATTAGAAGGAATGGTGTATGGGTTCTATTTGTGTTTTTATTTATTTATTTCAATTTATTAGCAGTTCAGGGATTGTGGCTAGTGGGCAGCTAAACCTTACTCTGAGATCACAGTATAAGCAAGGAATTGAGGGCATGGAATTGAGGGCATGGAAAACTGAGTATAGTTCAGCTTGGATTCTGCTGAGTTGAAGATCTTATCACATCAGCCAGCTACTATAAGGTTATGCTGTGACGTATGAAGCTCCAGAAGGCACCATTTAGAACATAAACACAAATGGATATAAAAGGAGTGTGTCCAGGTCAAATGCCTTTCTGTCCACTCTGTATAGCAATGCTAGCAATAACAGGCGTCAGGCTGCAAGGCAGGTAGACTTGCATCTACTCTGGCTCAAGGTCAAAAATTGAGGCATTTCCTAAGGCTGCTATACACTTGCCACATATTGTTTTGGAAAGTGTGAATTAGGAAGCTTCACTTCTGAATACAGTAAGGTAAGCCCCCAATTGGCACTTGCTTTACTTACACGTTTGCAGCCTTATGTGGTTGGGGTAAAAAAATAAGTAAATGCTCTTCATTTATTTCTCACCCGCACACCCAGCAGGTTTTCCTCCCTTACCAGGCTTTGGGAAAATAGCAAGAACATCCAAGAGCCCACACACGACCTCCCCAGACGCCAGTAAGCAACCCTCTGCCTTGCAGGTGCATGTGTGTTTCAGGGGCTCCTGACTTTGCGCATTTTCCTTGTGAGTCTGGAGCCCTAGAACAGAACCTTTGCAAAAATGCCTTGAGTTCCTTGGCAGAAGGGCAGGGTGAAAAATGTGAAGCAGGGGTAGGAACACCTCTTGCTTGGGGTGTGTGAATGTGGCATGCCTGCCCTCTTTCTCTGGCCCTCAGGAGTCTCCCCAGGCCACACACTTTCTCCCTAGGCCACAACCTTCACTGGCCCTTCCTCAAGTATTTTGTTTTCCTGGCTGGAATGTGCCCTCAGACCAGCTCAGACCATGCCCTCTTGCTTGTCTGGATGGAGGACACAGAGTTGGGCATGTGAATGTGTGTAGAAGAAGAAGAGAAGAAGAGTTTGGATTTGATATCCCGCTTTATCACTACCCAAAGGAGTCTCAAAGCGGCTAACATTCTCCTTTGCCTTCCTCCCCCACCACAAACACTCTGTGAGGTGAGTGGGGTTGAGAGACTTCAGAGAAGTGTGACTAGCCCAAGGTCACCCAGCAGCTGCATGTGGAGGAGCGGAGACGCGAACCCGGTTCCCCAGATTACGAGTCTACCGCTCTGAACCACTACACCACACTAGCTTGATGTACAAAGGCAACATTTACATTTCTTTCTCTAGCCACTTTCCCCTCTGATGCCCTGGGATGTGGCCCCTAGCATGTTTCACAAAAGGGAATGTGGCTCTCAGGCTGAAAATGGTTCCCCACTGCTGATGCAGAGGATGAAATACTAGCCTGCGACTATGAAGGGAAAACGCCAGCTGCACCCATGGACTTTGCTTTCAACATTCACTGACATATGAATGAATGGAGAAGTGAAAGAAAATGCCCTGGTTTTGTCAGCATTGTTTTCATAGACTCACAGAATCATGGGCATGGGGCTGGGGCTAGGAGGGGACTAGCCCCAGCCACACATTGAGAGGACGCAAACAAGGTGCACTCACACAGGGATCCCTGTTCCGCCCTGCCTGGCCGGCATGTCCCCAGCCCCGAAGTTGGCAAGCTGGGCTCTTTCCTGCATGGGCAGGCAGGCGGTGCAGCACGGCTCTGCTTAGCTCTAGTGGTGAGGGTGGGGCTGTGAACCCTACACGCTCCACCCAGTGCACACCTGCTTGGTAATGTCAGCGATAAGGGTTGGGTTAGCACGGCGGTTCCCGTTTGCCCTTTGTGCCCTGCCCAGTGCACACCACGGGTGCCAGGAAATGCCGCAACACCACTGCATATAATTGTAGAAGTGGAAGGGACCCCAAGAGTCATCTAGTCCAACCCCCTGAAATGCAGGAACCTCAACTAAAGCATCCATGACAAATGGCCATACTACCTCTGCTTTAAAACTTTGAAGGAAGAAGGTGGCGCTGTGCTCTAAACCACTGAGCCTAGGGCTTGCTGATCAGAAGGTAGGCGCTTCAAATCCCTGCGATGGGGTGAGCTCCCATTGCTCTGTCCCAGCTCCTGCCAACCTAGCAGTTCGAAAGCACATCAAAGTGCAAGTAGACAAATAGGTACCGCTCTGGCAGGAAGGTAAACGGTGTTTCCATGCGCTGCTCTGGTTTCGCCAGAAGCGGCTTAGTCATGCTGGCCACATCACCTGGAAGCTGTCTGTGGACAAACGGCGGGTCCCTCAGCCAGTAAAGCGAGATGAGCGCTGCAACCCCAGAGTCGTCTGCGACTGGACCTAATGGTCAGGGGTCCTTTACCTTATTCCACTGCCTAACAGCTCTTGCTGTCAGAAGGTTCTTCTTGATGATTCACCGGCATCTCTCTTCTTGTAACTTGAATCCATGGGTTCAAATACTACCCTCCAGGGCAGGAGAAAACAAACATTCTCCATCTTCCATGGGACATGCGGGTCAAGGAATAAGAATACAAGGTGGTGCTTCCAAGATCTGTGTGTGGAGCCTAAATCCCCCTGTCTGGCCCAAGGCTTGTGCAGGCCTACACATACAATACCTATATTTCCATTACCTCTCTTTAGATCAAATTCTGCAGCTTTCTGTTTGTGAGCCGGAGGCTCCAGGAGGATTCCCAGCTGTTTCCTCACACCTGATCAGTTCTGCTTGTCAGACTCACGTCAGTTTCTGGCTCCATGGGAAGCAGTACAGAAAGGGAATCCTTTATGATAATTCCCTTGCCCAGATTTGTCTGGCCTTATCGTCAAAGTCTGGGGTTTTCAGGCTGGTAGATGAAAAAGGAGCCTGAGACACCAACAAGCCCCAGTGAACTACAGGCATACAGAATGTGGGCTGGTCAGTCACCCATCCTCTTTGTGCCATTGTGGTTCTGGATGGCACTTTTCTAAAGCTGCCAGCTGACCAGAGGAGAAGGGGAAAGAAGTCAGGATTCACAAGATGGAGCTGAGCAAAAAGGAGGGGACAGTTATGGGTGCATTCTAGAGTTTGAGCCCTGTCCCTGGGAGGGGTTACTTTAGTGATCTAGAGAGGTTGGCAAAAACCTTAACTGGAAAAGGCTCAGCCGAAATCCACCCCACCCCCAGCCAGGCAAAATTCACAACCATGTTTGCTGTCTGTGAAAAGCCCACTTCCCCTTTTGTTAAATTTCATGAGCGTAGGCAGGCTGTGAATGGGACTTAATGTGTCTATCCCACTTACTGATTAATGTGCTGGACTGGGAAGCCAGTATCAAATCCCCATTTGGCCAGAAAACTAACCGAGTGGCCTTGGGCTAGTCACCATCACACAATCTAACCTGCTTTCACAGGGTCATTGCAATGATAAAATAGAGAGAGGGAGAACAAGGTAGCTTCAGTTTTCTAGAGGAAAGGTGGGATTTTAACTTAGTAAATGAATGTCCAGCTCCTGATGGGTACCCCATTATTTTACCCAGAAGAAGAGCAGGCATGTTTGCCTTCAGTCTGATTTGGCTCCATTATGATTCTGTATAGCTGCTAGTCACTATTTCTCAGTCTCGCAGAGTTGCTGTGAGGACAAAGTGGAGCAACTTGCTCCTCTGCATGCCAGCAATAATTTGGCCTCCATGCTGCCTGAAGCCAAATCAGAGTGAGGGCAATAGTTCAGCCCCTCAATCTAGCATCTTGGTGGGTGGGGGAGAGATGAAAAGAAGAAGGAGAAGGAGAAGGAGAAGGAGAAGGAGGAGGAGGAGGAGGAGGAGGAGGAGGAGGAGAAGAAGAAGAAGAAGAAGAAGAAGAAGAAGAAGAAGAAGAAGAAGAAGAAGAAGAAGAAGAAGAAGAAGAAGAGTTTGGATTTGATATCCCGCTTTATCACTACCCAAAGGAGTCTCAAAGCGGCTAACATTCTCCTTTCCCTTCCTCCCCCACAACAAACACTCTGTGAGGTGGGTGGGGCTGAGAGACTTCAAAGAAGTGTGACTAGCCCAAGGTCACCCAGCAGCTGCATGTGGAGGAGCGGAGACGTGAACCCGGTTCCCCAGATTATGAGTCTACTGCTCTTAACCACTACGAAGACAAAAGTAGGTAAAAACTGAGGAGAAAGGGCACCCAACAGGAATAGGGACCATGGCTACTGTAAGTGCAGCCAGGACACAAATAGCCAGTGAAGAAGGGGGTTAAAAAGGATGAAAGGAGCACAATTTTTTTAAAAAAATACATAAATAAAATACCTTATATAGTACTCATCCAATACAAAAACAGTTCTGGACTAAGTCTTACTAGCTGCTACAGAATCTGACAGTTGCTTAGCAGTGTATGTGACAGAGGTAGGTAGAATAGAACTGAAATGCTATGTAGTGAAGATAAGAAAGGCTGAGGTTCAAATCCTGACTGCAAGGCAGTAGAGGCCAGGCCATATGGCAAATGGGGCACTGCCCTATCAATCTCAGTCTGTCCTCAACCAGCACTTTCCCCTCGCTTGACTGCCTTCCTACCTAACAACCTGTGTAGGAGGGTTGCTCGGACGGACAGCCTTCTCTTCCTTAGTCTCAGTGTTGCCCCCTGTAGAATTCAGCAGGTAGGAATTCTAACCCTACTGGTTCCAACCAACACCAGCCACCACTGCTCCAGGGGTGTTACTTTCTCACACAAACCTACCTTACAGGGTTTAGGATGAAAATGGGATGGCCCTATTAGCTCTTCAGACGGAGAGCCAGATGCAGATAATTTTGACCTCTCCAATAGCAAGCTGTGGTGATGAGTGCCACCAGGAATGTGGGCACCAAAGAACAGGAGGGAGGTATCAGCACAGCTAGTTTAACCGTAGAGTTTGAAGAAGTTATAGACAACAACGAAGAGTTCTTCCGACTGGAGAATCTGTGGCTAGCTGGCTGGAACCCTGAACAGAAGCACTCTATTAAGGAGGTGAGAAAATGCTGCAAGAGTTTGTTGCAGGACCCGCTTGTTCACATTGGTCATAATGATTCATAGGAAAAAGGCCACTCTCTTCTGGGCTGCCTGTCCAGATTAGAACTCCTTGCCCAATGGCAGTGAATCACCCAGTTTTGTCTGACCCAATTTTCAAGCAAGAGGGGAACAGTGGCAGCTGTCAGAGAGGATAAACATAGCACTGGAGTCAATAGGAATGATATATGGGACACAGCAGGAAAGGGGAGGGCGGTGGCAGCAGATTCAGGTCACGATCTTTTCCCTTTTTTTCCTCACAAGAAAAGGACATGTCTAGCACCTGCAGATCCTACTGAATTGAGCTGGGAGTTATAATCCTTAAGTAGCTTCCATCTCTTCTCTCTCTCTCCCCCCGCTTCTCGCTCCTTCCCTACTCCCCCCTCCCACATTTTGAGAACTTATAGATTCAGCATCAGCAAAACAGCACTAGGCAAGTTAGCTTAGAAAGGCTAACTTTCAAGGAAGAAGCATAACAGGGTGAGCCAGCATGCTATCCACCCAATGTCATTGGACTCTAACTCACATCATCGCTGACCATTTGCCATGCTGGCTGGGGCTGATGGGAGTTAGGGCTGATGGAAGACACTATGGTGCAATGGTTAGAGTGCTGGACTAAGACCTGGAAGACCAGGGTTCAAATCTGCACCCAGGCATGAAGCTCCCTGGGTGACCTCAAACCAGTCAGCATCTCTCAGCCTGACGTACCTCACAGGACTGTCACAAAGAATAAAATGGGTGGGTGGGAGAACCCTGATTTCCTTGGAGGAATGGTGGGATATAAATGTAATAATGTTAATGCTTATTGTACAAGAACAATACCACTGCCTTTAAAACATGGACAAAATCTCTGAGTGTAACACTTCTTCATAGCATTTGGCATTGTGCAACAGGAACATAAAGGAAGAAGCAGTCCTCAAGCTGGTGAATGAAACCTGTAATAGACCACAGAATGCCCAAAGAGTTTCTATTATTCCAAATGTTCCCCACAGATTCAGCTGAGACTTTGATTCATGGGGGCAGGGTCTGGGACCTAGTAGATTATGACCACTGGTCCCATCACCTCCTGGCAAATAGAAGGGGAAGAAATGGAGGCAGCGAGAGATTTTACTTTCTTGGGTTCCATGATCACTGCAGATGGTTCACGAAATTAAAAGATGCCTGCTTCTTGGGAGAAAAGCAATGACAAACCTAGACAGCATCTTAAAAAGCAGAGGCATCACCTTGCCAACAAAGGTCCGTATAGTTAAAGCTATGGTTTTCCCAGTAGTGATGTATGGAAGTGAGAGCTGGACCATAAAGAAGGCTGATCACCAAAAAAAATGATGCTTTTGAATTATGGTGCTGGAGGAGACTCTTGAGAGTCCCATGGACTGCAAGAAGATCAAACCTCTCCATTCTTAAGGAAATCAGCCCTGAGTGCTCACTGGAAGGACAGATCGTGAAGCTGAGGCTCCAATACTTTGGCCACCTCATGAGAAGAGAAGACTCCTTGGAAAAGACCCTGATGTTGGGAAAGACTGAGGGCACAAGGAGAAGGGGACAACAGAGGACAAGATGGTTGGACAGTGTTCTCAAAGCTAACATGAGTTTGACCAAACTGCTGGAGGCAGTGGAAGACAGGAGTGCCTGCCGTGCTCTGGTCCATGGGGTCACGAAGAGCCGGACACAACTAAACGACTAAATAACAACAATAGTGGCACCTGGGTGCCATGCACTCTGGTCTCAATCCCAACCACCCAGGCTCAAAGAAGACTCAGAAGGAAAGGATGAATTATATGGGGAGCCATTGTCTTCCCCCCCACCCCCACTCCAGGAGCTTCCAGGCTAGAGGGCAAAGCCTTGGCAAAATCCTTCAATTAGAAAGCATTTTAACAATCCAGACCTCAGCTTTCAGAGCCAGCTGCTACAGACTCAGGCAATGACCCTTTGAGAAACAACAAGGGCAGGGTTAACATCAGGTCCAGACCAGCTAACCTTTATAAGGCCTAAGAGTGGCGCTGAGATAACTGTCCTTCGGCGAGTTCCTAGTCAGCATGTGCCAGTGATTTGTTCAGGGTCCTGAAAGGCCAGGGTTTGGGACCTTTTGTAATCCTGCCTAGTCTATCTTGACTTTACCCTAAAAGAGGTGACTCTGCTCCTCGGGACAGAACATTGCCCTTCTAGCAAGTGCCATTGCTTCAACCCAATTTTGCTAGAATTTAAGCTGCGAGTTTGATGTCTCTGGATGGACTGGAGGGTGTAAAGAATGGCAAATACTCCAAAGCCCAACAAAAACTGTCCCATTTGATTCAAACACTTCACCATGAAATCTAACTGTTCCCCACTGAGACCCAGAGAAGGTCAAGCCTTCAGATCTAACCCTGAAACCTTACAACCCAATTGATGGCATCATACAACCACATTGCTCTTTAGTAATAAGAAAAAGAATCCAAACTGGCAGTCTTGATTCACAGTGTAATCCAAACAAGGGCTGAGTGGATTGCTGCTGTAGTCATTCATACTATCATTCATCTTCTCTTTACTCTTAACATACTTGCTATAGCTAACTGCCATGATTGCAACCACTACAGTTATGATTTCAGATGCTAGTGGACAGCAACTCTAGCCAGACCCAGCTAAGTCCCAGCTAATGGTTGGGATGAGTGAAACTGTAGTCTAACAACATATGGGGATACAGTTTCTTCCTACTTGAAATTTGCCTTTGGTCTGATTCCACAGGACTCTTTTTAGCTTTTTCATCTTCATTAAAATTTCCCCACAGTTTATAACCTACCTGCTCATGGAAAACTAAGATATCACAAAGATGACTAAGCTACAATCCTTTTCCTTGATGAGCAAGGTGGGGAGTTTTTGAGTTAAGAGAATTGTCCAAGGGTCTAATCTCCCTCCCTGCATTCAAAAGTGGGAATGCTAGCATCTCCAGCTAAGGATCTCTGGAGCAGAGATGGGTTGGGAAAGGCCATTGCCAGAGATCACCAAGGAGCCACTACAACACAGAACAGAAAGGGAACATGAGAAGACCTCTACTGGGTCAGAACAAAGGCCCATCTGCTCCAACATTTTTTTATGATAACGGCCAAACAGATTCCTCCCGGAAGCATACAAACAGAACCCAAGTGCAACAACCCCATTCCCTCATTTGTGTTTCTCAGGAACTGTTACTCAGAGGCATGCTGCCTCCAACAGTGGAGGGAGAACATAAACCACCATGGCTAGTAGCAACTGATAGCCTTATCCTCCATGAATTTGTTGAATCCTCATGGAGATGACTATGATTAAGTAGTATATAAATTGTTGAAGTAATCATCATCAACAACAGCATTGGTAGACATCACTACATATTGAAGAAGTGAATTGCACAGTTTAATCCAGTGCTGTGCAAAGTCAATAGCAGACAATGTTGGGAGTGAAGGGCGAAGATTGTGCTTAACATGACAAAGATCCCATGTTGAACTCCAGGTTAAAGCATCAGGGCTGAAAAAGGTTTCAGAATGTCATTGTCAGCAGTACTAGTCAAGATGGGCCAGTGGTGTAACTCAGTTATCAGATAGCTTCGTATGAGCAAGACTAGCAGAGGTTACTTAACCGGGAGAATAAGATGGGTGCCTTACAATATATCTGTGACCTTTAAAACTACGCTTTAGCCTTACCCTCCTCTTCTCTCTCTCTCTCTCCCCCCCCTCCACAACCGAGAATGTGGCTCTTAGAATAATTAGCTAAGATCATTGACTTTCTTCTCCAGCTGCTTTGCAAGAGCTCATTAAGCATTATTTACAGGGCCACAGGTAATGGATCATGACTTGGTCTCCTCTGATCTGATTAGCAGCCAAGCACAAACCACTGTCACGAATCAGTAATCTGTTGTGGCTTGAAGGACAGTTTAGGGGAACAAGCAACGTCTCCAAGATACCACTTACTGTCCTGAGTTGCAAGAGTCTGTAAGGAGGAGGCAAGGAGGAGAAAGGACCATCACAACCACAATGACATCCCATTGGTCACTCTAGCACAGCTGTAGGGACATAGGAAACTGCTAGCAAGGGTAGGACCTATTTAGATCAGTTCACACTTAGGGTAGCCCACACAGTATCCTCTATATGTTGTTGGGCTCCAGCTCCCATAATCTCCAGTCATCATCATCATCATCATTTATTTTTTGTACCCTGCCCATCTAGCTGGGTCTCCCCAGCCACTCTGGGCGGCTTCCAACAAAGATTAAAAATACATTAAAATGTCACACATTAAAACTTCCCTAAACAGGACTGCCTTCAGGTGTCTTCGAAATGTCAGGTAGTTGTTTATCTCTTTGACATCTGATGGGAGGGCATTCCACAGGGCAGGTGCCACTACCGAGAAGGCCCTCTGCCTGGTTCCCTGTAGCTTTGCTTCTCGCAGTAAGGGAACCGCCAGAAGGCCCTCAGCGCTGGACCTCAGTGTCCGGGCTCAACAAGGGGGGTGGAGACGCTCCTTCAGGTATACTGGGAGTTTAATGACCAGAGATGGTAGGAGTTGCCATGCAGTAGCACTACAGGGAGACAGTCTTGTTTAGACTGACTGACTGACAGTAGCTCTTCAGGACCGCAGGCATGGATCTCTTCAAGCCCTACCTGTTCTTTCACCTGAAACTTTCTGCATGTAAACCACTGAGCTACATCCCTTCTCCTGCTACTCTGAGGAGCAATAGTCTCCCAGGATCGCTAATAGAATTCATTCTCAGCTCTAACATATGTGGCAGGTGTGGCAACCATTGGGAAGGGATCTTTTATAGTAGGTTCATTCAGGCTTTAGCCAATCTGTGTTTCAGTGTATCTGTGGTCACAATTGGAAGATGGCATCAGAGTTGGGCTACAGTTCCCATAATCCTGAGCTTTTAGCTATGCTTGCTGGGGTTGAAATGAGATGGAACCCAACAACAGCTGGAAGGCCACAGGAGCCCCACTCCTGACTTTAAATCACCACCATCCTCACTGTATGCTTCAGTGTTGTTTTTTCACACCCCCTCCCCTTAATCTCATTGACTGAGTCAACTAGGCTCAGTTAATTTATTTTGCAGAGAGTACCCTTGGATACACAACCCCACACTGGGTATCACCAAATTTTGGATGCTTCCAGCTGCAACCTTTGGCTGGGAATGTTGCCATTATTATAGTCCAGGGCAGAGAACCTGTAGCCTCCAGGTTGTTGGATGCAAAATCTCACCATCCCTGACCACTGGCAATGCCGGCTTGGACTCCAGGGCAAAGCAGGGCAGGCAGATCACTGCACATCAAGGTCCTATGCCACCATCTTATGTCAATGGGGTTGGCTCAGAATCTAGTGGATCTCGAGCTTGTTCAACCCCTTGCCAGAATGCTCTGTTTCAAGAGTTTCCATGGACTGCTGCTGCTGGGGAACCAGCCAGTGGCACTTCCATCAGCCTGCATGTTAGGCAGGTAGAAGGAGGAGCTCCACATTAGTGAAGTGATGGTGGCATCATTTCAAAGGCAGAGGTCAGCAGAGCTGGGTGGAAGGGCACTTTGGCCCAAGCCCAGCACAAAGATAGTTTGGATTGCACCCTATACCAATTTTTCGTTCAATGCTACTAAACTTCCCAGAGAGGGAATGGAATAGAGATCAGAGGAACTGACACCAGTAAGTCCAACTCCTTTCTCCCCTTACCTTGTAAGTGGAGTTTGCTCTCAGCGCTTTGCAGAAGGACAGAACTCACAGAGTCCAGATTGTCGTAACTGTTACAGCCCAATGGGCCTGTCCGTGTTTCGGTTACCTAAAGCAGCAGAGATTTTAAAAAGAAAGAAAGCAAAATCATTTCCTTTGCCAACAGTATGTAAAGACTAGGGAATGGTATGTAAGTAGAGCTTGTTGGATCAGAACAAAAGACCCATATGGCCTGCCACTCTGTTCTCATGATGGCCAAATGCATACCTCATGAAAGTCCTCATGAATTACTTGAGGGCAAGCGCTGTCTCCGCATTTGTGATTCCAAGAAACTGGTATTCAGGGGCATTTAATGCCTCCAATGGTGAAGGGAGAACCTTGCCATGGTGGCTAGTAGCCATCAATAATCTTTTTTACTCCAACAATTTGCCTTATCTTCTTTTAAAGCCTTCCAAGTTGGTGGCCATCAATGCCACATGTAGGAGAGAGTACCACTCTGTGAAGTTCTTTCGTTTAAGAGTCCTAAATTTCACAAAATTAATTCAGCTCATGTTATATGGGAGGGAAGAGAACTTTTTTCTGTCCACTTTCTCCACACCATGAATTTCTCCATGAGGGGCTCATGATTCCAGAATCCCCTGGGGAATTCCTCTTTCCCATTGCTTCCACACTTGAGGAGGAGCTTAAAGTGATGAGAGTAGTCAGAACAGCTGTTGAGGAGGAACCCTCAAAGTTTGCCTAGGCAGCTAGCTAGCGGAGTGTGTTGTATAGCACTTGCATGTTGGGAGCCAATGTAACTGAGTGCTTTGCCAACAAAGAATAAAAACCCAGTCAGTCAGTTGTCCTTGTTGGTTCAGGTGTGGGTTGGTCTGGGTGTGGGTTGGGATGCTCACAGGGTTGTTGTGGGGAATAAATGAGAATCATGTGCACCACCTTGAATTTCTCGGAGAAAAGGTAGGATATAAATGCAATAAAATTGCAAAGTAACTTCCAGTGGCGGGGTGTTTTTTTTGGGGGGGGGGGTTGCAGCCTGTAATAGCTTAATTAGTCCTTTGCTTGGGGGAATGTGACTTCTTTTCTACACCCCCTCCCCCTGCTCCATTCATCCAGTATCGGTAGATTGCTTTCACAGATTGAAAAGGTCTTTGTCTGAAGGCCCATTTCTGCTTCCTTTGTCAGTGTCCCTCCGCTGCTACTCTCCAGTGCCTTGTTCTGCATCCCTGACCACCTGTATCTGGAAAAGTATTGTCCAGTCTTATTGTCAGCTCTTGTTGCTGATACACCTGAGAGCCTGTGAAAAGACTTCCAAGCTAAATTGTGCAGCATAAAAGGCTGGACAGAAACAACAGTTACCATTGTGTGAGCTCCTCTCTCTCTCTCTCTCTCTCTCTCTCTCTCTCTCTCTCTCTCTCTCTCTCTCTCTCTCTCTCTCTCTCCCTCTCCCTCTCTCTCTCTCTCTGTGCAAAGATGCTCCTCTCCACCTCCTATCAGCAGCTTCTGTGGTGATTTGCCTGGTTGGGTTTTGTGAGGTGTTGACTAGAGCTGAACTTTACATACTCAGAAGTTGCAGGGGCTGGTTCATTAGGGCAGACAAAGCACTGTCAGCTAGTCCACACCTGCCTGTCTGCATACAACGAAACCGGGGGGGGGGGGGGTTGCATAGCTGCCAAGTTCCAGCCTGAGAAATAAGGGACTGGACCGGAAGTAGCAGACCGGAAGTAGCGCTGCAGCCATTTTGGAACTGGGCAAAGCAGCATCAAAAGTCGCTTCTGAGCATGCTCCGTCCAGTTCCAAAATGGCCGCCGCACCAGAATAAACCGGGGGGAAACAAAAAAATCAGTTTTTTCGGCTGGGAACAGCTGGAAAAATGGGGGGTTTCCCGGGGAATACGGGAGATTTGGCAGCTATGGGGGGACACCTCCTTGTCCTCCTAAGTCCCTTGTAGAACTCAGCAAAAAAGAGGATGGGGACAAAAGTTGAATTAGTTGGCTCTGCCTATCAGTGACTCCGGTTCCATCAGCTGTTGGCCTTCCTGCCTTCTGCTCTTCCATACCCTATGGGCAACAGCCAGTGTTTTTGGCATGCTATGGTCCCTGTGGTCACGAAGAGTTGGACACAACTAAACGACTGAACAACAACTCAAGGGTACGCATTACCAGCACATTTTTAAAGGCAGAAAGTGTGGCAGGGATCCCTAAGTGGCATCTAGTCCAACCCCCTGAAATGCAGTAATCACAGCTGAATTCCTGGCAGATGGCCAGCCAACCTCTGTTTCAAAACCTCCAATAAATAAGAGCCCATCATTTTCTGAGGTAGTCCATTCCACTGCTGAGCAGCTCTTAGTGTCAGCAAGTTCTTCCTAATGTATAGTTTGAATTTCCTTTCTTATCATTTGAGTCCATTGGTCTGTGTTGTCCCCCGTCCCCCCCGTCCCCGAGCAGGAGAAAACAAGCTTGCTCCATCTTCAATGTGACAGCCCTTCAGATATTTGAAGATGACTATCATATCCCCTCTCAATCTCCTCTCCTCCAGGCTATACATTCCCAGCTCCTCGAACCATTCCTCATAAGGCTTTGTTTCCTTCTGAGAAGAAAACTGTTGTCTTAACGTTTGTGGGTTTGGGCACCTGTGTCTGCAGGGGCTGATTTTTGGGAGGAATCAAAGTGCTTTAAAAAGAGAAAGAAAAGAAAATGGGTGTTGTGTTCTAATTGGTGGTGATAGTGGCAACAGTTTCTTTTTTCCCCTTAGTTTTATTTTTGCCTTGCCTGTGGTGGTGGTGGAGCTTCTCAAGACTGCTACCTACTGGTACTCCTTTCAAATGTTTTGGACTGATGCTGCACAGCAACACTTTGGAAGAACAGCATTTGGAACAAACACATCACCACCAACAACAACAACACCTTATGTCCAAAGGAGTGGGCATCTTCCACCCTCCTCCTCCTACCGGTAACATTTTCATTGGTCAACACTGCCTTTTTGTTTATTATGCACAATAAACCCTTTCTCTCAATTTCTCATTTTCCCAATCTCCAGTTCAGCTATTCACATTTCTGCGCCAGTTCACAATTCTTTATATATGAAAAGTCCTCGTGACATTTCATCAGCAACATAACATGAACTGACCTGGACCCTGCACATTATCTAAAACCCTTTTTAATCTTAATGCCTCCTCCATGAGAGGTCCAGAGGGTGACAACATGAGAACTTTTCTGTGGTGGCTTCCTCTTTGTGGAATGCTGTCTCTAGGGTGGCTCACCTGGCATCTAAAGTTACCATATGTGATATTCCACTTCTCCCAGGCCTTTGGCTAATTATGGCTTTAAAAATGTTTTTTTTTTGAGGGGGGTGTTTTGTTGCTGCTGCGACAGTTGTTTTATATATTTTGTGTTTCTATATAGTGATCTGCCCCTGTGATCTTTGGATGAAGGGTGGTATATACGGTAAATTTAATGAATAAAAATAATTCACATTTCGCCTTATATTCAAATTACAATGTATATGCACACATTCTTCTAGTTAATACATTTTTGCACACATTATTTAGTTAGGGAAGTGCACCACAAATTTAAGAGAAGAAAGAATTTCAAAGGATGTATGTCAGGCACCCCCAAACTGCGGCCCTCCAGATGTTTTGGCCTACAACTCCCATGATCCCTAGCTAACAGGACCAGTGGTCGGGGAAGATGGGAATTGTAGTCAAAAACATCTGGAGGGCCGAAGTTTGGGGGTGCCTGATGTATGTGTTTCAAATCATTTATCGTTTGAGGAAGAGCAAATTAAGTACTGTAGATTCACCTTTAAAGGCAAACTGTATCAAAATTCTCCCCACCACCTGCAACAAAATGCCTCCTAAATGCTGTGATACTGTCCCTTTCCATCACAACATCAGTATCCCCACTCTCTTTAAATCCAGCTTCCTTATGTTCAGTGAGCACATGCAGCCAAAGCCATACCTTGATTGCTCCGGTAGAGATCTGGATCTCATGAAGGCGCCTCATAGTTCCATCCCGGTCCAAGAAATAGGAGGAGGCGAGCTGGTGAAGAGACTCGACACTTTGGGAGGCATTGCCCGACTTTCGATCGAGTCGGCTTTTATCCATGTACATGGTCAAAGCCTCCTCTCCTGGCAGGGAAAAGAAGAAAGCATGAATGCGAGGAAGAGGAAGAGGAGGGGGAAGGAAGGAGGAGGAATAAGAAAAGAGGTGGAAAGAGGAGGAAGAGGTTGGTGAGAAGGAGAAGAATTGCGGTGATGAGAAGGAGAAGGTGTAAAAGTGTCACCACATCACTGACACCCAAAGTATGAAAAAGAACCATAAGGAAAGCTTCACATCTCAGCGCAAACCTGCCATATTACATTCTCTTCATCAATGTTGTTTTAAACCATAAGCAACCAAAGCATCATTTTGAACACTAGGAAGAACCTAGGGTGATGTGGAAAGTGCATGGGATTTTGTGAAATCTGACGAAGGACACATGAAGGATCTCTGCTTCTATTTTAAAAGTAAAGACTTCTAGTACTTATATGTGCTTGAAAACATTGACACAGTGTCTGCAGAACAATAGCACAATTAGGGCTAGGAGCGTTGTCTCACAAACACAAACACAGAGAGATTTTTTTCCAAACTTAAGTTATACATATGTACGCCTATTTGCTCATGTAGTTCTGATGTCAAGCGTACTCCAAACCATCCCAGGTCAGATTAGGGCTGCTCTGAATGGGGGGGGGGCAGGACATGCACAGAGCTACTATTGAGTAGCAGTCACTGGGATGGAGGAAGTGGTGCTACAATTGTGAGCATGCCCATTTTCACCTGCAAAAAGCATGGGTGGATATGTTCGAGGAACGGAGGAAAAGAGCAACACATCACCTCCTGGAAAGAGCCAGCAACAGTAATCAAGAAGGGTTAATAGATTTTTTCTGCATTATTAAGTCCTAATTTCTCATTTATTAAGCAGACACAGTGTTCAAAGTCATCTTCCCTTCAGGGCATTCCCTGAAAATTAGCTCTCAGCTCTGCCCACTCCATCCTCAAGCAGATGCATTCCAAGGAATTGCCTAGCACATTTTCTCTTTACTTCTATTTCTTCTTCTTTTTTACAGAAACAAAAAGAGGACAGGGCCTTTTACTGGCACTGGGACAAAGGGATTGACACTGGGACAGATCAGGATTAGGCTGGGAGGGCCAGACATGCTGCAACAAAGGAGACCTCCCTAATCTTGTTGCACACTTTCCGCTTCTGGGAAGCCTTTGTTGCTGCCAATGGGGAGGTTCCCTTGATATGCAAGTAGCAGCCTCAGAGAGGTGATTTTTGCCATGACCATGGAACATAAAGAACAATTAGAAGACTTCTGCAATTAAGAACTAGTGTTTTAAGATGCTTTCAGATGTCCTGTTTATTGAACTTTCATCCATTCAAGGTGATTAGATGGTGTTGGCGATTTAATTACTTTTCTTTCTTATCTGTATATAGGGAGGTTGGATGATGTTGGTTCAAAGCAAGTGTTGTCCCACACCTCTCGGTGTAATTTCTGGCCGTTCTCCTTATCCCCAGAAGTCTAATCTTTCAGAAAAGTGTTGTTGTTGCACAAGACCTCCCAATCACCTATAACTGTGCAACTTGGAATTGTGATTAAATCCCATTTTGTGATTAAACCCCACTTGAAAATAGCAACAGGCTGGAAGAGACCTTAGTGTAGTTGTTTTTCCTTCTCCCTCTCAATCTCCCCTTCCTTTTCTGTCATGCCTTTTAGAGCATGAGCCTAATTGCGGCAACCATATTATTATTGATTCTTCTAAGCTACTAAGAGAGTCTTATTTTGGCTGAAAAATGACCCTCTACACACAAACATCCATGGTCCCGTGGTTGCTCAGGCTTCCCCTCAGCCACTATCTGCACAAGGAAAGAAAAAAGCACATTAATTGCATCCACACAATTAACATAAGCTCTAATTTAGTCCATTGGTCTGCATCAGGGACTGGACTCTGGGTGTTTCCAGAACTCAGGTGTTAAGCAGGTGGCAACGGAGGGTAAGACCATGGCTGTGCATATTTCTACATTTGTTGATTTTCTGATTAGGTTTGAGCCCCACCAGAAGACCAGGAGAACCAGGCTTACCATCAAGTTATGACATGCATATACAAAGATGCTGTCACAGATCAAACTCTGGAGGGTTATCTCAGCTCATAGCAGCCCAAACAGAAGATGTCCAGTCTTGGCACTCCATACATAATCTTGAGAGCTGACGTCATCGTCAGCATCATTATTATTATTATTAATTAAATTTCTATAAAGCCCTTCATCTGAAAATCACAGGGCAGTTCACACTATCTCCCCCCCCCCCCGAAAAATACCATACCAAAGGTCTGGAGGAAGGAGAATATTACATAACTTTAGATGCCAGGTGAGCCTCCCTGGGAAGAACATTCCACAAACCGGAAGCCACCACAGAAAAGGCCTGTTCTCATGTTGTGCCCTCCAGACCACACATAGAGGAAGCACACGAAGAAGGGCCTCTGGTGATGATTGGAGGGTCCAGGTTGGGGGAGGTGGTCCTTGAGGTATTGTGGTCCTGAGCTGTTTAAGGTTTTATAGGTCAAAACCAGCACTTTGATTTGGGCCTGGAACCTAATTAGCAGGCACTGATGTCTGGCCAGGATTGGATTTATACGCTCTTTCTTGTCGTGGTGAGCAACCAGGCTGCTGAATTCTGCACCATCTCAAGTTTCTGGACAGTCTTCAGAGGCAGCCCTATATACAACACGTTGCAGTAATCTAACCTAGAGCTGTTAGACTTGTACTGTATAGGCATCTGGTCTACTCATGTAACAGAATGAGGTGCTGGAGTCCTGATATGGAGAATGTGAGCATATAAGACAGAGAAGGGGAAGCTGTGGTATTCTTCAACTACAACTCCTATCATCTTATTCTGCCTTAGTCAGACCACACCTGGAATACTGTGTTCAATTCTGGGCATCCCAATTTAAGAAGGATGTTGACAAGTTGGAATGGGTGCAGGGGAGGGCAACCAAGATGATCAAGGGTTTGGAAACCAAGACTTACTGTGCATATGGAGTGCTTGAAGGAACTGGGTATGTTTAACCTGGAAAAGAGGAGACTGAGAGGAGATATTGCAGCCATGTTCAAATATCTTAAGGGCTGTCACATGGAAGAGGGAGCTTGTTTTCTCCTGCTCTGGAGGGTAGGACTCAAACCAATGGCTTCAAGTTTCAAGAAATAGGATTCTGACTAAACATTCGGAAAAAAACTTTCTGACAGTAAGAGCTGTTAAACAGAGCATGGGTGGCCATCTGTCATGGATTCTTTAGGTGAAATTCCTGCATTGCAGGGGGTTGGACTAGATGACCCTTGGGGTACCTTCCAACTCTAAGATTCTATGATCCCTGACCGTTGACCATGCTTCTTGTGGCTGCTTAGAGTTAGAGTCCAGCAATGTCTGAAGCCTATCAGAATAGGCAAAAGTGTTCTTGAAAGTGTATCACTTTTGCATTTTGCCTCCCCACCCCAATTTTAACTGTTTATCAAGATAGGCAGATAGCCCCCTGCTTCAGAAACCAGTTTAGGGCAAGCTATTTCACTGATGATTTTCAGAGAGATGAGATGTCAGTCATGGGTAATGGTGTGTTGATCTGCAGGTCCTCAGTGATCCTCAGTGTAAAAAATTAGATCTGAGCTAAAACTCACCCCCAGGTTGAGCTCAGTGGTAGAGCCCCAGCATCTCTAGGAAGGGCTGGCCTGAAATCTTAGGAGACCCTCTGCCAATCAGTGTAGACAATATCAAGCTAGATGAACCAATGGTATGGCTCGTAAGGCCACTGCTTAAGCTCCTACATTTGTACTTCTGCAAATCTTGGTATTTCCACTAGTCGGAGGATACCACCCTTTTCCACCTGAATGTTACTGTTTTGGTTGCAACTGTGGACACCATTTTTATGCAAAGGCAGCAAAACATTGAGACTCCAGTGCTCACTGTAGAGCTTAGAGGCTTAGTTCGTATCTCTGAGGGGACTGTCTTTTCAGTAGCACTTAAGAACACTAAAAGATCTCTGTTGGATCAGGCCTAAGACCTGTCTTAGGTGTGGGGACTGTTTTCAGCCCAAGGCCCACATTTCCTCCTGGGCAAGCTTCCTGACAGTGGTGGGTGGGACCATAGACAAAAAGTTGGTGGAACAAATAATGTGCCTACATTTGGCTAGTTCTCTTTCTCCTCCCCGGCAAGCAAGAACACATCCCAGGCAGGGGGAAATGTTCAAGGAGGCTACAAAGCAGGGCTGGCAGCCAGTGTGGCCTAGGAAAAGGGGATGTGGACTGGGGAAGTCCCAAAGGACAGACAGAAAGGTTTAGAGGGCTGTATTTGGCCCCTGTCCCCCCCCACTTCCTATCTAGCCCATCACTCTGTTCCCACAGTGGACAGCCAGATGCCTTTGGGAAGCCCCACAAGCAGGACACAAGCACAATGGTTGCCTCCCTCTTGTAATTCTCAGCAGCCAGTAGTCAGAAACATGGAGACACTGTATAGCCATCATTGCTAGTTGCCACTGAATTTGTGAATTTGTTTAATCCCCTTTTAAAACTGTACTATGGGATTTGCTATAAATTGTGTGAAGAAGTACTTCCTTTTACCTGTCTTGTTCTCTTACTACAGTATTCCACTTCATTGGATGACTGTTTCTAGCATTATGTGAAAGCGAGAAAATCCTTTACGGCCCAGGGGTATCCAAACTAAGGCCCGGGGGCCGGATCTGGCCCAATCGCCTTCTCAATCTGACCCGTGGGCGGTCCGGAATCAGCATGTTTTTACATGAGTGGAATGTGTCCTTTTATTTAAAATGCATCTCTGGGTTATTTGTGGGGCCTGTCTGGTGTTTTTACATGAGTAGAATGTGTCCTATTATTTAATATGCATCTCTGGGTAATTTGTGGGACATAGGAATTCGTTCATTTCCCCCCCAAAAATACAGTCCGCCCCCCCACAAGGTCTGAGGGACAGTGGACCGGCCCCCTGCTGAAAAAGTTTGTTGACCCCTACACCTATCCACTTTCTCTACTCCATGCAAACTTTATACACCAGTTCCCCCCTTCATCTTTATACACATGTCTCCCCACCTTTATCGCCTCTCTTCTGAGCTAAAATGCCCCAAACGTCATAACATTTATTCATAAGAGAGTTGATTCAACCATTTGATCAGTTGCACTGTTGTACTCCTTTTCTTACTGTACAATATTCCTTTTCATGAGTGGTGAACAAAAGTGTATTCAGTTTTCCAAGTGTGGTTGCACCATACAACATTTGGTTGCATGGTGAGGATTTCTAGGACGCTATGCTCTTCCAAATCCATCCCCTTCACTCCTCCACACACACACACACAAAAGAATCCACACAGAAAAGTTTCATGTTGGGTAAAAGTGTTCAAAGTCTGCACTTCTCTTTGACATGATGAACAGTAATAATATGTTGGGCCTATAAAGTGTTTATAAAAATAATTACTCACTGAGTATATTCCAACATCCCAAACAACACCCCTCCCCACCCCCCACCCCACCAAAACCCCCCACTCTGTACATAGAAAGCCAATAAGTCAGGGAACATGTTAGGCGTGAACCTTTATCATGGGCAAATGGTTTTCAATTTTCAAGAGTTTCTTTATTCACCACATTATATCCGACATTTCATCCAAGATGGCATACATGGCTCAACCCCCATTTTATCCTCAGAACGTCCCTATGAAGTAGGTTAGGCTGAGTGGTCATGATTGGTTCACGGTCAACCAGTGAGCTCCCCAGCCAAGCGGGGACTTGAACCTGGATCTCCCTGGTCTGAGCACAGCACCAGCATAGCACAGTGGTCCGTACACCAATGAGGGCAATGAGACAAGCACTCAACCCCCCAACTCCCCATGTACACCATAACAAAGGATGGCACAAGACTTATGACTTGAGAAAGAAAGAATAATGTGAACACTTAGGGCTTCATTACTGTAGTACCCATCAGCACTAAGAAGCTGGCACTGAAATACCTTCTAGTGTTGTGGTTTTCAAGCTCTTTGGGGGTAAGTACGTTGTCTGCGTTATTCCAATGAGAAAGAGGAGCTATCAAATGTCAAGGGATGATAGGTTGTATGAATATTCTGGTTGAATCGGGGAAGTGTGTGTGAACCTGAAGTCTCCAAATAGGAAAATACTTCTGCTCATAAACAATGCATGCTCCCCAGAGGGTCCCTTTCCTCATCCTCCTCTTTACTGCCATCAAGACGAATCTTTCATTCCTCTTGCGCCGTTCCCTGGCGGCTCTCCCTCCCCATGCTCTCTGTGCTGGGGGCCTGATCGAACGCTTAGCTCCGCTGTCCATCGCCAGCTCTCGTTACAAGCCTGTGCATATTTTAAAGTGTTGTGTCATAAAATCAGGAGCACGAACAAGCCAAGGTGAATAATTCACCATCGCGCCTGAACAAAATTAAAAATATATTTCACCGTCAAAAGGTCTGTGTTATTTGGAATTTCCAGGGAGATAAAAAGAAGGGGGGGGGGAGGAAAAGGAAAGAAAATTGGCTGGTTGTAGGAGGTGAAATGAAGAAGCAAACCCTAGTCCCTCCCTCATGTAAATTCAAGGCACGCAGTCAGATCATTGGCTTGTTTGTTCAGAAAAGTGCCACTGTGTTCAATGCAGTTTAATCTCAGGCAAGTGTGAACTGAATTGAAGCCTGAAGCAACAATCTAAACAATAGGGATGGGGAACCTATGGCCTCTCTGTTTACCCCTCAGGACTCTCCACAGGCCACACCTGCTTCCCACAGGCCACACCCTTGAATGCTTTTGCATGGCTGGAATAAGCCCTTGTGCTGCAATAGTGCCTCTTGCTTGCATGGGTGGAGAGGCAGTCTTTCTGGCTTTTGTATGGCTGGAATATAACTTCATGTTCAAAGTTAGGAGTCAGATTCATTGTTCTACTCGTTTTTGCATCTGGCCCTTGCCAACAGTGGCGTGAGGGCTCCTCAAAAGGCTGCACATATGTGAATATGGCCCTCAGTCTAAGCAAGGTCCCCCAGCCTTGCTATATTCCAGCCTTGCTATATTACCTGGAAGTAAGTCCCATTGAACTCAATAGAGTTTACCTCTGAGTAGATATGCACAGGATGAGTTGGCTGGAGTGAGACAAACCACTTAAGAACATAAGAACAACCTAATTGGTTGTTGCCACAGTGACCACACAGATGCCTGTGGGAAGTCAACAAGCAGGACTTAAGCGCAAGGGCCCTTTCCTCTTCTGTGGTTTGCAGCAGCTGGCATTCAGAAGTATCAATATCTCTCAGCAAAGCGGCACAGCACAGCCACCTTGGCTAGCAGCCATCAATCAATAGCCTTCTCTTACATGAATCCATCTAATCTCTTTTAAAGCCAATTGAGTTGGTGGCTACCACTATCTCCTGCAGGAGTGAGTTCCATAGTTTAACCAAGCTCTGAGTGATGAAGTACTTTCTTTTGCCTGTCCTGAATCTTTCAGAATTCAGCTTCACTGCTCCAGTGTTATAAGAGAAGCAGAAAGAAGCCTATTTTCTCCATGCCATGCATAATTTAAAAAACTCCTAGCATGTCACCTCTAACCCACCTTTTCTCTAAATGAAAAGCCTTGTAGGACACCACAGAATTCCCACAGTAGCCTCCCATAACTGCTTGCTGCAAATGGCCCTGGGAGTGGAAGAAGCACAGCGACCCCAACCCCACCTCCCTGAGATGCTCCAGAAGCATACTGTGGTCAACAGCATCAAAAGCCATTGAGAAATTGAGAATGAGCAGGGTTATACTCCCACCCCTCTCTCTCAATGAATGTCACTAACAAGGGTGACAAAGACAGCTAATTGGGGATACAATGGTGACAGAGAAGCAGGCACGGTGAAGCAGCCTCACTCATGTTTGTCAGGTTTAGACAGGGTCCTATACCACCTGCCCTCTACTACCAACCCTCCTGCTTCATGGCATGCAGGTCACAGGGATATCAAGGAGACCTATGTGCCCCACAGCAATGATGGCTGCACTCAGGAGCAATTGTGTCAATGACTCCACACATTACACCATTCCACAGTGAGACAAGAGACTCAACAAGAGTGTTAGCTGTGTCAGCTGAAAACCCCCCCAGAGCATTCAGGATTCCACGTCGCCTAGGGCGGACCAACTCAATAGGTCCCCCACCCTTGAATATGTGTTTGTTTGTTTGAAAAAACAGTATTCTCATAAAAATTAATCATAAGTGCAGTTCTCCCTGCTCAGGGACACATTTGTGTATAAAGTTTTGGTTACTATATACATTTATTTTTTTTTGCTAGTAACATTCCTTTCTGTTTGTTATTTTCACCAATTATACACACTTCCCCTTAATAGACACATCATTTGGTTGGAAAACTGAGCTGTAAAGCCTGGAGCAGTGTGAATTTCATAGGATACCTGTGTGTTGTTTTGCGCATATGTTTAGGAAATGCAAAATCAGCTAAGTTCCCTTTGGAATGCAAACACAACCAATATCCTCACTCACCAACCCCCTACCCCAAACCCTTGTGGGAAGGTACAAATCTCATTGCCACCTACCTCCCAAAGTAGCAGAGATGAGTATGTGTGTGCCGTACTTCTTGATGATGGTATCAATGAACTGCTGTGTCGTGGGCCTCCTGCCCAGCAGGCGGATGCTCCTCTGGAACTCAGGCATCAGGGGGACGGGATTGCGGAGCAGGTCTCTCCGCTCGATGGCTGTGTTCCTCACCTTCCAACGGGCAAATTCCCTAAGCGACAACACAGGAACACAACAAAGGTGAGGTTCCAAGTCCAGGCAGGAAAGGCAGACCACTGGGGAAATGGCTTGTGGAGGAACACAGAGGGGAAATACTGTGCAACTTCACCGCATCTTACGCCACTGGAGAGATACAGAGGCACATTTCCAGGGCTAGAGCTAAAAGGTTTGAGGGCTGGAGAAAAGGGAAGCAAAAAAAGGAGAGGAGGAGAGGAGAAGGAAAGATATTATTTTGATATGTATTGTTTCATCCCATAGTAAGAACCAGACATCCCCTAGATGTGGAGGAAACCATGCACTTGACAGAATGAAAATGAACATTGTGCAAGGGGTGAGAGGATGAACCTAGGATTTTTCAACCAAGGAATGTGAGTTTTCTGAGCATTGCTCTGTGCCTGTATTTCAGGGACTACACTTGATCTGAGGAACCTGCGGTTCTCCAAATGTTGTTGGACTCCAACACCCATCAGCCACTAGCCAGCATAGCCAATGATTATGGATGATGGGCGTTGGAGTCTAAGAGTTTCATCCAATGCTATCCTACTCAGAGTAGACACACTGAAAATTATGGACATGATTAACTTAGGCCCTGTAGTTTCAATGGGTCTACTTGGAGTAGAATTAAGTTGGCTACAACCCCCCCCCGCCCCCCCCCCCAAAAAAAAATCTGGAAGGACCACAGGTTCCCTATCTGTGGACTATACCATTTCACAGTATTTGAGAAGCAGCTTTCAAGTTTGTTTGTACAGCTCTGTCTGAGCATTGATTAGTGTTCCATGGGTGAACTGACTGGTCACAGATGAACAAAATCTCATTCCAGACTGTAGGTTGGACAAGAATTTCCAAGGAAACAACATTAGATTTGTGATATCCCAAAACATTTGCAAGCTGGGCAAATTGTATCCTGAACCAGACCTGTAAGGATTTTGATAACTTAACCACTGGCAATGGGCACGTGTCACAAGGCAATTCAAATAAAGTCCATGATAGTGATATGAATCCCAGTGCCCTCATTCTGCAGCAGCAAATGCCAAGTTTTGCAAGAAGGTCACACCTTCCTCAGTCCTCTGAATGAAGACAGAACAAGTGAACTAATCTATAGATGGTATCCCAAGGGACAGAGTGGGTAACATCATTTTTTCAGTTGTCTTTCTCCTAATGACAACCCTGTCAAGTAGGTCTTGGTTATCCTCGTTTTTAGAGTGGCCACTTGCCCAAAGCCCTTCAGTGACACAATGGCTTGTTGCTCATCTAGGCTGAGTTCCATATTCTATCCTCTCTGCCTTTATATTAGCCTATTATCTAAACTGGCAGATTTATTTTTAGAGAAGTTAAAATATTTGGGGGAGATTAATGCTGATTCAACCATTACAAACGGTATATAAAAATAATCAGTGTCGCTTGAAATGCCTATTGAAATCACAGTTCACTGCCATCTCCCTCCTTCCAGTACTTCAGCTATGTGCTTTGGTGTCAATAATAATTCAAAAAGATACAAGGCTAGATTTTATATTTGTGTGTGTTCTGCCCCCAACAAAGGAATAATAGCATCCATTCATACATGTGTTAAGTACTGTGGGTTGTATCTGTATTAGTCCTACTAGGAAAACACCCTTTGAAATCAATATACATGATCAATTTAGTTCTATTAATTTCATTGGGTCCACTTTGAGAAGCACTAACAATGAACACAAACTTATATATTTTCCTAAAAGGAAGGGAGCGAGCACCTCCCCAACACACACACACAAAAAAGCCAGTTCAGTCCCTCTTTCCTCTGATTAGAACACTCCAGTGAGGTAAAGTCAATTCCCTCTCCACGTACAAATTTTAACCAAAATGAACACTGGAAATATAAACAAGGCTGCACACTTCTGACTATGCATGTTTATTTGAATGATGATTCCATGAAAGTCAATCTGTTTGACTTCACAGAAAATTGGAGGAGAGGGTGTTCCCTGCAAGGAAAATTTTTTATTTTCTCTTTCAAAACTTCAACATGTGAGACAAAGCTTCCCACTTCCCAAAAAATGCACATTGGCCCTTCTCTGCCCTTCCTCAGTTGTTTTCATTTCCTCTTCCTCTGCTCCCTCTGCACTCCCTCAAAAGGGAAAAAAATAACCCACCTAAATTCATGTGGTTCTTCCTTTGGGTTCTGTAGCCACATTAATTCACACTGGAGGCATACAAAAAGCACACCTTTTTCCTGTTACATAACAATAACAATAATAAATTATTTATATCCCACCCAATTGGCTAGGTTTCCCCAGCTACTCTGGGAGATTTCCAACTGAATAATAAAAACAATACAGCATCAAACATTAAAAACTTCCCTAAACAGGGCCGCCTTCAGTTATCTTTTAAAAGGAAAATAGTTGCTTATTGCCTTGACATCTGCTGGGCGGGCGTTCCACAGGGCGTTCCACAGGGCGGGCACCACTACCGAGAAGGTCCTCTGCCTGGTTCCCTGTAACCTCACTTCTCACACCGAGGGAACCGCCAGAAGGCCCTCAGTGCTGGACCTCAGTGTCCAGGCTGGACGATGGGGATGGAGACACTCCTTCAGGTATACAGGACCAAGGCCATTTAGGGCTTTAAAAGTCAGCACTGACACTTTGAATTGTGCTCGGAAACATACTGGGAGCCAATGTAGATCTTTCAAGACCGGTGTTATGTGGTCCCGGCGGCCGCTCCCAGTCACCCATCTAGCTGCCGCATTCTGGTTTAATTGCAGTTTCCGAGTCACCTTCAAAGGTAGCCCCACACAGAGCGCATTGCAGTAGTCCAAGCGAGAGATAACCAGAGCATGCACCACTCTGGCAAGACAGTCTGTGGGCAAGTAGGGTCTCAGCCTGCGTACCAGATGGAGCTGGTAGACAGCTGCCCTGGGCACAGAATTAACCTGTGCCTCCATGGACAGCTGTGAGTCCAAAATGACTCCCAGGCTGCACACCTGGTCCTTCAGGGGCACAATTACCCCATTCAGGACCAGGGAGTCCTCCACACCCGCCCACCTCCTGTCCCCCACAAACAGTACTTCTGTCTTGTCAGGATTCAATCTCAATCTGTTAGCCGCCATCCATCCTCCAACCGCCTCCAGACACTCACACAGGACCTTCACAGCTTTCACTGGTTCTGATTTAAAAGAGAGGTAGAGCTGGGTATCATCTGCATATTGAGGAATACCCAACCCAAACCCCCTGATGATCTCTCCCAGCAGCTTCATGTAGATGTTAAAAAGCATGGGGGAGAGGACTGAACCCGCCCCGCCCTGCTCCCATGGTGGAGTCTACCTCCTTCCGAATCTGAGTTACTTTACATGTATCTGCAAAAAAACTTTGCAAATACATTGCAGGAGATCTTGGGGTCCCTACCAGGCCCCGATGACGAAGTTGGTTCCAATAGATGGTGAACCACCTGAAAGAGTCTCCTGCCACTGTTTTCTGCAGATGCAACAGAGGCGGCGAAGAAAATCCTCTTCGCCGTCGCCATCACCACTTGGTAGGCTCGACGTTGAGCTCTAACCCGTGTCTGGTCCGATTCAGAGTGAGTTTTCCATCACCGGCGCTCTAGCCGTCTCAGTGATTGTTTCATCACCCTCAGCTCTGGGGAAAACCATGGGGCTGTCTGGGCTCCATGCAATCGGAGAGGGCACTTCGGAGCCAGACAGTCAATAGCCCTGGTTAACTCCGTATTTCAATGGGTCACCAGGGAATCAGCTGAAAGGCCATCAACATGGGATAAAACATCTACCAGTCTCTGGAAATCATTTGGATCCATTAAGTGGTGGGGGCAGACCATCCAAATCAGTCCCACCTCGCTGCAGAGGGGAAGGGCCGCGGAGAAGTCCAGTTGCACCAGGAAGTGATCTGACCATGGCCATAGAAACATAGGGAGATACCATTTACCGAGCCATACCGAGTCTATCTAGAACAGAAGCTTTCAACCTTTTTGAGTCCTTGACCAACTATATTCTTTCTGCAGCTCCCCTGTGGGGCTCAGGAGCCCAGTTATGTCACCCCTTGCTTGCAGAGCTGGCAGCCCCTTGCCCTTTTTTGAACACCCTCTCAGCCTCCTTTCCTCTCCCCTCTCCTTGGGAGTCCTCTGGGTAGTTGCTGCCGTCGCTCCTGGGACTTGCCTGTCCATTCCCAACAGCAAGGGCTCAGGGATTGGCAGGCTGGGCTCCCTCGCATGCTTGCTTGCTTGCTTACCCCGAGGCCACCTCAGCTCCTGGCAACCAGCACCCCCCGGCCAGCTGCAGAGGTATCATTTGCCTAGGGAGCTTGTAGCCAGGGCTGCTGCAACAAACAGCTGTGCAAGCCTTTGGGAGGCAGAGACGTGAGAAGGCATTAGAGGAAGGAGGGAAGGAAAGAGAGACAGAGGCCAGTGTTGCCCACAGCACCCCTGACCATCATTCAAGGCACCCCATGGTGCCATGGCACACTGGTTGAATCCTGCTCTAGAGGATTGAACCTGGGACCTTCAGCATGCAAAGCAGGTTGCCCAACACATGAGTTACAGCCCTTTTCCTAAGGTTGGGCATTTGTGTAGGTGGCAAGGAAAATCCAACTACAAATAAAAAAATATGCTGCCACAGCAAGTAAGCACAAGTTGATTGTGACATGGCAAATATTTCACTATTTTGCTTTGTCAGCATGCCCAGAAATAAGTGCAACAATAAGAAAGCAGGAGCTTGGGGAAGCAAATAGGCTTCGTGGGGAGTTTCCAGAAACCTTAGCATTGATTCATACTCCAGAAAGATGGTCAAGAACACCTGGCCCTTCTGAAGCCAATCAAAAAAGGAACTAGACTCAACAGCCACAAGGATCCAAGTTAAAACTGGATAGCTGCTGATTCCTTATATTATAACATGGGAGGTGGCATAGGGTAATGAATGGAAACAAAGCCGTATGAGGAATGGTTGAGGGAATTGGGTATATTTAACCTGGAAAAGAAGAGACTAAGAGGAGGAAAAGAGGAGACTGAGAGGAGATGTTTCCTGCTCGGCAGGGGGTTGGACTGGATGGCCCTTGTGGTCTCTTCCAACTCTACGATTCTATGATTCTATATGATAGTCATCTTCAAATATCTCAAGGGCTGTCCCATGGAATATGGAGCAAGATTGCTCTGGAAGGTAGGACTCAAACCAAAGGATTCAAGTTACAAGAAAGCAGATTCTGACTAAACTTCAGGAAGAATATTCTGGTGGTAATAACTCTTTGAAAGTGTAACAGGTCTCCCATGAGAGTTGATTGACTCTCCTTCCCTGGAGGTTTTTAAGCAGAGGTTTGATGGCCATCTGTCATGTATGATCTCCCCACTATGTCCTCCCCACTACAGCTCGGTTAGATGAGTATGGTGCTGATAAAACCAAGGCTACAGGTTTGATCCCCATGTGGGACAGCTGCATACAGTATTGCCGCATTGCAGAGTGCTGGACTAGATGACCCCCCCCCCCCCCGGCACCTTCCAATTCTAAAATGCTGCAGTTCTATGAATGTTTACAATGCATCATGGCTGGGACGCCCATTTCCACTGATACTGGAACTGTGTGGCTTGGATTTAGTTCTAGGTTCAGGGTAGGGAAGATTTTCCAGCCTGAGGGCCACATTCCCTACTTGGCAAGCTTCCAGCGGAGACATGCCAGGGATGAGTGGGGGCAGAGGCAAAAGAATGGGAAGCCAAATAATGTAACTTTTGGATAACTGCCATGCTGCTCAGGCCCGCCCTGGTGCACTCACAAGGTGGTCACCCTTAAGTGAAAGGACTTTCCCAGACAGCAGTGCTAGCAACAGGCTTAGTTAGGCATGATTCCATACTCAAGGTTAGGCTCAAGGTTCAAAAAATGGGGCATTCCTTTAGGCTGCTAACTAGGGGCTCCACAAAATCACTCCAACCTTATCCCTATGTAAATGCCAAGGTTGCACTGGGATGCATACCAAGGTGCAAGGAATCTGGTAAGTCAGTCACATCCTCTGAGAACTTCACTTTTGGGACCTGGTGGGGTGTCACAATTAGGTGGGGGAGAGGAATGAATGCTTCCTCTGCTTCCACTATCCCACTTGGCAGGACCTGCATGTACAAAACTCTGTCCCGCTTGTGATTCACAGCAACTGGTGTTCAGAGGGCTGCTGCCTCCATCTGTGGAGATAGAACATAGCTGTCATGGATAGTAGCAACGTATAGCCTTATCCTCATCAATTTGTCCACTCCACCTTTTAAGCTATCCAGGATGATGGCCATCACAACACCTGGAGCCAGGTTCAGTCCTGCCACCGTAAGATCTACGGCCACTGGAATAGATAAGAGTGGATGGAAACTCAAGAAGTTGGAGCTGAACAATTTCTGGCAGGCCACAAGCTACCTATTACAGGAATATTGGACAATATGAATAACCAGGGTAATACTGCTGCTCTGTTAAGTAATACTGCCACTCTATTCTGCCTTAGTCAGGAATACTGTGTTCAGTTCTGGGTACCACGGTTTTGACAAATGAATGTGTGCAATGATTAAGAGTCTGGCAGCCAAGCCTTATGAGGAACAGTTGAGGGAGTTAGGTGATTTTAGCCGGGAGAACAGAAGACTGAGAGGGGGTTGGCTAGATGACTCTTGGGGTTCCTTTCAACTCAACAATTGTATGGGAGCCCTAGCTAGAAATGCCAGCAATTTAACTGGGATCTCTTCATGCAAAACATATGCTCTAAGCCAGGCATCCCGAAACTTCAGCCCTCCAGATGTTTTGGCCTACAACTCCCATGATCCCTAGCTAACAGGACCAGTGGTCGGGGAAGATGGGAGTTGTAGTCCAAAACATCTGGAGGGCCGAAGTTTGGGGATGCCTGCTCTAAGCACTAAGCGATGGCTCCTCAGCACTGACAATCCTTATCAGTGCTGGGTTGGAGGGAGTAGAGTTATGGGTCTCTCGGCTTTAATATCTGGGGTGGGGGAAGCATCTACACATTGGTTTCTGGAGCCATCAGGGACTGCTTGCCTGCCTGAGGAGAAGAGAAGCTGCAAGAATTTGACCTTGTTTCTTGTCACAGCAAAAGGCAATGTATACTTTGCCCAAGGCACTGCCACACTAATGAGCACACAATAAAGCCTGCACAGGTTTTAAGAAGAACAGGGGGGAATGGTGGGTGACACCAGGGACTGTTGGGATGCTCATTAGCAATATGCTCCCTCAAGGGGACAGAGAACTGGAGGGAAATGCTGCAGAGGAAGGATAAAGTTCAAAGCCTGGAGGGCATGGAGTTTGCCCTCTGGGGAACAGGAGACTCCAAGGCCACGGGAACATCTAACATAAGTGACGAGTCCACGAAGCCGTCAGAGAAAATTAAATACTCCATCTTCCAACCACCGCGCAGGCCAGAGGGCATGAAGGGGAAAAGAAATTAGATCAGCGTGAAACCTTGGGGGCTGTTGCTTGATACCACAAAAAATAAAGGAATTAAACACAACAGTTGAAGAAAAATCCAAAGTATGTTGAAAGAAAAATACAGAACCGGAGTATGCAAACCCCACGAAAACTAGGCTGAAGCCAGATCTTTGACTACAAGCTCTTCTGGGGGGCCTGGGGGGCTGTCTTTTGCTATTGAGTTGAGTTAGGTAGGTTAAGAAGAATGGCATTGTGGCCCCCATTACTACCCCTCCCTGCTTATTATTCAGCTTCCCCAGCATCACCCAAGAGGTACCATCTGCTCTGTGCCACCCACAGCCTGATCTGTCAGCCGGTGGCTTTTTCGACACATGCTCACGTCAATGTTTTTCTATTCCTAGCATTGCCTCCTTTGCTGCTGGGTCAGCCTCCTACTTGCGTGATTTACTGCATTTAACACTGCAGTGACTGGATTTCTTTCTTTCAGCTTCGGAAGCAATCAGGGAAAGTCAGGCTGACAATGAGGAAGTCTGAAGGGTTGGAGGGAGTCCATTGCGCAGGACAAAATGCCCTACCCAAAAAAGCCACTTCCATGTAGAACACTGTGAAAACTGGGCTAAGGAATGCCAATGTGGTACCTGTGGACAGAACAGTGTCCTTGAGAACTTCTCCAAGCATATATGAATTCTCTGAGCCTGCCTACGAACACAACACACTCAACTCGCTCACTGCCCAACTTGTCATGGGGTGGCAAAAATTGTTTCCTTTTTCTCCCTTAAGAAGTACATAGAGCTAGAGGAGGAAGATGAAAGAGCAACACCCTTCCCTACTTCCTCTTTCAGCTTTATGTGCTTTTCAAGGCTCGGGTTACTTTGGCTGGATCCAACTTTTACCCAGATCCCATGGGAATATGAGGTGAAGGGTGTGCTGCTGATCTGGCATAGAGAATGGGGACTCAAATGGAGAAGTGTCCCAAGAGACTTATTCAAAAATCTAGATGGGACCAAGGACTTAGAAAGGTCAGGGGCTTGCTGACCACATTTCCTGGATGAGTGTCTACTAGGAATGAAGTGTGGCTTGAATTTAAACAATTTATCTATCAGTAGAATCACCGAGTTGGAAATTAACCCAAAGGCCATCTAGCCCAACCTCCTGCTTTTATGCAGGAAATCCTGTAGGAAATTTGCTACACAGCATCCCATTCTAGGCAGGCTTATCACTTAGGGACATGAGAAGACCTCTCCTGAATAAGACCCAAATGTTAATCTCGCCCAGCACTCTGCCTCCCGCATTGCCAATCCAGATGCTTCTGGCATTCCTGTGAACATCAAGGGGACAGCCCTGCCCTGCAAAATGTAGCAAGCCAGCCCTTCTCTGTTTGGGGCATCTTCTGTTCAAGCTGCTGAGTTGGGCCCTGGTCTTCTGCCACAGAGTCCTGCCCTGACAGCATCGCTGAGCAGCAGCTGGAGCAGGGAAGAAGATGGAGCAGCTCCTAAATTCTAGTGGTCTGATCCCGTTCTGGCTCTGGGCCATCTTCCTGACAGGTGATTCCTCTTGCCTTACTTTACTTGCACAATAAAATCATCTCAGCAGCAAATAATTAGGTCTGACTCATAAAAGGAGGCCAGGCTGTCTGAGCAGACAAGACTAGAGTCAATGTCACGCTTGTTTGGTTGTTTTTTCCCCGTCCTCCCCCCCCCCCCAATTTTTTTCTTTCTTTCTTTTTTAATACAGAGCTGGAATAATCCACTTACTAAGAGCTGGCTGAAGGTCACGCCAAACCCATCTCCTCTTAGAAGCAATTTACTACCTGATCAGCATTTCCAAAACTTTCATCTCATCCCCTTGTTCTCTCCTCCTTCTCTCCAGAAAAAAACAAAACAAAAAACAACCACCACCAGCTTCTCCTGCTGCTGCATTTTTGGCTCCAGATGTAAAATTGTTCCACAACATTCTTAAGTGAATCAGAGATAAGTGTGGCAAAGTGAGTCCTTTCAGGAGCTCCTAGTGGAACCTCCTGGTGCTTGTGGGAACCATGTTGGTGATCCCTAAAATGCCAGATACATTCTGAAACTGCTTTTGGTTTTGTGCCTTAAAGCAAAGCTTGTGTGTGGTCTCTGCATTCAACTTACTTATTCTTTTAAATCATTTATATTCTCCCCCCCCTCCACCAGTACCCACAAGGGGTCTACAAGGTGGCTATCATTGATATAAAACAATTTTAAAGCACAATCAATTGGCAATACGACAACTCATATGAAAAATAAATAAACAGAAACCAATAAGGCCACAAATAATGAGAAAACTGCCGCAGTGGCAGCAACAGAAACAGCAGCAGAGACCTCTAGAACAGAAATAAATCACTAAGGCTGCAAGCCTTGGCACATTTACTGGGGAGTAAGTCTCGCTGAACTCAGTGGGGCTTAATTCCATGGTAATCAGGAGGTGCTTTGAAATAGCAGCATATTTACCCTAATTAAAAGGGAGCAGAGCAATACTGGCTCCATTTATCTACAGTTTTCATTTATTATTATTTTACCATTTTTACACCCCCTCTTTAGTAAAAAGGCTCTCAATGCAGCTTACAAAATCTAGTGCTGGAGATGATCTCTGGCTTCAGGCTCACAATCAAAAAGGACATGGCACACAAGGAAGAAAGAGGAGGACAGAAGAGGGAAAAGCAAGCTCAGCACAAGTTCTTAAAGTTACGATTTCTAACACTGCAGCTGATGTCAGCAGTTGCTCTGGCTGCCTTGCATTTGATAAAGAACAACCCTGTTTACCCAGATCAAAGCTGGTGACAATGTCCAAGTCAGAAGCACAATTCAGATCTTATCACACTTCCCCCCCCCCGCCTTTCAGGGTATGAAGATCATGATTTGGCTAAAATAGGGGGTCAATGGGTGGATTTTGTGGGTCCTTTCCCTTCATGATTTGTGCACTGGTATTTACTTCCCCGAGGGACATGGGTGGCACTGTGGTCTAAACCACAGAGCCTAGGGCTTGCTAATCTGAAGTTTGAATACCTGCGATGGGGTGAGCTCCCGTTGTTCGGTCCCGGCTCCTTCCCACCTAGCACTTCAAAAGCATGTCAAGTGCAAGTAGATAAATAGGAACCGCTACAGCGGGAAGGTAAACGGCGTTTCCATGCGCTGCTCTGGTTCGCCAGATGCGGCTTTGTCATGCTGGCCACATGACACGGGAGCTGTCTGCAGATAAACGCCAGCTCCCTTGGCCTGTAGAGCGAGATGAGCGTGCAACCCCAGAGTTGTCCGCGACCGGACCTAATGGTCAGGGGTACCTTTACCTTTTAATTTATTTCCTCACCCAAAATCTAATTATGTGGAAGTCTAGGAAACATCTCCATAGGAGTGAGTTTCACAATCTCATGGCAGTTATGAAGGATTGTGTTGTGCCAAGTGACCTACCTCACATGGCTATTTCAGAATGTAGGATTTGTTCCTTGCATGGGGAGGTGGTGGAAATGCCTCAATTCTCTCTGGCTCCCACTTGCCTCATTTGCATTGAACACTAAGCCAAGCCCAAGAAAATCTTCGTTCCCCTGGTTATTAGTTTTACTAATAAAGCTAGCACTTCTGCCCCAGTTTCTAACAACAGCTTCTGTTGGTGTTTTTAACGCTGCAGTACCTGTTGCATTATGAAACTGGCTTTTTAAATCAATATACTACCATGTCACACTAAATTTTGAATGGTGGGAAAGAACTCTATGCTGGGATACCAGTACATATTTCATCACATGAAGTTACAATACAAAACTCCCATTATTTTCTGGGTTACAAATGCATATTTCCCCATCTGGAAACAACATGGAAATGAGCACTTCCACTAGATAGTGGCTTTTATGTCATGTGAAAGATCACATAAAATGTGGAAATGTCAGGAAAACAGAATAATGCACTATTGGAATGCAGTCTTAGATCGGGGTCCAATCCTTGATACTTTATTAGGGACATCTGATTTTGAACAAAGAAGTATGACAGGGTGAATAAGAATTTTAATCTTCATCATCCAGAGTTGTAAAAAACCTCCAGGGTACAATTGAGAGTTCTGAATGACATAATGTTTCGCTTTGCTTATTTGCTAGTGCATATTTCCCTTTGGAGGAAGACGGGGAGAAGCCACAGCACAGAATTAAAACGTAAAATAAAAATAAAATACAAGAAATCTAAATAAGGTCCCCTCGTTAGCCCAACCCTGCAACACTATAATGAAGAACCCAGTTTATTATAAACAAAAGACTTTCAGTCAGCTATATATTTTAACTGACTCTACTAGCAACCACCGTTTTTATAATATACTGCCCTCCATAGCTGGTACTTTAAAACAGTACCGTAATTTAGAACATAAAGCCTTGCCCTTGAAGAGCCTAAGGATCCCCTTACTTTGTTGCTCAGTGCCCAATCACACAACCTCCCCACCTCTATCTGAGGCTGCCTGCCCCTCCAGCTCATTGATTATATGAAGAACGATGCACTCAACAACATGCTCCTTCACAAAACCACAGACACGTATAATCGGTCACATGGAAAGCTAACACCCTCCCCCCCCCGATATGCTAGGTTTCTTTGTGCAAGGCTGTGTGTGTGTTAAGGAACGTCAATCATGTAAACTTGCTCTCCAAGAGTGGATCCTCGTTTAACTTGCTGATACCACCACCACCACCACTGTCATGGGTGGTGCCATTTTGGTTACATAAATAACATCACTCACAGCCTGAAGAGTGGAAGATAGAAATAATGATTCCTCCTCCAGGGTTTCGCATGACCCTCCTTGAAGTGGTGATACTGCAGTGGTGCCATAATGCTTTCACCAGATCCGAGGCCTCATAAACCCACGCAGCAGATCACAGGATCCTGCTATTTTGTTCTACACTGGTTTCATGTCTCAGTGCCATCATTCTCCTCCCACCATGGAAGGGCAGCTGCTTCCTGTATTTAAAGCCTACGGGTTTGCTGAGCAACGAGACGTGCAGTTGCTCGCTCATCTACCATGCCAAAGCCCTCTGACTAATTTATCTTCTATAATGTTTAGTGTTTCATCCCCACCTGCACCTTGAAGTTATTAGGACCCCTCTTTTCACTTTCTACCAGCAGTAAGATTAAAAGAAGCAGCACCAAGTGGATCCCCTGAATCAGAGTTACCAATATTTTTGGGGGGTCGTTGGCACATTTGTACTGGACAAGAGCCAATAAACTATACCTTGATCCAGACAAGGCTGAGGCCAGATGGATGGGGCGTGGTCTACTCTGAATGGGGTTACACTTCCTCTGTGGGAGCAGTTTCATAGCTTTGAGGGTACTTTAAGGTCCACCACTGTCACTTGAAGCTTGTGGATTCAGTTGCCTGAAGTACCTTCCATCAGATTGGCTGGTGGCCCACTACACCCCTACATGGACCGGGCCTGATGAGCTGCATCCAAGGGTTCTAAAGGAGCTAGCAGATGTAATCTCAGAGCCTCCAGCTGGTTATACCCATATGCCATCAGGCAGGCTCAGAGTTTTTGTGTTGAGAAACAAAGCCCTGAACAACTTGGGTCTACGATACATTAAAAAGCACCTGAGCCCTTCATCCCAGCACAATGTTAGATATCATCCAGAACAGTGCTGTTAGTTGTCTCCCATGTTACAGAAGCCTGGCTGGCCTCAGCTAGTAGTTGAGCATTTTGAGTCACCAGTTGCATGCTTTGGGAAAACGCTCCCAGCAGAGAGATTCAGCAGACACCTTTGGTTTTGCGTTCCAAAGTCTCTGGAAGGCTCTTTTATGCTGACAAGCCTTTGCAGTTGTTTAACTTTAACTTTCTAAATTAATCAGTCACAATTATGATTATCTGCATGTTATTTTAATGACTTCTTATGCTTTAACATTGTACACCACTCTGATTTTTATAAATAAATAAAGTTGGGGCACAAACTCAGAAATCCCTGCTACTTGGAGTGACCTGTGCCCCTTTCTCTCATTTAAGCCTCCAGAATAAAACTCAGAGTGATAGCTGGAGATTGTCCATACACACACAATTGGCATGGCACAATGGCACTGCAGAGGCACCATGGCTCTGCATAGCAGTTACTGGGAATTGCAGGAGTGCTTTCATGCTCAGCTTCTGCTTGCAGGCTTCTCATGCGGGCATCTGGTTGGCCACTGTGAGGACAGAATGCTGGACTAGAAGCGTCTATGGCCTGAACTAGCAGGGCTCTATAAGTTATTACAGTGGAACCTCTACTCACGACCACAATCCGTTCCAGAGGCCCGTCCTTATGGCAAAACGGGTTGCTGGGAGAGGTGCCGTTGTGCGCATGTGCAGGCGGAGATTGCTCGCTTCTGCGCATGCGCGAACGGCAGCAAACCCGCCAGTTACTTCCAGGTTTGCCGTGGTCGCAACTTGGAGCATCCGCGAGTGGAGGCGGTTGTAAGTAGAGGTTCTACTGTATATGTCACCCATGGGACACACCTCTTTTTCTGTGCTCGCTTCATCTCCAGTCATCTATATTAAATATTTATCAGATGAAACAAACTCAGTATTGCTGGCACATTTCCCCATTACGAGCCTTTATCAAGATACTTCCAAAATATATTCCCCCTTGAGCCAACTTGACCTGTAAGTATGAGAGCCAGAAATTTCCAACGCAATTACATCTCCTCCCTCCCTCCCTCCCTTTTGTCGCTCCCCCCCTCTCCAATGACCTTTTCCTCTCTACATAATAAGCTTCTGATATGCTGGAATTTACAGGGTCGTAAACATCTTTTATTGAGTAGGGAAGAAACTGAGTAATTTGGCAGTGCTTTTTCTAATAATAATAAAAAACTTTGGGGTGGGGGATGAGATGATGTTTGACACCGATAAAGAACTAGAATTAGAAGAAGCCAACATGTACATAAGCAGAGGATGGTTTCAGATTATAACGGAGGGCAGGTGAGAAATGGAGGCTGGTCCAGTAGAGACAACAGGGAGTGCCCACTGATTGCAGCTGCCCTTACTTGCCTGCCTTCTTAACTTACAACCTGGCTTTGGCCTACAATGCCTACAATGCCTGCATACATAGTTCAGGAGCTGTTCTTGGTGGTCGGCTTCCTTCTCCTTAGCCTCAGTGTTCCCTTAGTAGAACTCAGCAGAGAGAGGATAGGGCAAAACTGGAATGAATTGGTGCTCCCTTTCTCTCTGGTTCTGGAGCCAGTGTGGTGTAGTGGTTAAGAGCGGTAGACTCGTAATCTGGGGAACCAGGTTCGCGTCTCTGCTCCTCCATATGCAGCTGCTGGGTGACCTTGGGCTAGTCACACTTCTTTGAAGTCTCTCAGCCCCACTCACCTCACAGAGTGTTTGTTGTGGGTGAGGAAGGGAAAGGAGAATGTTAGCCCCTTTGAGACTCCTTTGGGTAGTGATAAAGCGGGATATCAAATCCAAACTCTTCTTCTACTTCTGCCCATTCATGGCCTCCCTGCTTTCTACCCTACAAGTCCCAATGGGCCCCAACTATCTGGTAGGTAAGGTAGGTAGATATTGCTGTATTCTGTTGAATAGCATAATGTTTACATCACAGATAACGGGGTTGTATTCAACCAAGTTTTACTGAGAGTAGATCCAGTGGGATTAATAATGCTGTGTTAGGCCTGTTCATTAATTTCCCTGGGCCTCAGTAGGCCTAGCATTAGATTTAACTTGATGCAGGCCTACTATTATGCTTTAAATATATCTCTGTCCCATTCATAAATGAACCTGCATCTGCAAATTTTTGAAGAAGAAAACAGTTCATGAAAGCCAGAGATTTATCCCTACCTCCCTCCTCCCTCTCTTTCTCTCTCAAAAATAAACCACTCTTTTCTTTCTTTCTTTCTTTTAAATGGCAAATGCAGACTGACGGATTGCAGCTCAGAGGTGGCTCCAACATTCCTTCCTAGCTGAAAAATGTAGAGCTCTTTTAAAATCAAATAAAAGATGTCATGCCCAGAGAAGAATATCCATGTGGGCACCTGGGGGGCCAAGCAGTAGTGAAATGACAGATGTGCTACATAATCCTTTATCCCTTTCTACTTCTCTGTCTCTTGAGAAACATCTAAGGCATATGAAGTCCTAAAGCCAAAGGAAAAGGAGGAGCTGGTAGATGTAGAAACAAATCTTGTTTGCTCTTGTGGCCAGTTTGGTGCTCTTCAGTCAATTACCTGTCCTGTGACACTTCCTTCATCCATCCCTTGGCCAGTTTCTCAAACATATGTCTCCACTCTCATCCACAATATACACTCCCTCTTTGCACACTTCTAGCTTTAGTGCTTGTTTTCAGTGTCTATTTTTGCAGACTGCCTTCTCTCTCATCACTGAAGTTAGCTTTTCTCAGAGCATTGTCTTCACCTTCACCTGTCTTCTCTCTTTCCAATGTTTTTAGTTTCCCTTCTCTCCCTGGCCTTCTCAGTCTGCCCTACAAAGTAGTCATCCCTGCCCTTACTCTCTGCGTGAGAGAGGTTTTAATCCCTGACAAGGGAACAATTAAGGTTCCCATCCCTCACATACTCGGAACTGCAAGCATCTCATCTCCTCCCGAGCAGCTGAAATGTTCGTGGACATACCATGCCTTCACACCAGTGTATTCAGTTGGTATTGGAGGCAACCCCACCACTATAAGAAGCATAAAATAACAGGGCAGACTCCAGTAATGCAAATATGTTTTGATTTCTTGGTTTTCAGAGTCTCTCCTTACTACTCCATTTCTGATCCTGAAGGGATTTATCCAAGCAGCAAGAATGACTCCTTTGTGTAGTTGGCCTTGCTGCAGCTTTCTGTCAATATTTTATTGCAAATGACTATGTCAGCGCAAAGTTCTGTGAAGCGAGATGTATGTGAAATAGTCTCCGAGCACCACAGAAACTGACTCATGGCTTCGAAGTCAAAACATGCTTCTGAATAAACTAAAGAGGAGCACCAAACACCGCCTGCTGTAAGTTGTGGAAACATTAGTGTTATATTTAAAACAATTAGTAACTCTCCCACCTTTTGAACACAAAGATACTAAAAAATGTCCATCAATAGGATTAAGATACAAAACTAGGAGATAAAGGACCTAGTTACAGCTAGCATGCACCAACCCCAAATAAAACCTTTTTTTTTTTGTGGTTCCGTCATAGGCAATCATTCAGGGGGCTGAGGCAAAATGTGAGTGGACAAGGAACAAAAGTAGGCAGAATGGATGTGACTGTTACCTTTCTACACTAGGTACTCCAGCCATGCAAAAGTCAGAGGTTTCTACTCTTTCTTTCTTTCTCTATCTCCTCTCTATCCTCCATCCAAGCAAGAGGCACCATCAAGAGTTCAAGGATGCATTACAGGCAAGATCACTCCAAGTCATTTGCAAGATGGACCCTTGAAATCACCATTCTGAAGGTGCAAATAGATTCCCAACACCAGAGCAACTGTTGGGTTTAGCAGGGCATTGCAGTGGTGGATCACAGACACAAAGCCCCTCCACCAGGAAGGGAGGGAAGGAGGGAAGGAGGGAAGGAGGGAAGGAGGGAAGGAGGGAGGGAAGGAAGGAAGGAAGGAAGGAAGGAAGGGGGAGATCTGCTGAAAATGTTAGCTGTATAAAGATCCACACAAATGTTTACCACATAGCAGATGGGAGAACCATATGTTTTTGGACAAACTCCTATCAACCACAGCCAGCATGGAGAGTGGTCAGTAGTGATGGGAGTTGCCCTAAACAGCCCTGGCCCTGTATACCTGAAGTAGTGTCTCTACCTCCATCAAGTCCGGACACTGAGGTCCAGTTCTGATGGCCTTCTGGTGGTTCCCTCACTGGGAGAAGTGAAGTTACAGAGAATGGGTCTGGTAGTGGTACTCACCCTGTGGAATGCCCTCCCATCAGACGTCAAATAGATAAACAACTATATGATTTTTTGAAGACATCTGTATAGGAATTTATTTTATGTTTGATGTTTTACTGTGTTTTTCTATTTTGCTGGAAGTCGCCCAGAGTGGCTGGGGCAACTTAAGAGCAATTACAGAAGGGAAGCAAATGATATACTGGTTACTTGACCCCTCGTGCAAAGTCTAGCCTACCTGAAATCCAGTTGTTAACTACACTTCAATCCATTTATATGGCTGGCAACCTAGGAAGCTCTACTATACCAATTCAGACTAATGGGTCCATCCAGCATAGCACAGACTACACTGACTGGTAGTGGCTCTCCAGAATTTCAGAAAAGGTTCACTCCCAGCTCTTCCTGGAGATGCCAGGGATTTATTTATTCATTTGATTTCTTATGGTATCTGTAGGGTCCCTGGGAAGCTTGCAACATAACAGAAAAGCAAGGACCTTCTGCATGCAAGACATTTGTTCTACCACTGAGCGATGGCCCCTTACCCTAACTGTGAATTAGGGAAGCTTGCTTTAAAATGTGGACAGGGCAAGATTCTCCTCCATCCCTAAATGTGTAGCAATGTGGTTCTTATAGCATCATTCTCCCTTCACATCAAGGTCTGACCCACGCCAGTCTCTTGAGGGTGAGCTCTTCTTATAGAGGCATGTGGGTGGTTCTCTATAGAGGCACGTGGGTGGCTTTCTGTCTTCAGAAACAGTGAGTGAAGAAGGGGAGGATAACAGAGCTTCCAGAAATAGCAAACACTTTAATAGGTAGAGCCAGAACTCCTTGTGCTTGAGAAAAAAAAAAAGTTAATTCCTAGCTTCAAACACAATGACTCCTATTCTTTACATAACTGCTCCAGCAGGAGGCTGCAAGCCGCCCATTTGGAGAAAGAAAAAGCCGAATTAAAATTAAAATTGAGTAATGGCTTCTGCTTGGCTTGTTAGAACCTTAAATTATGCTCTATGGAGCCTCCCGGTTTCCAAGAGTGAGCTGGCAGATTTACAACATGGAGATCTTTAAAAATGTTTCCCAGGGAGCAAAGCTGTTCCAGCATCGAGCATTGAAGAGACCCACCTGAGACACCCTGGAGAGGCCTGACAGGGTGAAAAAGATTAGAAAAAAACAGAATGGAAACAAGACATGTGAAATTTCTGCCCTCCCCCCCCCTTCCAGTAACTGCTGTATTGAGGGAGAACGCAGTAGGTAGAATTTCCCTGCAGTGATACAAAAAGTTTATGTTTTTAGAAGTTTTGAATTTCAGGCACCACCCAACATGCGCATGATCAGCATGTTTACGACCACAGACATGAGTGCCGTTTTTGGACAGAAAGGGGGCGGGGGTAGGGGCAGAACAGATTTATGTGCCCCATGCATGCCCAAAACATGCTTACAGTACCAAACAAGACTAAGATTTCCTGAAGGGCAAGATTGGGGAACCTTCTTCAGCCATGGCAGAAGGAAAGGGCCATGTTCTCTTCTGGGCAACCTTCCAAGGCCACATGCCAGCGGTAGGCAGGGACACAGGCAAAACTTGTGGGGTAGCAAATGCAAATGTTACTTTTGTACAGGAAGCTGATTTCTACACACACTCACACACCTTTCTCTATCTTTTATCCTGACATACAAGAAGCATTGATTGGAATTCATGGACATGTTCCAGACAGATAGAAGCATTTTGTGTGTGTGTCACAGGGTCAGTGAGGAGTGTGGCTTGAGAAGGAATGTGGCCGAGAGTCCAGAGGGCCAGATGGAGAGCCCTGGAGGGTTGCATTCAGCCCCTTGCCCTAGGTTGGTCTGATAACATGCAGATACATGGAACCATTGGTATCCATGTATCGACATAATTAGCTACCGTATATGAAAACTTGCAGAACGTATGCCATTTATGCTCACTGAGGCAGCTCATAAATACAGAGTCAGGTCCAGAAATTGATATCTGAGATTTGATTCCCCCCCTCCCTCCTCTCCCCTTTCGCCTTGTGTGTTGAGGTTGATTTCAGAGTGTAAACTTGTGGGGAGGGAGTCTTTTGTCTTGATTTTACGTAAGCCACTCTAGGAGCCTGCTTGGTTGAAGGACAGGGTACAAATGCTGTAAATAAAAATAAACAAACCACATTCAAGTGGCTTGCAAAATTTGGGGTGAAGGGGAAAGTGTGTGTGTGTGTGTGTGTGTGTGTGTGTGTGTGTGTGTGTGTGTAATTTCTTTTCGTGAAGTGTTTTGGGGTTTTTGTTTGTTTGTTTGTTTTGTTTTTTGCAATGTTACCACCATTTTGCATCTTTCTCAATGCATCTATAACACTGTTAGGTGGAAACAGCAGTCACCTCCAAGTGGATTTCTTTTTTCTTAGGGCGGGGGGTGAGACCAACAATGTAAGGAGAGCCTCCCAAATCTGGCCAATGGTTCATCAAGTCCATCATCCTGTTCTCACAGTCACCAACCAGCTGCCCCGGTGGGAAGCCCACAATCATGACCAGAACACAGCAACGCTCGAACCAGTTGTGATTTACAACAACTGGTATTCAGGGGCATACTGCTTCTCATAGTGGATACAGGAAACAGGCACCAGGGCAAATAGCCCTTGCTCGCCTTGGCCTCTATGAATTTCTCTATGTCTCTTTTAAAGCCATCCAAGTTTTGGGGTTTGTGGTTTCAATAGTTTAACTATGAAGTATGAAGAAGTACTTCAATTTGTCTGTCCTGGTCCTGAAACTTTGTACATTCAAATTCACTGGGTGTCCCCAAGTTCTAGAATTTTCAGATTCTCTCTCTCTCTCTCTCTCCCTCTCTCTCTCTCTCTCTCTTTCTCTCTCTTTCTCTCTCTTTCTCAAAAACCACCATAGCAAATATGTGTAATCTCTTGAAACACACTAACATATTTGGGTGACTTATGGGATGTCTTTTTGAAGTGACTGCTGTGAGGTAGAAAAGTGCTTTTGTTGACAGCTATAAATTGTTGTGCTGATGCCCTGATTTAATAATAAATTTATATATACTTTCTTTGTTTCTTTCATTGCTTTCCCCCCCTTATTTTTTATTTAATTCTTCAATCTTCTGCATGCAGAATATTTTCAATATTTGTGTTTGCAAGTGTGATCTGCTATATAGTTTTGAACCTTTTTAAATTTTGGCGTTGACCTTTATCCATTACCAGTAATGGCTTGAACGATGCTGACTTGTAAGAGGCAGTTCTCTGTGTTTTGAAGAAGAAGAATTCACAGAGCATATGCTTTGCATGAAGAAGTTTCCAGTTTCAATCTCCAGCATTTCTAGTTAGGGCTGGGGAGGCCCCTTGCCTGAAACCCTGGAGAGCCACTGCCAGTCAGGGTGGACAGTACTGGGCCAATCAATGGTCAGTATCAGGAAGCTTCTTTTGATCCCTTTAATTCTGGTAGGCAGCCCAAATCCCCAGTCTCCACTTTAAAGAGTCTTGCTTGGATCATCCTTTCCCACCTGTTGCCCCGCTTTGTTCTCATGATGCAGATACATGAAAGGACATCCCCTATGCCTACTGATGTATTATGCAAGGCATCCAACAACGATGTTCCCTCAACATCAGAAGGAATAGCAGTTGCAGCTACATGATGCAACTCAACTGGCTTGCATTCAGTCCTAGGATGTGAGTTCTCTGCCAAAGTACAAGGCAAAAAGCACAAGGCAAAAAGAGTGAGCGGAACAATCTCTTAAAATGTTTCAGAAAAGCCTGTGAACAATAGACTTTAAGGAATCCATGCAGCAAGCTACTGGAAGGTCTTCTTCCTTACACACTGTACATAAATTGATTTCCGAATCCTACACTCAGGCTGCCTTCCAGTATAGTGGTACCTCAGTTTAAGAACAGTCCTGTTTACGAACTATTCGGTTTACATACTCCGCAAAACTAGAAGTAGCGTCCCAGTTTGCGAACTTTACCTCGGTCTAAGAATAGAAGCTGAATGGTGGAAGGGCACCGGCGGCGGGAGGCCTCACTAGGGAAAGCGCGCCTTGGTTTAAGAACGGCTTCAGTTTAAGAACGGACTTCTGGAACGGATTAAGTTCATAAACCGAGGTACCACTGTACACGCTTGGTTGGCATGTATAATACAGACTATGAAAATGTTGCTATTTCCATGCCCTGCTGAGCTGATTTGCCGTCATTTTGCCAACAAGCACCTCCTTTCATCTTCCACTCTTTCATCTGCCCGATCAATGCTAGCAAAAACTCTCATCTTTTAGAAAGTGTGTGTGTGTGTGTATGTGTGTGCGCACACACACACACACGAGTCACCACCTTGTGTTGATCCATTGAAGGTATAAATCAGGCATAGGCAAACTCGGCCCACCAGATGTTTTGGGACTACGACTCCCATGATCCCTAGCTAACAGGACCAGTGGTCAGGGATGATGGGAATTGTAGTCCCAAAAGATCTGGAGGGCTGAGTTTGACCATGCCTGGTGTAAATGAAACAATGCACTGAAAAGTTGTTAGTTTCCTCCAGCCATGAAAAGAAAAAAAGGCAGGCAACATCATGGGTAGTGGCATTGTGGCCAAATTCCTCCTAAAATTGAATGTTGGATCTCACCAGGTGGTGCTTCAGACTTTTCTGTATTTTAGGTGTGCAATCTGCAACAATAGTTTCTGCAGCCTAAGTACTACAAATCAAATATAACAAACACATGAGATAACCCGCCCCCAGGATTTCAGAGGTAAGTAAAAACATAAAACAAAAAACAAAAGCCACTGATCAGTCTGATTATTGGTGCAGCAATAAAACTGCTAACACATTTACAAAGCTAAGCAGGGTCCAATATGGTTTCAGGGGGTTGAACTAGGTGGCCTTCAGAGACCTTTCAATTCTACGAGTCTATGATTCTGTTCTTTCTCTTTTCACAAAGTCCACAGTGTGTAGCACAGTTTGCAAGATATTGATGACTGAGCTCTGATGTCAAGTCTTTTAGCTATTATGCATGCATTTCCAAAAACATGTGATGGTCAGCCTAGCTACAATTAGCAAGTAGCCAATTAGTTATTTGTCTTTGCAATCCAAATTTTTGCCATTGTCTGTGGTGGCCAGGACAGGTGGTATGGGAACATATTGGCTACCGCTGATCTAGACAATTCATATTGGGATAAGGCTGCAGGTTCAAATGGGCAAGCTGTTTATGAATCTGCATTGACTAGCTCATCCCGAGTCACACCACTCTGCACCAGACAGCAGGCTCAATGCCTCCACCCCTCCCTGTAGTACATGTTTGGCTAGCTGAGGGGGTCATGACAAGGCTGACAAAAGATCCAAAGAAACCACAGCAGTGGTAGCTCAAAGGGGCAAGATACAATAAGCAATAGCTACTGGTCTCCTGACCTGTCCTCCTTTCCTCTGGTTCAAAACAGCCTGTATAAGTGAACGAAAGTAGCATATGTTCCGAAATAGCTTTGTGGCATTGATGCTTCTGGGCCCCTGGATTAATTCCCCTGCAGGGGTGCAATCTAAAGTGCTGGCAGGCTGCACAGCTCTCACTACTTTGTAAAGCTGATAACGTTCTTCCAAGGGTCAAAGAAATGGCACCAGAGCACGCAGGTTCTCAAATGGACGTCTTGCAAAACGCATGCATATTCATAAGGTCATAAGAAGAGCCCTATCGGATCCCATCAAAGGCCAAGCTAGTCCATAATATTCAAGCATAAGCTTATCGGAAGCCCATAAACAGGACATGAGCGCAATAGCCCTCTAAATCTGGGATTCCACAGTGACTGGGATTTAGATACATTCTGCCCCTCATCCTGGATACATTAGATACTAGGGGTGTGCACAGCCCCCATTATTTGACTCATATCTGTGTGGGGTTCAAAACATACACAGTCTTATCTGTTTGGGTCTCTCTGTGCTGTGTTTCAGCTTCTGAGCTCTTTATACTCAGTGAATGCCTGAGTTTTCCCAGCCACTGTAATGGAGAATATAAAAATGGCTATGACTTTTCTCCCCTTTTGACCAAAGAGGATGAAATTTATGGGTATGTGAGCCATTGCAGAGTGAACTGAGCCTGCCAAATTACAGACAAAGTTTCAGGGGATACACTTTCTTCCATAATAAAGGGGAGAATAGATGTGTCTTTATTACCTTAAAATAATTAAGTGGTTGAATTAAGTTTATTACACACACACACACACACACACACACACACACACACACACGTAAATGTAAATGTATATGTATATATCAACTTGGCAACTTCACACTGGCCTTACTTTCTGATGTCTTTGCATCCTAGAATCATAGAATCGTAGAGTTGGAAGAGACCACAAGGGCCATCCAGTCCAACCCCCTGCCGAGCAGGACCCCCTGCCGAGCATCCTCCAGGAGGCATTTACAGGCCTCTGATAGCTTTGCAGTATGAGGCTGTCTAGAACAGTGGTCCTCAACCCCCGGGCCAAGGACCGGTACCGGTCCGTGGATCAATTGGTACCGGGCTGCCCAAGGAACCTTAAATACAATTAAATTAAAATTAATAAATCAAAACAATCTAAATAAAATATAAACAATCAATGTCGCCCCCCCCCCAGCGGGCCGTGAAACAATCAATGTCCCCCCCCCTCAGCAGGCCGCAGTAAAATTATCAAACGTTGATGGTCCGCGGCAATAAAAAGGTTGGGGCGCACTGGTCTAGAATGCAGCCTGCACAATTCTGAATAGTTCTGGGCTTTGTTTTGTTTTGTTTTGGCAAACCAACTTGGTTTGTTTGGTGTGTGTTTTTTATCTAGAGCTCTTCAGTGCTCTGCAAGCAACTTTTTGCACAGCTTCACTTCTTGCAAAGCTCATAGACCTAGAGGGAAATAGAGATAAACGGTAAGCCTACAACTTATATGTGCATTTAATTTAAGGAGTGAAAGGCGGCGGGCATCTGGCAAAAAAGACTTTGGCAATCACACCCACTATTGAACCCAGTGTGTTTTGACCATATGCAATATTGGCTTTAGGCCCGATCCCAGGAATATAATCCCCACATAAATTGTGGGCTTGCTGTATTGGAAAACCAGAGCTGACACAAAACTTTGTGAGGCCTCGATCCAATTTGCGATGGGTGAGTATTGACACTGTGCTTCAATGTGGGATTGTAGGAGACTCTGAATCACCCCATCAACTTGTTATTCAGCCCACACATGAGACAAATGGGGCAGAGTACTAGACCAACTGCTTAAAGCCATGTATTTAAAATTGTTATATCCTGTCTTAAAGTCATCCAAGACAGTGTTCATGACCATGACCATGACCACATTCTCTGGATTTGGATTCAAAAGGTTCTGAATGGTAAGTAGTGAGTTTTAATGAGGTACATGCTTTATCCATATGTTGGGAGTGGGGGGTGGGAGTTAAATAGTGTTGGTTTTTTTTCAATATAGGTAGTCCATATGGAAATGGGACTCAACGGATATGCAGGCACAGGCAAAGGGGACATAAAGTACATCAAGACTGAGCCATCTATCCCCATGGATCAGTTACACCTTTAGAACAACTCCAAGTAATCTAAGTGAGATGGGATTCAGAAGTATCCCTAGTCTGAGAAATTTACCTGCAAATCCAGTTTGGGCACAAATGCCAATTAGAAAGCATCCCCCCCCCACTTGCTTTGAGCCTCCTCACTCTAGCAAAGCTGGTGGCTTGTACTTTATGTACGTCACGTAATGCCAACAACACTATTTTATCTCTGAGGGTTTCCAGTGTAAATGGCATGATTTTAACACACTGTGTCCATGTTCCCTCACAACAAGGCGCTCCAGGGAAATCACAACTAAACAAGGTACGCTGTGGCAATTAGTGACTGGATGTGGCAGTTGGGAGGGGGTGAAACAGCCTCTTCATTTCAAACCTACTGAGAACAGCTGAAAGGAAAGAGTGACTCACAAAATGGAAAGTAAAATTTAACAAAAGAAACACAACCAATGAGCTTAAAACTGATTAGAAATGAGGTGTAATTTATGAGAAAATGCATCATATGTGTGAGACAACGAATGCATTTGGGCAATTATATATTGACCTCACAAGCTGAGATAGGGACATGGCTTTATTTTTGTCCATGCATGCAGATTAAAATCCCTCAGAATGACCTGCTTGCCTTTCTGTAGTTTTGCCAACATCCCATGGGGTGTCCATGAAAACAGACAGTTTCCATGTTCTCATATTCTCACAGTGGCCATCCAGAAGCCTATGGGGAGTCCCAGGGGCATAGCGTGGGCGGTGCCAGCGGGGCTGTGGGCCCGGGTATGGATTTTTGAGGGGATGTGAAGCAGGCACCCTGACAGGGGCTCCCACCATGCCCAGCCCGGTGCGCTTCTCCCGGCCTCAGAGGAAGCGGGACGGGGCAGGGTCATGTCAGCAGCAAGGGCTGGTAAGCTAATGCTACATGACTGGGCAGCCACAATACTATCATTGCTGTATTAATTACCTGCCCTCCACCCTAAGGCAGGTTACAACATTAAAACACATATCACATTGGTGTACAACATACACACACAAACTAAAAAACACATTTTAAAAAACCACCTGTAAAACATTTTTTAAAAAATAAACCAATCCCAAAATGGCACTACTTTCAATATTTGCAGATGAAGCACAAGAACTTAGGGACAGAGACTTAATTCTGCATCTTGTAACTGCAGCACGCTTTGCTGTTGCTAGGCACTGGAGGACACTGAACTTATATGAAGTCTGATACGCTTATGTTTGGGACTTAATCTTGATGGAAAAGTTGACAGAAAAGTACAAGAAAGAAGACAACACAACAATCTGCAAAGACGTGGTCCACTTTCACTTCATCTACGAACTACACAAAACACAAGGAAACCTAAGAAACAACACTTTTAAAGTTGTCAGCTATCGAAGTAAGGTTATACTTTATTAATACTAATACAACTGGATGTAGTTGGGGTTGTTAGGTGGGGACGGGGGGGGGGGGGGAGACTTTAATTGAATGTATGCTTTTTCCTGTATTCAATATATATATACAGTGGTACCTCTACTTATGAATAACTCTACTTACGAATGTTTCTACTTACGAATGGAGCTCCGTCCGCCATCTTGGATGCGGTTTAGATAGGATTTTTTCTACTTACGAATTTTTAGATAGGGTTGCTTCTACTTACGAATTTTTTCTCCCAATGCATTCCTATGGGGTTCGACTTACAATTTTTTCGACTTACAAATGTGCATTCGGAACGCATTAAATTCGTAAGTAGAGGTACCACTGTATATAACATAGAATAAAAATTAATAAAGTTATTTAAAGTGAAGTGCCTGCTGAATTTCTGATGAAAAGCCAGGAAACCCACCACTCCCTGCTCTCCATTTATTACTTTGTAGCCCACCTGCACAGGTTTTCCTCCCTTACCAGGTTTTGGGAAGAGAGCGAGAGAGCTCTGACAGTGTCCCAGAGCCATCGTGTCAGCTTCCCAAGGCCAAGTAAGCATGGCAGCAGCTTCTTTAACAGACTTTTGGAAGGAGGTGCGATGGCACTGGAATCCTCCCAGAGGCCAGTAAGGAAGGCACCTCCTCGCTTACCGGGGTCTGGGAAGGTCTGGGAAGGCCCCAGGATCTCAGGGTCCCCCTTGCAACCTGCACTACAGTAGTGCTTCCAGGGGCTCGTGACTTTGCGAGATTTTGCCTTTGCATGTGGACCTCACATAAGTGGCAGGCCCACTGTAAATGATTTGGCACAATGCCCAGAGAACCTATCTTATGCAGCATCCAACAAATGTGGTGGGGATGGTAAGGATAGGTCTTTGTTCGGATCCAGCTGGGCTCCTTCTTACGTCTTGTGGAAAGCATTCATTTTCCACCCATAAAATTCATTTACACCTCTTTCCTGTCGTATTTGTAACTCGCAAAACATGTCAATTTAGTGCATGAACATCCGTCATAAATATGGGAAAGTATGACAGAAATGTTTTCTGATAGTAATAAATGTGTTCCATTTAACCACAAAAATGTCTTTCTTATTTTCCCTTCTTTCCTTCCCCCCTTTTTTTGGTTAATGTGCCATGAAATGGCACATTTTACTGTGAAATAAGCAATTTTTAACCATGGAGGGGGGGACCTTTAAAGAAATAATTATAACTAAACCAACCCTAACAGTTATTTAGTCAGCCAATTATAAGAGGAAATAATCTTTCCAGATGGAGCCCACAAATGTTTGTTTCATCTATATTTAGAGTTATGTAGCCTCTGTGCATGTTGTTGATTTTGTAATTTTTTCATTTATTTATAATAAAAATTCCTACTTTGCAATTTCCTCTCCAAATGAAAATGTCCATTAGCATCTTTGTACGTGACCGGCAAGGGGAATATTCATGTTCACTTCCACAATGCAGTCAACTGCAGAGCTTACTATCACTAAGAATCTACAACTCCCACCCTCTGGAATGTTGTGTCCAGTTCTGGGTGCCTCCTTTTAAGAAAAACACATGGACAAACTGGAGCATGTTCAGAGGTAGACAACCAGGATGAGGAGGGCCTAGAAACCAAGTCCTAGGAGGGTTGGTTTAAAAAAAAAACCTGGGTGTATTGAAACAAGCGGAAAGATTAAGAGAAGACATAATAATCCTGCCATTTCAGCATAATTTTCTGAAGGGTAGGGTTGTCCCCATGTAGAAGAGCCTAATAAGAGCTTGCTAGATAAGGTCAATGGGACACGGGTGGCGCTGTGGGTTAAACCACTGAGCCTAGGGCTTGCCGATCAGAAGGTCAGTGGTTCGAATCCCCGCAACGGGGTGAGCTCCCGTCGCTCGGTCCCAGCTCCTGCCCATCTAGCAGTTCGAAAGCATGTCAAAGTGCAAGTAGATAAATAGGTACCGCTCCAGCGGGAAGGTAAACGGTGTTTCCGTGTGCTGCTCTGGTTCGCCAGAAGTGGCTTTGTCATGCTGGCCACATCACCTTGAAGCTGTACGCCGGCTCCCTCGGCCAATAATGCGAGATGAGCGCTGCAACCCCAGAGTCGGTCACGACTGGACCTAATGGTCAGGGGCCCCTTTACCTTTACCTGTTGTTGTTGTTTAGTCGTTTAGTTGTGTCCAACTCTTCGTGACCCCATGGACCATAGCACGCCAGGCACTCCTGTCTTCCACTGCCTCCCGCAGTTTGGTCAAACTCATGTTCGTAGCTTCGAGAACACTGTCCAACCATCTCGTCCCCTGTCGTCCCCTTCTCCTTGTGCCCTCAATCTTTCCCAACATCAGGGTCTTTTCCAGGGAGTCTTCTCTTCTCATGAGGTGGCCAAAGCATTGGAGCCTCAGCTTCACGATCTGTCCTTCCAGGGAGCACTCAGGGCTGATTTCCTTCAGAATGGAAGGAAACTCCATGGACAATACCTTTACCTAGATATGGTCAAAGGCCCATCTAGTCCAGGACTCAGTGGCCAACTAGTCCCTGGCCAACTAGTCCCTGGCCAGCTCCCTCGGCCAATAACGTGAGATGAGCGCCGCAACCCCAAAGTCAGTCACTACTGGACCTAATGGTCAGGGTCCCTTTACCTTTACCCAGAATCTTAGAAAATGAAGTGACTTTAATCAGTTTTACTATTCTTAACTTTCGCATGTTTGAAAGTACATTTGAATTTTTTTCTTTATTTTACCGTTTTATCTTTTGTAAACCATTTTTAATGATCAAGCAGTGTATAAATGTTATGAAATAAATAAAATAAACAGACAAACTCTTCTGCAGGGCCATTCTGCCTCCAGCAATGGAGGCAGCAACTGATAGCTTTATATTCTATGAATTTGTTGAATCCTCTTTTAATTCCCTTCAGTTTGAGGGCTGTTACTACATTCTGGGAGCAAATTCCACAATTCACTTATATGCTTTGTCAAAATTGTGGGAGAATCTGAAGCCAAAATCACAAATGCGCAGTTGCTAGAGAATTACAGACAGGGGACTGTATGGTGTTATATCCTCTAAACCTTTATGGCAGAAGGAGGAAAAATAGAACACTTAATCATCTTCCTGTCACAGCTAGGCCTGGACAATATATCAACATATTACCCAGGACCAGTATGAGGGGCAGACTGTGATGACAGTTTCACTCAGTGGTATATCACGGGTGAAACCACCGCCTCCTGAGTCCCTGTTCTACCACTGCCAAGTGAGAAACAAGGTGTAGCCCCTTGGAGGCAAGGGGACTCAGAAGGCAGCAGTTTCACCTGTGATATACCGCTGAGCGAAGCCCCCATCATCTTGTTTCACCACCGGCGGAAGGAGAAACAAGCTACATCGGTGAGGTGCTGATATAGTTTGTTCCTCCCTCTGCCTCTTTAAACTCCTTGGCTGAGGGGCGCGCCATTGCCCTCACCTCAGCCAAGCAGTTTTACAGAGCCCTCAACCTGCCATCGGCTCGCACGAGCCAGTGCTGGGGTGGGGGGCTCTGTTGAGGTGCTCCTCCTCCCCGGCTGAGAGAGCCCTGATCGTGGCTGCTCAGCTGGGAAGGCACAGGCTCTGTCTCACTTCTCCCTTGAGGGGGAGGCGGCTGCGGGTGCGAGCTCCATTATGCTCCCCAACCCCAGCAAGGCAACTGCGGCTGAGGCAGGCCTGTGCACTTGCTTCAGCCTTGCCACGGGGGTCGGGCTTAGCCAGGCGGTGAACTGGCAGCATCAGGCTGCCCTGCCTTGTGGACTTCACCCCGGGAGGGTGGGCTGCGTCTTTCTACCCAGGGTAAACGACCACCCCAGAAGGAAAGAGCCAGCACACCCACATGGACAAAGGCAATGCTTAGTCTGTCTTCAGGGAGTAGGGGGGTGAGCAAGCGAGGTTGCTGCCCCCTCCCTGAGCCAGCAAAAGCAGAGGGAGCCTCAGGAAGGAGCCCCGCTGTTTCTGCCACTCGTGTGCGAGTGGCAAGGACACCAGGGCTCCCTCAGCTGGGGGCAGGAGCTTTTCCACCACCACCCCAGCTGAGCGTCAGGCTGGGGCCAGATGATAATAATAATAATAATAATAATAATAATAATAATAATAATAATTTATTATTTATACCCCGCCCATCTGGCCGGGTCTCCCCAGCCACTCTGGGCGGCTTCCAACAGAAAAATAAAACACAATAATCTATTAAACATTAAAAGCCTCCCTGAACAGGGCTGCCTTCAGATGTCTTCTAAAAGTCTGGTAGTTGTTTTCCTCTTTGACATCTGTTGGGAGGGCAGGCACCTCCACCGAGAAGGCCCTCTACCTGGTTCCCTACAACTTGACTTCTCACAACGAGGGAACCGACAGAAGGCCCTCGGTGCTGGACCTCAGTGTCCGGGCAGAATGGTGGAGGTGGAGACACTCCTTCAGGTATCCTGGAACAGGCCATTTAGGGCTTTAAAGGTCAGTACCAACACTTTGAATTGTGCTCAGAAACGTACTGGGAGCCAATGTGGTCTTGGCGGCTGGGAGGTGTTATGTGGTCTTGGCGGCCGCTCCCAGTCACCCATGATGAGGCCTGAATCCCGACTGGAAGGGATCCAAATGGTCCGCTTCTTCCAGGCATGCCTGAAGTTGTTCACCAACCACTCTGGGGTGAAAGTGCCTCAGCTGCGGTGGTGAGAGCTGAGGCACTTTCACCCAAGCACCTTGCTGGCAGGGAGGGGCTGATGCCGTTTGTTTCAACATCATATTGAAACATTTATTGCCAAACTGCAATGTTTGGTTGGTTGCAAACCCAACATCACCCAGCCCTAGTGATACCTTTAATGGGATAGGTTGCCTGTGGTGGGTCTCCTCCACAGAGTTACATACCATTTTGAACTGGACAATGGTCTTTCGTAACTTTTAAGAACTATTACCTCGCTGATTTGCATCAGTGTAACTCCCTAATCCTGGCAAGACATATATGTAAGTAAACTTTACTCTTTTTTTCTTGTTTGCAAGTGATTTCTTTGTTAAAAGGGAAACAGAGAAGGGAGGTGATCCAATTCTACCTAAGCATCTTTGAATATCATAGTTGTTCTAGGTTATACAACCTTGACTCTAAAAGCTTCTAAAGGTAAGCTATGCACAGATGGTGATTTAAAAAAACCTGCTGAAATAGGTATTTGCATTCTTCTTACACCAGCAATAATCTTTTGTATTATGAGGGGGGAGGGGGGACTTTCCCCCATACACTGTCTCCATACGTACAATGAATAAGTTTATACACTTCTTTCATGCTCCTCTTACCTGCCTTTTCTCTAAACTAAGAATCCTTTATGAAGGAATTCAATACACAGAGAAAGGATTGCAGGGAGGGACACCATAATTCAAACCCCACATCACTGGCATAACAAATATTTCATTCCTTCCAGTAGCACCTTAGAGACCCACTACGTTTGTTATTGGTATGAGCTTTCGTGTGCATGCACGCTTCTTCAGATACACTGAAACAGAAGTCAACAGACAGCACGGAACTCACACCCGTGAATGTACCATGCCTTCTGAAAGCAATCCTCTTCCATTCTCCGTGTCTGACACAAAGTACAAGACCCCAAATTCCCCATAAAATATCACATTATAAAGCAATGCATTGATTCTATAGCCGCATTTGCCTTGTCCATTGACATATTTTGACCTGGGGTTGCTTGGCTATTTATTTACTTGCTTAGATGGCTTACTTATTTGCTTATTTGACCGCTTACACCTAGCAAAGTTTGAGGTGGCTTCCAATTTATATTTCAACAAAATTAAAACCAACCCTAAGAATAAAAGTAAACAATCAGCAGTAAATAGGGTGGGAAGAATATCATAAAGCAAAATCATAAAAGAGTTTAATAAAAAACCACAACAGCAATAGCAGACTAAAACCATATCACCAGAGGCTCTGGTTTAACTCACACCTACCAACCCCGGGAGTCTTTATTAAAGCAAGATTTGGGGGAGGGGGCTCTCTTTGCACAAAATACCTCTCTCCTGTCCTTGCGAACCGCTTCAACAGCCAAGCAGTTTTTCCAGCTGATCCAAGAGAAATATGCCATCCTAAATTTGATTTAATTCTCTCCTTTAGGGCAGCAGAGCACATAGAATCACAGGATTGTGGGTCTTAGAATGAACCCCAAGGTTCATCTATTCCAATCCCCTGTGCTGCAAATGTCTTTGCCCTCTTCTATAGAGGTGTTCAGATGCTACAAGTGTATAGTCCATGTATCCATGTACACACTTCTACCATAATCCACATGTACCGTTCAATGAATATACAGTTTATGAATCTGTACACAATAGCTGAGCTGTGTGAATCAACAAGTGTCCACTCTTTCACATGTGTAGAGGCAGCTTGTTCCTGTGTTCAATGCAACACACAAACAAGCCTCATGTGATAGTCCTTCAAGAATAGTGAGTGCGGCGGGGGGTGGAACTCTCACTTCTCACAACTGGGTAACTACAGCCCTATCAATGCAGCTAATGACTGCATTAGCCATTTTTGCAGCTGCCATGCTGTCAGTCATATCCAGCAATTCTGAGCTCCTTTTCACAAGCCAGGCATCACCCATCCTCTAGTTTGCAACTGCCTATCATCCATGAAGGGACCCAGGTGGCGTGGGTTAAACCACAGAGTCTAGGGCTTGCCAATCAGAAGGTCGGCGGTTCGAAGCCCTGCAACGGGGTGAGCTCCCGCTGCTCGGTCCCAGCTCCTGCCCACCTAGCAGTTCGAAAGCACTTCAAAGTGCAAGTAGATAAATAGGGACCGCTCCGGCGGGAAGGTAAACGGTGTTTCCGTGCGCTGCTCTGGTTCGCCAGAAGCAGCTTTGTCATGCTGGCCACATGACCCGGAAGCTTCTGCGGACAAACACCGGCTCCCTCGGCCTATAGAGCGAGATGAGCGCCACAACCCCAGAGTCGGACACGACTGGACCTGATGGTCAGGGGCCCCTTTACCTTTATCATCCATGTACCACTCAAAAGACATCAAAGGCAAGCTATTGGTTTAATGGAAAGCACCCCCAAACAAAAGATTCCTGCTTACCTGTATATTTTATACCGGGTTGTAAATCCCTGACGATGTCTTTCCACAAAGGATAAGTAGCTCCGCGAGTGGTGGAAGGGCCCCCTGTCTGATATAAGCCAATCAAATTCCTTGGAGACATGTTGGTTGGTCACAGCGGGTTGCTGGTGGGAGGGCTGCACTGTTATATGGTCCCATATAAAGAGGAAGTAGAGGAACTCAGCAAGCCTCCAGTTCATGCTTTTCTGTCTGCCTTTTTCCTCTCATTCTTGCTCCATTCTGTGGAGTCCTGTGTAGGTAGGGGAAAGAGGGAGTAGAGGAAAGGTGGGAAGGGAAGAAAGGAAAGAGAAAAACATGGGCAATGAAGGGTGGTTCCAGTGCTCGTTTTTAAATTACCAATAGGATATTTGCCTACAGTTTCCACTTGCTTTCATCCAGAGGTATTCAAGAGCCCACACCCAAACACTTTCCATTGCTGAAGGCTGTCATTCCGCCTTCTGTATATGCTAGCCTGACTGTGCTCATTGGAAAACAAAGAGAAAGTTTGTGCTTACAGCTAAAGGTGTTTCATAAAGATAGACAGATTGAGAGTTTCATAAAAATGCATACAGTGGTGCCTGGCTAGACGAATTTAATTCGTTCCACGGGTCTTTTCTTATAACAAAAAATTCGTCTAGCGAATCCCATAGGAATGCATTGAATTTTTTTTGACTTTTTTTTTTGCCCATAGGAACACATTAATTGAATTTCAATGCATTCCTACGGGAAACCGCGATTCGCTAGACAAATTTTTCATAAAACGAATTTGTCTAGCGAGGCAACCTCCGCTCGAAAAATCCTTTCGTTAAGCGGAAATTTCGTTAAGCAGGGCATTCGTTAAGAGAGGCACCACTGTAATTGTCCTTATAACAGCACATCAGCAGTGCAGAAATGAACCTCAAAAGCTACAGCAAGTGGAATGGCAGACTGTGTGTGACATGAGGCCTTGATGTTCATGCATGTGCACTGATGTACACCTGATCTTCAAGGCACAATATCTCTGCCTCTTCCTTGAAGACTGCATTCTTGTGCATAATAACTAAGTATGTTCAAGGGATTATTCTTCACCAAAGTGTTCTCCAAAGTGTTCTCTACAAGACTGCCTTACCCCACATGTGCCCACATGACTGGATCAACCAGTGAAACAGGCACTACTACAGGTGCCACATAATACCAGTTCCACATTTGTAAGAACCTGAGCAGTGTGTGAGCAGTGACTACAACTTTGGAACTCCCTGCCTATTGAGATCAAGAAGCCACCTTCAGTGTACTCTTTTCGGTGCCTGCTAAAAACATTCTTGTTTAAACAAGCCTTACCCAGATGCTTAGAAAGTTGGGATGATTTTAATCTTTTTCGGTAATTTAACTTTCATATGTTTTAAAGTAGGGTTGTGAATTTTTTCTTTTGTATTTTTTCTTTTCTTTTTGATAATCAAGCAGTATATCATTTTTATGAAATAAATAAACTCTGGGTCCCCGGATGTAGTTGGACTGCACGTCCCATCACCCTAGGCAGCTTAGCCAATGGTCAGGGATGATGGGAGTTGTAGTACAACAAAATATGCAGTGGCTAGGCTACCTAAATGTCAGGTGTTCCCTCTGTTGTTCAGTAAGGGCATTAAGATCAACAAATAGGCCCTAGTTAGCCCTAGTTAGTACGTTTCCGAGCACAATTCAAAGTGTTGGTGCTAACCTTTAAAGCCCTAAATGGCCTCGGTCCAGTATACCTGAAGGAGCGTCTCCACCTCCCTCATTCTGCCCAGACACTGAGGTCCAGCACTGAGGGCCTTCTGGCGGTTCCCTCGTTGCGAGAAGCCAAGTTGCAGGGAACTAGGCAGAGGGCCTTCTCGGTGGTGGTGCCTGCCCTGTGGAACGCCCTCCCAACAGATGTCAAAGAGGAAAACAACTACCAGACTTTTAGAAGACATCTGAAGGCAGCCCTGTTTAGGGAGGCTTTTAATGTTTAATTGTTTTATTTCATTTTTCTGTTGTAAGCCGCCCAGAGTGGCTGGGGAAACCCAGCCAGATGGGCGGGGTATAAATAATAAATTTATTATTATTATTATTATTATTATTATTATTATTATTATTATTATTATTTACAGAGGCATGGTGTTTATCAGCTTCTTCACTGGTAATGCGGGTGTTGTAGAATGTGCTCCTTGCTGAAATGTGAGAGGCCCCCATCACCACTGGCATTCCTCTTGCCTGTTTACACAAGCAGTTTCTTGACCTCTTAACACAAGTATTTTGTTTTAATTGCACAGCAGCTTTAATGGGATCGTTTTGTTGCTCATTTCAACACTGGTTTGCATTTTAATGTTTTAATCATAGGATTGTAGAATCGGAAGGGACACTGAGGATCATCTAATCCAATCTCCCTGCATTGCAGCACCCATGACTTAAGCATCTAAAACTTAAGCATCTGCTTAAATATCCTCAAGTGAAGGAGAGTCCACCACCGTCCGAGGGACTCCGTTCCACAGTCGAACAGCTCTTACTGTCAGAAAGCTCTTTCTGAGAGTTCAAAGAATAGAATCGTAGAGTTGTTAGGAACCCCAAGGGTCATCTAGTCCAACCCCCTGCAACGGTGGAATCTCAGCTAAAGCATCCATGACAGATGGCTATCCAACCTCTGTTTAAAAACCTCCAAGGAAGGAGAGTCCACCACCTCTCGTGGGAGTCTGTTCCACTTCCAAACAGCTCTTACTGTCAGAAAGTTTTTCCTGTATGTTTAGTTGGAATCTCCTTTCATGTAACTTGAAGCCAATGGTTTGAGTCCTACCCTCCTACCCAGAGCAGGAGAAAGCAAGCTGCTTCCCTCTTCCATGTGACGGTCCTTCAGGTATTTGAAACTGGTTATCATATCTCCTTTCAGTCTCCTCTTTTCCAGGCTAAACATACCCAGCTCCTTCAACTGCTTGTCATAAGGCTTGGTTTCCAGTTAGATCTGTTCATGTTAAAATGCAGACTGAACATAATTCTGCTCCATCCTGATATTGAATTGGAATCTCATTTCTTGTTACTTGAAGCTATTGGTTCGGGTCCTACTGTCCGGAGGAGAAAACAAGCTTGCTCCATCTTCCATGTGACAGCCCTAGAGATATTTAAAGATCATATCTCCTCACAGTCTCCTCTTCTCCAGCCTAAACATACCCAGCTCCCTCAACCATTCCTCAAAATGCTTGGTTTCAAGACCCTTGATGATCTTGGTCACCCTCCCCTGCACATATTCCAGCTTCTCGATATCCCTCCTAAATTGTGGCACCCAGATCTGGACACAGTACTCCAGGTGTGGTTTGACCAAGGGAGAATAGAGTGGTGATAAGATCTGGACATTATACTTAAGTTGATGCAGCCTAGAATCATTAGCTATTGACTTATATTAAACTCCTTTTCACAAGCCAGGTGTTCCCCATCTTCTGGGATCGTTTTATTTATTGCATTTTAATTATGTTGTATTTTTCATTCTGTTTTTTTTAACAACGTTGTGCAACTGTTGCTTTTTTCTATACATTACCTCTACTACCACCAGTGCTTTTATTCAAGAAAATGGGTGCCAGAACTCACCATGAAGTTGTTACAGTAAGTCAGCAGGTGACTCGGGCCAAATTCCAATGCCTCTGATTATTTTACCCAGCAAGTAAAATAAATGTGCCTCCCTCCCTCATTCTCTTAGATTCAGGCGGATGGCTAGGGCAGCTTGGAAGGGCCTTTGTGCAATCGTGTGTGTGTGTGTGTGTGTGTGTGTGTGTGAATGAATGAATGAATGAATGCAACAGTAGATGCCTGGCTGGAAAGCTTAAAGCCCACCACTACTACACAGGAGACAGACTGAAGAAAAGGAAACACAAATTAGCCCCGCCCCAATCATGGCTAGAAGTGGTTAGGTGCTAGGTGGAGTCATAGACCTTTTTAAAAGTGTAGAGTCGTACATGCTGCCCAGCTTCTGCTATGACTTCAAATGTTTGTTTTGGGCTTCTGGGAAGTACATAAAGGCAAGAAGCGGGCAGGGGAGCCTACAACAGCGCCCACCTGAAAGGTGCTGGAACTGCGCTCCGGTGCGCACTGACTGATAAAAGCACTGACTACCACTATGAATAATAATAGTAATAATGGCAGTTCTTTTACAAAAAAAATATCTGAGGGCACAGGTTGGGGAAGCCTGTACTACAGCAGTATTATTAAACTTTGGGTTGAGAAACATCACTCCCACTCTCTCTATAGTTTTAGATGGTTAGTTAAAATGCATTATTTTTTTGGCGATGTTTAGAGGAGAGACCTGATTGAGGCTACTAGTAATTTTCCTTTACTGCTTTGCTATGTGTTTTTTATAGGATTCTGTTATGAATTTTATGTGATCACTTTAAGAGACCACTACTTGAAGAATCAAAGTGGTGACATCCAAAGTTGACAAGAAATGCTATCAGAAAGTATATAGAAACTGTCAGAGGCACATGAATCTAATGAAATGTCCAAGGTTTTATGATTGGAGTGAGCGTAGTACTCAGAATCATTCTGAAGGGAGTGAGCATGCTAACAACTGTAAGCTAGCCCTGCACTGAGCAATTAAGAAACAAAATGCAATTAAGCATCGTCAGAAGTAATTAAGTAAATAAGTTGAGCAATTAAGCTTGTGATTTGTGGGCTACATCACCTGCACAAATGGATTTTTGTCATAAAAGGACTATAATAGAGAATGGGACTTGGAGAGAGAGAGGAAGGGAGAGGGAGAAGATGAGGTTACTCCTCATCTTCAAAAAGAGGGGGGGGGAAGAGAAGACCCAGGTAACTACCAACTGGTGAGCTTGACATCAATACCAGGAAAGGTCTAGAACATATAACAGTTGGCCTGTGAGAACTTAGAAAAGGATGCTGTGATTACTAAGAGCCAGCATGGGTTTCTCAAAAATAAGTCATGCCAGAAGAATCTCATTTCATTTCTTTTTTTAATGAAGTTACAAGCTTGGTGGATCAGGGGAATGCTATGTTCCTTGGTTTCAGTGGGGCTTTTGACAACGTCCCCCATGATATTCTTGTAAGGAAGCTGGTAAAATGTGGGTTGGATGAGGTAACTGTTAGGTGGATTTGTAGCTGGTTGACTGACTGAACCCAAAGAGTGCTCATTAATGGTTCCTCATCATCCTGGAAAAAAGTGGGGTTCTGCAGGGTTCTGTCCAGAGCCTGTTGTTCAATGCCTTTAGAAATGACTTGGATGAAAGAACTGAGGGGATGCTTATCAAATTTGCAGATGACACCAAACTGGGAGGGATGGCTAATGCTGCAGAAGACAGAATCAGAATTCAAAATGACCTTAACAGATTGGAGAACTGGGCCAAAGCTAACAAAATTAATTTCAGTAGGGACAATGTAAGGTTTTGCACTTAGACAGAAAGAACCAGATGCATAAATATAAATTGGGGGACACCTGGCTTACTAGCAAGACATATGAAAAAGATATTGGGGTCTTGGCATACCACAAGCTTAACATGAGTCAACAGTGTGATGCAGCATCAAATGAAACTAATGCTATTCTAGGCCGTATCAACAGAAATATAATGTCCAGATCAAGGGAAGTAATAGTACCACTCTCTTCTGCCTTGATCAGACAACACCTGGAACACTATGTCCAATTCTGGGCACCACAATCTAATAATGATGTTGACAAGCTGGAATATGTGCAGAGGAGGGCAACCAAGATGATCAAGGGTGTGGAAACCAAGACTTACTGTATATGGAGTGCTTGAAGGAGCTAGGTATGTAGCCTGGAAAAGAAGAGACTGCGAGGAGATATGATAGCCATCTTCAAATACCTGAAGGGCTGTCACATGGAAGAGGGAATAAACTTGTTTTCTCTTGCTCTGGAGGGTAGGACTTGAACCAATGGCTTCAAGTTACAAGAAAGGAGATTCTGAGTAAACGTACGGAAAAACCTTTCTGACAGTAAGAGCTGTTTGACAGTGGAACGGTCTCCATCAGGAGGTTGTGGACTCTCCTTCCATGGAGATTTTAAAGCAGAGGTTGGATGGATGGCTGTCATGGATACTTTAGCTTAGCAGGATACCCAGAACCAAAAAGGTCCCTATCTCAGAGGTCTCAATTCTATTGCAGTTTTTGAAAACTGGTAAGAAACAGTTATTTCCAAGCTGTTGTTTCTTATCTTCTCCATTGCCTTGTGCAAACGAGTGAGCACCCTGCCCCCAGCTCTCCATGCATGCATGCCAAAGAATGGAGGAGCTGGATGTGTGTGGAGATGACCACAATTAATGGCTGGTTTGCAAGTCAAGTCAGTATTGATGGACTCCTGATCATGGCTTGAGGTCATCTGCATACACAAGGACACAAAATGCCAGCACATGGCTTTCTACCTATCTACAGGGGAGGGCGTTACTCCTCAGAAGACTGGCTTCATTATGGCCTAAACTTCATGTGCCAGAAAGGCATAATCAATTTGTTGTCATTGCATCTGGTTTGGCCCTGAGTAGGTGAATGACTGTCAGTTAGTGTCGTCTGCTCATGTTCTACAGGTAAAGAGGGAGATAATTTGATAGTAAAGAGAACTCAGGGGAACTCAGGCCTGGCAGTTCCCTCATTGTGAGAAGTGAGGTTACAGGGAACCAGACAGAGGGCCTTCTTCTCGGTAGTGGTGGCCGCCCTGTGAAATGCCCTCCCATCAGATGTCAAGGAAATAAGAACCTATCCTATTTTTAAAAGACATCTGAAAGCAGCCCTGTTTAGGGAAGTTTTTAATATTTAATGCTGTATTGTTTTTAACACTCAATTGGGAGCTGCCCAGAGTGGCCGTGGAAACTCAGCCAGATGGGCAGGGTAATAATAATAATAATAATAATAATAATAATAATAATAATAATAATAATGTATATAAGGGCATTGAAACTCTCCATAGGCCATGCCACTCACTGACACTTTCCCATTCCCCTCTCCCACCCCACCTGTTGGTTTATCCAAACAAGGTAGGATCAGAAACCACGGATTGATCTTCAGTTCTTCGGGTGAACTAAAGTTTAAATTAACCCTGTTCAGATGAACAATGCAGTGTGTTTCATTTCAAATGGAAGTGAATGCTTCTGAGATCCTTGCAACTAAACCAGAGGAGAAGACTTGAGGGAGTGGGTGCACAAGCCTGAGACTTGTGCATGTAACACTAAACTATTGTTTAGCATTATATCCAAGCCTTTCCATAGTGGGTTACTGAAATGGCTTTTGACCCTGTTTAGTTGAATTACTGATCCAGGCCTGAGATTCCCACCTTTGCATTAAGTCTTGAAATACCAGGTCAGTGCTGCTCCTCCACATAAAATGCCCCCTTTTAGAGGGTCATTACAAAGCTCTTGTTTCATATTCCAAGCCCGCCCTTGGCTCCTAGCATCAGACTTAGATGTCTGTTCCCCTTCAGACAAGATGTTCTCTCACTTTCCCAGCCTCACATAACCTGTTCTTGCTAGAGTTGGGGGAATCGGAGATTATAAAACTCGATAATGAAACAAGCTGCCTCTCACTTCACGTTCACACACAATTAGTCTATGTACGGTTGTTCTTATTTTCATGTCCCACATTTCATAAGACACACACCCCGCAATGCACAAAATAAGAAGGTCACAGCTTCCTGTGGCTTTCACTGGAGAGAAACAGCTAACGAATTGCTCTTGGTAGACCACTTTGCTGCAGCTGTACTACTTGCCTTCAGGGCTACATAACATTCTGAAAGGTAAAGAATTGAACAATGAGTCAGCTGAAGAGTTGGTAGTGAGGAAAGAATATAAGGTGGTCTGAAAGGAGGCTCTAACATCAGCTGAACCTATAGCCAGTTCACCAGGTCCTATGGGCTGACCCAGCTTGGATGTTATGCTTAAACCAGTGTAGTGCCTCCCAGAGGTTGTTGAACTCCAACTCCCTTCAGCCCCACTTAGCATGGCCAATGGTCAGCGATGATAGGAATTGGAGTTTGACAATATCTAAACATTGGCCAAGAGGCTAAACCATTGTTTAAAATGATGAGAATGAACCACAGCAAGCCTCAGGGTCGCATCCTTCCCCCTCCAATATAGTTGTGAGGAGGAAACAGGAAGTTTTTGCTGCCATTTTTGCATAATCACAGTTTCTTCAACCACCTGAACTCAGCAAACTGTGGTTAACGTAAATATAATTTTATTCAAAACAGCAAACTTCGAAGCTGGCCATGAAGCTGGCTTCTTTAAACACAAAGGTACCATTGGCAACAGTTCAGTGTGGGTATAGAGAACCTGTGGTACTCCAGATGTTGCTAGATTCCAAGTCACATCGGCCCTAGCCAACATAGTCAGTGGTCAAAGATCATGGGGATAGAACTGCAACAGCATCCAGAGGGCCACAGCTTCCCCAACTTGTAAGGGAAGCTGAAGGATAGGGAATGGCTGAAGGTCACCCAATGAGCTTTATGGTTGAACAGAAAGCTTTGCAGCCAAACAGAGATTTGAGCCTGCACTTCCCCAACAAAGCTTAACGCTTCCAAACCATTGCATCAACTGGTTACGTATACATATACACACATGCACACATACCACCACCACCACCAAAGCATCTTGTGTGCTACAAGCAGTGTAAACCAGCAAAAACCTATTACATTAAAAAAATCACTTTTAACACGAGGAGAAGCTATCTGGCCTGGAGAACAGATGTGCTCCTTCTCAGGTACCGGTACTTTCAAACTTCAGAGGGTATCCTAACCTTGAATTCTGCTCTGACATATATCAGAAACAAATATTAAGTGTGGAATGTGGTTTTGGATTTTCTCTCATCAATCAAACTTGCTTTCTGTTTTTTTTCCCTGTGTTAATCCAGATATCAGAATGTTCTTTCTCTCTGTGTGACAAGAAATTGCAGTATCTACCAGTAGCCTTTGCAAAATGTGTAACATGATACAGGCTTGCGGAGGAGCAAGGTGCAGGGCAGAAGTAGGAAAAGATGGAGTTTGTCTTGATTCTTGGCCCATGCAGAGAAATATGCTCTCCAAGAGCCAGGACAGGTGTACTGTACTTCTGAGAAACACTGAAGGAGTTGGGTCAATTCAGCTACAATCAGTGTTCCCCAATTGCTGGAGTCTGCAAGTAAGTTTGAAAATAACAGAAGACAGAAGAGCCATTGCCATTTTAAATTAAAGTGTGCCGTTTAATGTGTGCATGTGTCTGGGTGCACATGGGAGTTAATGAAGCACATAGGGCTAAATAATGGTGGCATTGGGTCAGCAGGAGGGAATGAGCCCAATTTTTCAAAGGAGACTGGTGACCCAAAATGATTGCTTTGAACACCCATAGTAAACATGACTTCTATTATGTAGTTTTGTTATATTATGGGTTTTTGCATAACAAATAGGGTATGTAGAGGGGGGGAGTTTTTATACATTGTTTTTATACAGGTGATCTGTAATGCTGGCATTAAATCAAAGTGTACACATTTCACAGCACCATCCATTCTTGATAAGGAAGATCATTCATTGCCATCAAAAGTGGAAGGAAGAGTGTAGCAGCAAGATGGACTATGAGGTCTTCAATACAACCCCATTAGCTATGGTGACAGCAGTCACGAAATTAAAAGACGCCTGCTTCTTGGGAGAAAAGCAATGACAAACCTAGACAGCATCTTAAAAAGCAGAGACATCACCTTGCCTACAAAGGTCCATATAGTTAAAGCTATGGTTTTCCCAGTAATGATGTATGGAAGTGAGAGCTGGACCATAAAGAAGGCTGATCGCCGAAGTATTGATGCTTTTGAATTATGGTGCTGGAGGAGACTCTTGAGAGTCCCATGGACTGCAAGAAGATCAAACCTATCCATTCTTAAGGAAATCCGCCCTGAGTGCTCACTGGAAGGACAGATCGTGAAGCTGAGGCTCCAATACTTTGGCCACCTCATGAGAAGAGAAGAATCCTTGGAAAAGACCCTGATGTTGGGAAAGATTGAGGGCACTAGGAGAAGGGGACGTCAGAGGACGAGATGGTTGGACAGTGTTCTCGAAGCTACGAACATGAGTTTGGCCAAACTGCGGGAGGCAGTGGAAGACAGGAGTGCCTGGCGTGCTATGGTCCATGGGGTCACGAAGAGTCGGACACGGCTAAACGACTAAACAACAACAACAACAACAGCTATGGGGTGGGAAACCTTTCTCAGCTCAAGGGGCCACATTTCCTCATTGGCAAACTTCAGGTGGGCAGCATATGCTAGTGGTGGATGTGGCAGAAGGTAGAAAGTGGGGAGGGTTCTCCCCTCCACACAATAAGCTACATTATAGAAAATCAGAGCTTTACACACATACAAGCTTCCATCCAGGCAAATAAAAGGCATTATCACAGTTTAGTAATACATCCTACCATGGCTGAAGGACTCAAGAAGGGTGTGGAGCCGGGCCAGAGGGGGTGTGGCTTGGAAAGGGGACATGACCTTAGGGGAGGGTCACAAGGGACAGACAGAAATGCCCGGGGAGTGGGGTCCGGCTGCATGCACCCTCCTCACTCCTCATTTCCCTTTTCCTGCATCTTTTCCCTGCTTATCAGTTCTCTGCCCAAGCAACAACTTTTCCTGTCGAAAGTGAGCAGGTAACTCCAGCCGTGTCTTGGACTTAGGTGTTAATTCATCAGTAAGCACTGCACAACAAGCCAGATGGCAGAGTGTTCCCTGCCAGCATGCAAGGCCTCCTTTGCCTTGGGCATCTGCAACCCGTCTCATTGAATATGCACAGTTGCCTCTGATTTTGCTGGAGATGCCCTAGCACAGAAGACCCATCCAGATGAATTAAACTCTCTGGAGAATCGGGCATGTCCACATTCGAGACATCTGACAAGGAGCTGTCAAGAAATACCCATTCTTTTGTCTTATATTTAACTGAAAATGAGGTGCAATTCTCTCAAAGCTCTGGGACAACTCCCACAGTGCCATGGGAAGTACATTCCCTTTCAAACTCCCACCAACAGCTTAAGGCTCATGTGTTTCCCATGTTACAATGAACATGGGGGAGGGGAAGAATTCAGCAGCACGTATAAAGAGCTTGATTGGTTGGCAATCTTGTAGGATAGTTCTCTCCTCTCTCTCCGTCCCCAAATCACCCCCCGCCTCACACATATATCTAAGAAAAAAAGATAGTTACCATCTTGGCTTTTTAATCAGTGGAGGGCAGGTTGTGTTCTGTGGGAAATTGTAGGTGTGGGTTTACTATAGTAGTGACCTTTGCTCGTAGAATTGGGATGTTCCAAACACACACTACTTCCATTTGTGAAATATTACACTGAGATGGACATACATCAGACTGTTGATTGCTCTTCCCCACTTTCAGTGGCCAAAATAACAGTTATACAAAGGGCCCCTGAACCAGCTCTTAGTAAGGTATAAACTGGTGTGTGAAACCAAAGTAAACTACAGTGGTACCTGGGGTTACAGACGCTTCAGGTTACAGACTCCACTAACCCAGAAATAGTATCTCGGGTTAAGAGCTTTGCTTCAGGATGAGAACAGAAATTGTGTGGTGGTGGCGGCAGCAGGAGGCCCCATTAGCTAAAGTGGTACCTCAGGTTAAGAACGGTTTCAGGTTAAGAACGGACCTCCAAAACGAATTAAGTTTATAACCAGAGGTACCACTGTACATGACTGCTCCTCAGTTTTCCTTCCTCTTCCCTCCACCATCAGAAGAAAACCACACCAAAGGGTATACTGCATAATGCGCTCTCTCTCTCTCTCTCGCTCTCTCTCTCTCTCTCTCTGTCCTTTCCTTATCTGTTTCTCTCTACAAATGAATTAGAGATGTGGAAAAGGATCCTTCTTTCACACCTGCCCTTCAGCATCCCCCTCCGCTGTATAATTCTAGCAATTCACACATATACTGCCCCTTATTACAGGTTCTCACGTGCCTACCACATTTCCTTCCCTGGTCCCATACCCTCTAAGCATTGGAGTCACTCATTCTTATCTCTGTATTTATGTCTGTCTTGTCAACGGAGGTGGTGTTCCTACCTGACAGTGCCTCTTCTCCCACCCCAGGCCCAGGCCCACATCCCCTCTTCCTTCTCTCCCATTTCTTGCTTCTCTCACTATCTGATTATTCCATCTCTGAAGCTCCCACCTTCTCTACAGCTGTTTCCCTTTTATCGTCTTGCATTTGTTCAGAGCTGAAACTCCATGTCTGCTTAGCCTTTATACTTCTCTAGCTGAGGCTCCAATACTTTGGCCACCTCATGAGAAGAGAAGACTCCCTGGGAAAGACCCTGATGTTGGGAAAGATGGAGGGCACTAGGAGAAGGGGACAGCAGAGGACGAGATGGTTGGACAGTGTTCTCGAAGCTACGAACATGAGTTTGACCAAACTGCGGGAGGCAGTGGAAGACAGGAGTGCCTGGCGTGCTCTGGTCCATGGGGTCATGAAGAGTCGGACACGACTAAATGACTAAACAACAACAATCCTTAACTATCTAGTTACAGGTAGGTAGCCGTGTTGGTCTGAGTCGAAGCAAAATAGAAAAAAATTCCTTCATTAGCACCTTAAAGACCAACTAAGTTTTTATTTTGGTATGAGCTTTAGTTTTTATTTTGTATGAGCTTTAACTATCTGTTTGACTGGTTTTTGTTTGTTTGTTTGTTTGTTTGTTTGTTGGGTTTTGTTTTGTTTTTTGCTAACCATTGCAGACATTGTCTGTATCTGGATCTAAAAGCATGGCTGTGCCAAAATGATGCAAAATGACTAGGAACTCATTTGCACTCCCCTCTCTTCCGACCCCTCCCGCAAACCTCAGCAGTGCCTCCTTGTTTTTGTTAATCTTTTGGCTTCGTCGGGGGGGGGGGCAGAATCTTACTGGTGTTTTGCCATCTGGAGGGAAAGGCCGGTAGAACTGAGGGAGTTGGCAGCAGATTCAGGACAGACCAAGAGAAAAGAAAAGAGAGGACTTCTTCAAACAACACAGAACTAACTTACAGAAGGGGTTGCAGTGTGGTGCCTATGGGGCAGTTGAGGTCTTCCCCGAAATGCCTGCCCATCCTCTGAGACACCTCTACTCACTGCCCTCCTGGGTCATGAAGTGGTGAGGGCTGTTACATTTTCCCCCTCCTTTGAGTAGTACACAGGGCTGGAGGATAAAGTTTCCCACTTCCCTCTTCAGTTCTATGGTGCTTTTCAAGGCTCATACTAACTCTGCTGGGATCTGAGCTTTATTCAGATGGCTTGCAAAAGTGAAGCATGTGAGGGCACTTTCTCCTTCCATGACTCTGGTGGTGGAGGCAGAGGGGTGACCAGGTGGGGTAAGGCCCACAGGGCTCAGCCGGAAAATCCAAATGTGTCAGAAGTTTTTTCAAAAGAAGATTGGTAAACCCTGACTTGTGGACTGCACTGCCACAAGACATGACAATGGGCACTAAGTAAGGTGGCTTTAAAATACAAATTCATGTCTAAATGGAGCCTCCATATTCAGGGACAGTGTATCCCTGAATGGTAAAGCACAGAAGGAAGGGAAGGTTATTGCCTGCTTGTGGGCAATCTATGGGAAGACCTTTGCAATTAGAGACACTACACTTACAATTTGCACTTGAGAGTTAGAACGGGGGTGGAGATGGGGTGTCTCTATGGCCACACTTGAATCATTTGCCCATGGTGCCAAGTTGCCCTCCCTTCTCATTTCCGCACACCACAGACAAGCAGAATATGGAATGGATTGTCAGAAGATGTTGTGCTGGCCAATGAGTAAAATGGCTTTAGGTTATGTCAAGGTTATGAGGGATAGGATGTATCTGCTGATGTTACTCATGAAGGTGAAATGGACCCTTCTGATTCTGAATACAAGTTACTGAAGAAGAACAGACAAAAAACATTTTCGTTTTTTTCCTTTCATTTGATGCTTCTATTTTTTTCCCTTTCATTTGATGCTTCTATTTTTTCTTTCATTTGATGCTTCTATTTTATCTGCTATGCCTATCTCTGTTTTTATTATATTGTATATATTTTGGATGTTACTGTACTTTATGGTTCAGAAGGGGTGTAACTTAGGGCTTATCCACAGTTCCTCTTCTCCTACTGCTTTCCTCCAGAGAAAACTGTTTTTGGCAGTCAGTCTGATCAAACAGCAATTCAGGTTTTACCCGGATTGACATTTGCCCTAACTTAGAGCTAAAGAACAGGTTTTCCCTTGGGGGGAAAACAGAGCAGGGGGGAAACTGGCTGGGCTCCATGCTTTCTAGGTGTGAGACAAGCAGAAGTGTAGGTGAGCCTTTTCTATCAATCATCTACTTCGCATGCAAAAGATCTGACATTTTCAGGCAGGGCAAGGGCTGCCCTCTGCCTCAAAACCTGGAGAGCTGCTGTCAGTCAGCATAGACTGTACTGAACTAAATCACCCAATAATATTTAAAAAGTCACATATCCTCATAGCTAATAATTCCAAAGTTTCTGGGAACAGAAAAAATTAGCTAACCAGGGCCTTGGGAACCAGGAATGTTTTAAAATTCATACAGCAAGTTAATAAAGAGAGGGTCAGACACAGCTCACCAAGGAGAGAATTCCATAAACAGGGAGCCACCACCAAGAAGGCCAATGCAAACCAGGTAGTACCCAGCAGCAACATCACCAACAGATAACCTAACTAGTTTAGAAACCTGATGTTAAACTAGTTTAGAAACCAGCTGATCATAGGGCCTGATATGCTTGGTAGTTTCCCATCAGAAACCTGCTTTTTATAAACCTGACATTTAGAGACATCAGCATCCTTCAGCCCATGTAATCTTTACTTCACTGTTCCTGCATATGGATAGCTGGAGTGCCTTCAGTATGAACAGCTCCAGAGAACACATACATACAAGTGAACTGAGACCAAGCAGATACACAATGCAGGTACGTTGTCTGTATATAAAGTACTGTGTGCAGCAGAGGGAAGAACAGCAGCAGCCAGCAAAAAGTCATCCAGAACAAATATAAGACATTAGCTAATATATTTATTTTAGAGGTGTTGGAATCTCTCAGTAGAAGGCAGCTTCCTATGTTCCTATGAATGGAGAAACAGAAAGAACAACAACCACTGCTTGGTTTAAGAGCCTAACAGGTGCTAATGAAATTCCGTGGAAGAACACTGAGCAAGTGGTAGACATTATAGGTTTTTAAACAGAGGTTGGATTAGATTTTTATCTGTGATTTCTGCTCTGTGGGGGGTTGGATTAGATAACCTCTGGGCTGCCTTCCAGCTTTACAGTTCTATGATTCTAAAAAGACTCAAGCATGTGTCTAGGTATTGAGAAAAAGCCCATACTTCATAACCTTGTGAAAGGCAGATGCATTGTTACTTGAAAGGAGAATGTCCTTTCTTGCTGTGCATGGCTTGCTGAAGCCACAGCAATAAAAACTTGATTTGAGAACAATGGTGAGAATATAGTGCAGATGGTGGTCGGAAATGTAAAAAGAATGTGCCAGCCAGATAAAATACCTTTCTTCACATTCAGAGAAGCTTCAAAGGAATGTGAAGTAACAATCTGGAACAACAAAGGATTGTGCAAGGACAATGACTGTCTTTAGTTGGGCTGAATTTGACCACATTTCCAATATCCTGGAAGTGAGCTAGGTTGGGCAAAATTGAACATGGTGAGGCAAGTTGGGAGTTGGGCTACATTGTGCCATTGTCCTAATAATCTACAGAGGGCAGAGCTAGCATCCTAGTTCCCTCTGTTGGGGTTGTGGGGTGTGGTCATGCTGGGCTGGCATGAGTGTCCTTCTGCCACTGGGGGACGCAGGTGGTGTTGTGGTCTAAACCACTGATTCCCTTGGGCTAGCCGAATAGGTAGTGATGAACATCACTACCTATTCTGGAAGAAAATTCCATAATTAAAATGCATGCCTTGTGAAGAAGCACTTCCTTTTGCCTGTCATGAAACTCCCACTGTTCAGTTTCACTTATGGATGGAGTTCCCAGCCCTAGCCTTATGCTTCCTTGCTGGGAATTTGCACCCATTGAGGGGGGATGGAGAATACACAAAAATAAAGCAGGGGTAGATAATCGAAGGGTGCTGCCTCCAGATGTTGTAAAACTGCAGCTCCCAGCACTCCTGACCACTGGCAATGCTATCTGGGGCTGATGGGAGTTGTAGTCCAAGAATGTCTGGGAGGCACCATGTTGGCTACCCCAGGCTAAAATCTGAACCAGCCACCTCTAAGATCAGAGGTCAGCAAACTTTTTCAACAAGGGGCCAGTCCACTGCCCCTCAGAACTTGTGGGGGGCCAGACTATATGTTGCCATGATTATGACCCACATTTTTGGCAAAAACCCTTATTGGCACCAACCCCGTTACCCAAATGCGATTTTTTTTTGGGGGGGGTGTTGTTCCCTCATACACCCATGCTGCTTCCTTTGCGTTTTACGCATTGGCAGTTGTTATTTCTCTCGTAAGGCGGGGTGGGGGGCTGACGTAAGCGTGCCATTCCTGTCAGTCCTGGAGAGCGTGTGCGCATGTGTGGGTGAAGAGGAAAGCTGTTGGCGACGCTAAGTCAGGCTGGCGCCACTCAAGCAAAAATATTCTTTTCCCTGTGTGAGGGAAGACGAAGTGTCGGCGGCGGCTATTTACCTTTCCATGGCTCGCACCATGTAGCTAACGAGTAGCCTCCCCAGCAGAGCGCAGAACTGTTTCAGAGTGCAGCTGCCCAGGTGTTCCCCGCTTCCTCTGGCAGGGAGCACCGCTGCCACAGACACAGACAGGTGTCGCTCCCGAGGCGCCTCCGAGCCCCTGCTGCTGCAACTACCCTTCCTGAGGTCAGTTGCCGGCAGCTCTATGGTGGAAATCCAAACTGTGGCTCCTTTTCCCTCTTCCCCACCCCCCACACCAGAAGAAAAGATTGCTGTGCGTGCACGACAGGTGGAGAAGGGGCTTGTCTCAAGCAGTCGCCCACCTCACTTTTGACCCCCAAGCCTGGCTGAGTCGCAAAAACCATCTCTCACACACACTATGCCTGCTGTTTGGATTCCGGGACAGTCCCTGGGCTGGACGTAGAACGCAATTGGGCCTGATCCAGCCCGCGGGCCTTAGTTTGCCGACCCATGTCTAAGATGCTATTCGGTACATTAGGAGAGGGGGGGGGGAGTGAGAGAGGAGACTTCCATCAGCAACTGGGTCCCAGGAGCTCCCAGAAGGGGATCCTCTTACATTCTGCAGTGCAACACATAGCAACCATTCCCCTTAATTAGAGAATGCAAAGTGGAATTAACTGACATGGAATCACTGAAGCCTTTATGGTCTTTACTTTCGTGGGGCTTTTATGACCTCCCACAGCTCAGAATCCTGCGGGACACCAGCTCCTTCCTTGTGGCTTCTTTTTGAAAAGGCTTTTTGGTGTTCTCATTTGCAAAGTGCTTGGCTCCCTTCCATCCTGCCCTCAAAGAATTCTGCCTCTCTCATCCCAATCCCCCGCCCCTATCTATATTCCTCCCTTCAGGCTAAACAACACATATTTTTCCTCCTATGATTTTTTTTTACTTATTTAATTTGTGTTTGTAGAGCAACTCAATGGTATATTAGTGTAATGTAATTACAACTTCTCTCTCTATTCTTTTTTCTTTTTAATGCTTTCAGTAACCAATAAGTGCTACATTTCTTGCTGCTCAGTCATCCTAAACAGTGAGAGTATTAGAGTAGGGACAGGCTGGCCAAGGATCTTCCTTTGCCAAACATAACCGTCTCTTTCAGGGTAGGGAACTGGATCCAAGGTGGTTATTTCTCTTACCACTTGCAAGCCCATTTGGGTGGAATTCTACCTTGCTGTAAATCACACATGAGCTGTAAACAGAGGACAAACATTGGATGGGATTAGCATAACATGTGAACTGGGAAATGGATCAGCTAGCCAAGCTAGCTTCTAAAGATCTAGAAACTTTCTTCTCTTGAACTTCGAATGGGTTTTTATAAATGGCTAAACAAGCTACACACAGAGAGAGAGACTGAATGAACAAAACACAGAAATGTAGGAAGAGAAATGTTAAGATCATGGAATGCCCGGCAAGGCAATCAAGACAAGTAAGAAAGCAATCAAGGCAAGTGGGGAAAGAACAATCAAAGGGATCATCTCAAGGGGGCAGAACAAGAAAGTGGAAAGTTTATCACAAGGCATGGAGATGCAAGCATTGTGCGCAAGATAGTGGTGCTATTTTACCTTGACATTTCTCTCTCTCCTTGTCTTAAAGAAAATATCACAGGTAAAGATTTGCTTTTTCTCTACATAGGAAGCTGCCTTGCATGATGTCAGTATTTGATCATCTAGCTCACTTTATCCAGCAGCACCTGTTACCAGATAATTTTAGCGGCAGATGCCAGAGATTTGCATGCAAAGAAAATACCCTGCCACTGAGGTGTAGTCTCTCCCTAGTGATCCTGGATTGGGCAGGATCACCCATGTGACCAATACTGGAAGTGCTATAGTTGAACAGGATTTTTTCCCTTTGCAAAGTAAACTCAACAACTTTGAGCTGATCCTTTTAAAAAAAATGGGGCTTTTCCTCTTTGCAAAAGAAGCTGCACAACTGTGAGCTGATCCCCCCCCCCAAAACAGGGCTTTCCCCCTTTCCTCCTCTGAAAACTAAGTGTGTCTTATGGTTAGGCAACAAGGCCAGGTCCAAGCAGACCTGTCTGGCAAGACCTTATGAAAAGCGTGTGAGGAAACAGAGCTCCAAGGAGATGTAGAGTGCCAAGAGATAACCAGTCGTCATCAGCTATCAGTCAGTCAATCACCCACTCCCACCACAAGGAGGGAGTAATACCCCTCCCCACCCTCTCACTATATATAAGCATCTGGTGACTTCTGTTTCAGTGTATTTGAAGAAGTGTGCATGCACACGAAAGCTCATGCCAATGACAAACTTAGTTGGTCTCTAAGGTGCTGCTGGAAGGAATTCTTTTATTTTGTTTCGACTACGTCAGACCAACACGGCTACCTACCTGTAACTAGGAAGCGCTATCAACATTCTAAATGGGCTTCATTTGCCAACATAAAAAACAAGAATAAAATCTGATTGGCTACATAGCCCTGTCATAGCATCTCATCCTGTATGTGATCCCTAATTGTCTGGAATCACTTGAAAAGGAACAAAAGAGGCAAAAGTAATATTACCCCTGGATATTTAGAGGTAGACATCATTCCCCATCTTTTGCACCAACATTCATGAATGAATGAATGAATGAATGATATTGAAGCCACACCTGTGTCCAGAATAACATCCCTCCCTGTAGAAGTGCTTAATGATGTTTGCATTAATCTTGGAAGATTGTCTGCTATTCTGAATGAGCAGGAAGAGAGAGACATTTGCAAAGTGGGAAGATGAAAAAGAAAAGCCGGAGTGGGGGTGGGGTGGAGGTAGAGATATGTTAACATTTTGACCTATTGATTTGTACATTTATCTTCCATGTTATAGGTAAAGGTAAAGAGGCCCCTGACCATTAGGTCCAGTCAGGGTTGCGGTGCTCATCTCGCATTATTGGCCGAGGGAGCCGGCGTACAGCTTCTGGGTCATGTGGCTAGCATGACAAAGCCGCTTCTGGCGAACCAGAGCAGCACACGGAAAAGCCGTTTACCTTCCCGCCGGAGTAGTACCTATTTATCTAATTGCACTTTGACATGCTTTCGAACTGCTAGGTTGGCAGGAGCTGGGACCGAGCAACGGGAGCTCACCCCGTTGCAGGGATTCGAACTGCCGACCTTCTGATCGGCAAGCCCTAGGCTCTGTGGTTTAACCTACAGCGCCACCCGCATCCTTCTTCCATGTTACAAGGAGGGTTAATAACAATGGTCGAACACCTGCAGGTAGCTCCAGATTCTGGATGTTTCCGGATGCTACAGTTTACAAGAATTGAAGGTGGTACCTTCTGGATGACAAACTGGTACTTTCCCAAGGAACTATGGTCTCTTTCTCCACACATGCCAACAATGAGGTAATAATACCCCATAGAAATTATTCAATGCTTCTTTCCCCAAAGTTACTCCTTTTCTCTGGGGTTTTTTGTTTAAAGAACCTCACAAGTGGGATTCAGTTCTTATGAGAAGCAGGTCACCTTCCAAACTATATGTTAAAAGCACATTTATACCACTTTAACATTCATGCATTCCCACTAAGAATCCTGGGAACCACAGTTCACCTCTCAGGGAGCTGCAAGTCCCTGCATCCTTAACAAGCATTTATCAAGATTGTGGGGGGCATGTTGTTAAAACAGTACGAGTGCTTTAAATGTATGGTGTGGGTATGACCTCAGGCCGCAAAATGCATGGTGTGTAACCTGTTGGAAGAGAAGGCAGAGTTTAATGGGTTTATACTGGTTTGCCAGCAAATTTCCACCTGTGTGAGAAGGAGAAAAAGTCATTTTGACAGGGATGTCCCCTGTGACCATTATTGTTTATTTTAGTGTGAGAGACCCTGGCTAGCAAGTTTAAAATCTGATGAAGAAATAAAAGGGATAACAGTAGGGTACAAAGCATATACAAGGCATTTGCAGACAACCTTGTGGTAACTGTGGAAGACCCTATGGTTGGAATACCAAGGGTCCTGGAACTGATTTCTAAATTTGGATAAGTAGAAGGCTTTAAAATAAATAAAAGCAAAACAAAAGTGCTGGTGAATAATGTGACTGACCAATATATAAAAGAATTACAATTATTAACAGGACTAATGATTGAGAGGGGGGGATTAAATATCTAGGAGTGTGGATAACAGCTAAGAATATAAATTTTAAAAGAAAACTATATAACAGCTTGGAGAGAAATAAAGAAAAATCTGGAGGTGTAGGGAAGGATGAACTTATCATTATTGGGAAGGATATCAGTAATTAAAATGAATGTGCTGCCAATAATGTTATTTTTATTTCAAGCAATACCTTTGGTCAGCAAGGCACTTCAGAGAATGGCAAAAAGACATTACCAGATTTCTCTGGCAGGGGAAGAAGCCAAGAATAAAATATAAATTGCTGATAGACTCTAAAGAAAGAGGTGGATTCTCCCTGCCAGATTTAAGTATATATTATGAGGTGTCCTGCTATGCTGGCTAAAGGAATGAATATCATTAAAAAAAATACTGATGTTTTAGATCTTGAAGGCCATGATAATAATGGCTGGCATACATATCTGTGGTACAATAAAGTTAAAGTACACAGACCTTTCTAAACCATGTAGTAAGGAAAGTGGTTTATGAAGTAAGGGGAAAATATAAATATAAAATTAGAACAAAAACACCATGGTGGCTTTCCCTGATATCTTTTTAAAAAATTAAACATGAGAAATGATTGGGCAACTTATAAGGAATTATTAATATAAGTAGAACACAAATTAAAATTAAAGAGAATATATAAGAGGACTATTAACTGATTGGTTACAATACCATCAGCTTAATGAAATACTGTATTTAAGATGGACAAAAAGAAAGGTTTTTCTAATTAAACCTCTAATTTTGAAAAAAGTATTGTTAGAAAATAAGACTTAATTGCTTTCTAAAATGTATAAATTAATATTAGAATGGCATACAAAAGATGAACATGTCAAATCAGTTATGATACCCTGAGCCAGAGACTTTGGATATAATATACAACTTGCAGCATGGGAGAGGCTATGGAACTGGAATTTAAAGTTCATAGCATGTTATACTATATGCAAATGATGTATTGGTGGTATTTAACTCCTAGTAAATTAGCTAAAATGTACAAAACAAGGTCAATACATGCTGTAAATGTAAGGAAAAAGAAGGCACCTTCTATCACATGTGGTGGACTTGTAAAGTAGTAAAAGAATTTTGGAAAATGATATATAATGAACTGGAAAAATGTTTAAAATAACCTTTTCTTTTTTAAAAAAAACCCTGAAGCTTTCATTTTAGGGATTTTAGGTGCTGAAATACCAATGGACCAGATGAGACTATTTATGTATGGGACCGCTGCTGCCCAGATGTTACTTGCCCAGCGATGGAAAGAAGGCATAGTACCTGCCAGAGAAGAATAGCAGATTAAATTGATGAATTATGCTGAGATGGCAAAAATGACCGGAAGAATTAGAAACCAGGAAGACCAAAAATTTAATAAGGAATGGAGAAAATATATAACTTGCCTTAAAAATCATTATAAACAATTAAAACTATTCCTGATTGTTCAAGTTACTTCCCAAAAACTTGATCCATGTTGCCTTTACAACAGCCGTATATGGTATACAGTGGAACCTCGGTTTATGAACACAATTGGTTCCGGAAGTCTGTTCATAAACTGAAGCGTTCATAAACTGAAGCAAACTTTCCCATTGAAAGTAATGGAAAGTGGATTAATCCGTTCCAGACGGTCCGCGGAGTAACCGTTCATAAACTGAAGCGAACTTTCCCATTGAAAGTAATGGAAAGTGGATTAATCCGTTCCAGATGGGTCCACGAAGTACTTAAACTGAAGCGTTCATAAACTGAAACATGGGTGTAATTGGTTCCGGAAGTCTGTTCATAAACTGAAGCGTTCATAAACTGAAGCGAACTTTCCCATTAAAAGTAATGGAAAGTGAATTAATCCGTTCCAGATGGGTCCGCGGCGTTCATAAACCGAAAATTCATAAACCGAGGTGTTCATAAACCGAGGTTCCACTGTATTAGTTACAAAAATAAAAGCCAGTCCCATTATTCCATTCCAACCGCTTTCGCATTTGACCCTGATTTCCACTGATATGTGGCACCCAAAAGCCCCCCCCCCAATAAACACAGCCCTTGAGCTGAAGAAAGGTTGTTTTCTGCTGTTCCAGAGAAGCGGACACGGAGCAATGGATTCAAACTACAAGAAAGAAGATTCCACCTCAACATTAGGAAGAACTTCCTGACAGTAAGAGCTGTTCGGCAGTGGAATTTGCTACCAAGGAGTGTGGTGGAGTCTCCTTCTTTGGAGGTCTTTAAGAAGAGGCTTGGCAGGCATATGTCAAGAATGCTTTGATGGTGTTTCCTGCTTGGCAGGGGGTTGGACTGGATGGCCCTTGTGGTCTCTTCCAACTCTATGATTCTATGAAAAAAGAGAAAAAGTTCCCTGCCCTGGCTTATTGTTAAAAGCCACCCAGATAACTTAATTGGCTTGAACGCTACAAAACAAAGAAAAGATCCCATCACTTCCAACAGAATTGCTTCTTTGTTCTAATGTTGACTTCTATGTGCCATTTGGAGACTGATTTATTTATTTGTGGGATGGAAATAAGTCGTTCCCTCTTAAAGAGAAAGAAAGAAGAAGAAAAGTCTGAATTTTGTTTCTGTTTCCAGCCATGGAGGCTGCTTTGTCAAAATCGGGAAAGGTTCTGATGGAGCGGGGTGTGCAGCTGAGGCTGAGATTTTCCCTGAAACTCCCTGAGACAATTCAGGGAGACTTGAAACCCCCTTGGTTACCGTGGATCCTGCTGCTGCTGAAGCAAGAAGGCTCCGAAATGGGAGGGAAGGGAATGGCACTGGGTTTTCAAGCTCTTTGCCAGTGAGTCAGCCTCCGTATTTGCCATGGCAGGGGCAGATTCCCTTCTCAATTTGGCTAATTGGGACTAAGTTAAAGATGTGGAGAAGATGTGAAGAACAAGCTGCTGACAAATTTGGCTGCTGGAACCAAGGTTGGTGATGAAGTTGATTCCTGCCGTAGAGAATTGGAAGAGGAGAAGGGTAGCTCTCTGTGTTTTTAAGGTTCCTTGTTTTTGTGGTTACCCTCCAGCCTTAATGGAATAAATGCTTACAAAAGAGGACCCTAGAGTTTAAACTAACCTTAGCTTGATATACCTGGCTGTATTTAAGTAAAAGAGAATGAATATAGAATAAGTTATGAGGAAATTGCATGCGCAAAGCTTGTGAAGTGGAGGAGGAGGGGAAGAGACTTTTATTTTTTCTTCTTTGTGTCAAGGGATGATTACACACACCCCTCCAGAATGAAGATATAATTTAGTTTGGAACTGAATGTAATAAATTTGGAATTGTGTTGGAAAGGGGTATGTGAAAGGGACACTGTATGTGTGTTTATGTATTGTGTTGTGCTGGTTGGTTGGTTGGTTGGTTGGTTGGAAGGGAGGGAGGGTGGGTGGGAACACGCACTCACTATCAAGGAATATTACCCACCCTCACCCAGACCGAGGAGAAAAAAAAAGGAAAAGGAGAAATTGGAAATAAAGACCACAGGTATGAGTTGTTGGAGATGATTGCATTTTCAAAAGCAAGAGAGTCTTGGAACTATGTTTGGAAATATAGTTGATTGAGAAACTGGCAAAGCAATGGTAGAGGGGAGGGGATCTTGCTAGTATTTTAAAGTTTTCAAGGAATAATGGTCTTCCTCTCCAATGGTCCTTGTGGGCCAGTTTCTGTGATGATGTGTGTTGGACTGTATAAAGAGAGCCCTTCTTGTTTAGAGTTAATGCCAGATGGCTGTCTTTGAGAAATAATCTTACAATAGGTAATAGAGTGCAAACACTGTGGAGACAACATGAATTGCAAGATATGGAACTGGATAGGAAATGGACACTGGCTGTGAGGAGTGTAGACTGGAAAAGTGAAGATGGGCAACTACCAAAAGGTGAAGGATGGAGGAGAAGATAGACACAGACAGCAGCACACGCAAGATGAAAGAAAAGAAAAATTAATATAAAATTATAAGTAATGATTTAAAGCAGATAGACAACAGGATGTATAATTTCTTTTGTTCTTTAAGCAAATATGTTATTGTTATGTAAATATACGAGCAGGAATTGCCAAATCGACAGATGGATAATGAGGAAGGAATTTTTTTTATAAAAATGTAAGTCAAATATAAGGAATGAAATGTGAATTAGAAATAAATATGTAATATCAAGCAGCTACTATATGGGGGGAAGTTGGGAAGCATCTAGAATGAAGAGCAAGAAGTCAATTTTTGGAAAAATTGTATTAAATATAATGTAATTTGGTATTGATTTTTTAAAAAATTGCAAAACTAAGAAATATTATTTGACAAAAGAAATACTGTAAAAAGTAAAGAAAAATACAATAAAATTTCATAATTGAAAACAAATTTAACAGCCGTCTAAAAGATCATTGGTGCTACTTAAATACCTGGGAAACTGAAAAGAATATCTTAGCTTGGTGCCAAAATGATGGCAAGGTTGCTGCCAAATGGGCCTCCCTGGCAAGAGCATCTGATCAGCGCCAGCTTAGGGTGGTAGGGTGTCTCTCACACAGGGCACCAAGCCAAGGATGTACAAAACTGAGAAGTTCCATGATTGAGAAGGTTCATTTGGCGGCAGCGGGGGCGGGGGGCACCAAATTTTGGACTCACTCAGGGAGCCATGGTATCGAGGATTACCAAAGTTTGCCCTGATCTCATAAATGGAGAACTAATACAGAGAAGACCCATTGTCTCCTCATCACCCTCCAGACCTCCATCAGTGTGGTGGTTCGTGGGGAAGGGTCTCAGATGACATTTTCAGGGTTCATGCAGGGTTCCTGGAGGAAATAGTCCCTAGATGTATAAGGTTTTAGAAGTCAAAAACAGCCCAGAAAGAAATGGGTAGTCAGTGAACTTTGTAAAGTAAGTTCCCTGAGGCAAAGGCTTTGGGACATTTCACATAGAACCTGCGATCTCGATCTCATGTAATTTGTGGCCCAGTAGCAGCAGGAATCCAATATGGGTACGATTTTCAGATACCCTCATATCTTAGGAACCTGTCTGTACCAACCTATCGACGTTTATTTACCAAAGCCATAATAAATGTATTTCCTTCGGAAGTTCTAAATGGTAGACTGAGAGGCATCAGAATAGGCTTTGTTTATGTTCTCAGGACGTCGATTGCATGAAGCATATTTTACTGCATTGTGGGCAGTACGAGCAAGCAAGGAACCAACTGATCAAATCCTTACTGGAAAATCTGCCAGAAATATCTGAATCCTCCCATATTAAATATCTTTTGGATGACAGGTCTAATGATATTACACTGGCCATGGCAAAGTTTCTCTCGGAAGTTAAAAGAAACAAGGAGCATCATTTGTGAGGCAAAACAAAACGACCGCCTCGATTCCTCCCTCTTTTGTGGTTGGCTGTCTTAATGGTGTTTTGTTCTGAAATTGTTCGATGGGTCTTTGGACCACAATAAAGATTTTATTTATTATTTATTATAAAGTAAGTTGAGTTCGTTACAGAAATAGTGGGATATAATATTATTATATTATATTAATTATTACACTACATTATAAGCATATCACTGGGTAGTTTAAAAACAAACAAACCTTAAAGCAGTTTACAAAAAATAAAACAGTAAAATCAATAAGAATTTACTATCCTATTTTAAAACATACAAAAATTAAAATACTAAAACAGATTAAAATTATTTCAATTTGCATTTATTTATTATTGCAAATATTTCAATTGCATTTAACAGCTTGCCAGTTCTCCATGGGTGGGAATGAATTCAATGCAGGCAGATGAGCTTTGGAAGATCGGGTCCTCCCTCAAAGAGTGTTGCAGTGAGACCTGGAAACCGACACCCTATGCTGTGGGTGGGTAAGATTGGTCAGCCACAACACCCGATTGGTAGGTCCCTTAATGTTGGGTTCAATCTGGCCAATGGGGCGCAGTCCAAACGGATCGAGGGACCTATATATACCTATGCACGTGACCCAGAGCTTCCTCTTTCGGTGCGTGCATTCGGAACACCCGCCCACCTTTCCCTACTTTTAGGGCTTGTTGTGCTTGATCTTGCTGTGCCATCGTGTGTCGTCTGTCATAGGGACAGGGGCACGGCAGGAATTTCCCCTACTTGGCTAATTGGCTGGTGCCATTTGGGTTTCACCTGCCGTGTAGCAAATCGTCACAACTTGTAAGATTGTGCATAGGCACTGGTTCAGGTGATCGGGATGGGAGAAAGCTCTCGCCATCCCTATGTGAAGGGTATTCCGTTAAAGGAATCCAGGGACTCAAATGGTTTGGTCAACCCCTGAGAGGAGGTTGTGCCCATGCCTGAGTCCAGGAGGACATCTGGGTGGTGGACATACGGTAGTATGTCCCCGGCTTTCTGCCTATCTAAGTGTTCACCCTTGGCTAACCTATGCTGGTGCCCTGGGTCAGTGCTACCTGCAAGGGTGCAGGGACCTAGTCGAACAAGAGCCTATGCAACCACTCACTTTCTGTAACCAATAAAGTTGTAGCCTAAATTCTGCCAAAAACCAAACCAAAATTTTGAGTCTTGTGTGAATTTATTTAGGGGGGAGGTCTCTGGATCTGAACACGAAAAAGAATAAATTGTTCAACCCCTTCTCTAACACCCTATTTCACTTTCATGTTGGTTACTTTCCTTCCTCCATGGCAGCACTGGATCATATTGGACTGCTTGATCCTTTGACTTCCTAGCCTGCTAAGAAGAGGATAGCTTGTGTTTCCCATGCAAATGCATCAAGATAGTGCTGAGGCCACACTTTGTGGTGGCAGTCAAGCACCATGGTGCTTAAAAGTAGGTCTGCCATATTTTGAAGAGCAAAAAAAGAGGATGCAGAGCCCCCTTGCTTTCCACAGTGCACACGCATTGGGGGCACACACCCCATACCCTCAAACAACAACAATAATAATTTTATTATTTATACTCCACGCATCTGACTGGGTTGCCCCAGCCGCTCTGGGCAGCTTCCAACATATATAAAAACATAATAAAACATTAAACATTTTAAAACTTCCTTATATAGGGCTGCCTTCAGGCGTCTTCTAACGGCATAATGGCATAAAGAAATACAATATGATGGTCCAAGCAGTATGGTTATCAAAGGAAAGGAGCTAAGCTTTTAGGGGGGAAATGGGGTGCCAAGTGCTTCAGCCATCCCCTCCACTCTTGTGCTCAACAAGTAAAAACATATTACAGTATAGTAGTAACACATTGAACTTGGCCTGGTAGCAAATTGGCAAGCACCGCAGACCTCAGAGAACAGGTGCAGGCAAGACCTCACTCCCATCAGCAATCATGCTGCAGCATTCTGCACAAATTGCATCTTCCAGATCAAGTGCATGGGAAGCCATGAGCAGCTGCCGTGAAATACTATCCTCTTAGCAGGCAAGTAAATGGTTCCCCCAGCCAGCCACATTTTGTAGTTCAATTTGCACGGCTTGCAATATGGAATACAACATGAACGCAGAAATCCAAAACAATTTTCTGAAAAGGCAATACAAAAAGCTGACTCTCACAATTAAGACAGGCAGCGACAGGCAACCAACAGGAGCAAGAAAACATCCATTAAATGCACAACAGGGGCAGGAAAACATCCATTAAAACAGTTTTAAGCTGGCACTGAAAAGGCAAATGAAGCTGTGCCAAACCGACATTTGTGGGGGAGGGTGCTGAGGGCTGGTCTAAGGTATTTCGCTGCCTGAGACGAAACAGGAAATTATATTTCCCTCCCCACTCAATCTTCCCAGTCCTCACCCAAAAGGTTGATGGTAGAAATGGGCAAACCTTTCAATCTCTCATTTTCCCAATCTTAAATTCTGTTGCCCACTTTTCCACATTGGTTTGCAGTACGGTACAGTAAATGAATAGTAATAAAAAGCCTCATAAAAGCTGGTGAGCATTTTTAGTGAATTTCTCCTAATACACTGCTTAGCGAAGCAGCTTTTTTGCATATTATTTTCACAAATATATGCATTTTTTCATTCACACTTTTACCCTCATATATTGCACTCTTGTAGACATTAATTGGCTGGAGCACAATTTGGGAAAGTGCAAGTTTCAACAGATCTGCTGTGTTTCAGTCTGCATATTGCTTTGGAAAGTGCAGGTTCCGGGGAGTTGCTTGAAACACAAACCAAATCGAATTTCCCATCCCTAGTGCACAGTATCTGAGACAAGTGCCTTCCCTGGGAATAAACCACAACAATAATCAATTCAACAACTGACAGTTTGCTGTTGTTGCACACAGGGCTGGCCCTGTTGTTAGACAGAGTAAGATGACTGCCAGCGTGGAGAAGGGGTTAAGTTGTTGGGGCCTGGGGAACAGGGGTTCAAATCACCAGTCAGCCATGAAGCTCTCTGGGTGACCTTGGGGGCCTAGACATTATCTCTCACCCTGAATTACCTCATGGCATGGGGAGGGGGAGAGCCATGTATGCTCCCTGGGAGCAAAGGTGGAATATAAAAACAAAGATGTAAAAGCAAATAAATAAATACAGATGTTTAGGGGAGGTAGCAGTGCAGGCCACCCTCAGGACACTGCCCCATCACCAGTGTTGAAGGAAGATTCAATTGCCTGGCTTCTGTACATGGGATTGTGAGAGTGGCACCATCTTGTCTTTTTCCTCAGGCAACAAAACGTCTGGAGCAATTCCTGTTTTCAGGCAATGCCTGAATTCAGCTCCCTGAGGCAACTGCTTCATTCTGCCTAATGTGGTAGCAGCCACCAGCTCATACGATTCTAAAAGAGGGTTAGAAACATTCCAGGAGAACAAGGGGTATTGATGACTACTGCTCGTGGCAGCTATGCTGCACTTTCACTGCAGCAACATTAGTTGCTAGGAATTGCAGGTAAAGAAACTGCTGTTGTGCTCGAGTCGTGTTTGTGAGCTTCCGATGCCAAAGGTGCTCTTCTATGCCAAAGGTGAGTCTGGTATACCCACCTAAGACACATGATGCATGCTTAGCACATTTCATTATGGAAACCAAGTGAGAAAATGCTCATAACCTCCATCCAAACATGTAAAAGGCATTATCAGAGTTCAAGGCCACATTTCATCAGGGTTCAGTGATGGGTGCGGCCTGGGAGAGTTCTGAGGGCCAGAAAGCAAGGTCCGGAGGGCCATATTGCATCCCCTTCCAGGGTCAGAATTTTCTCACCCCTCTTTTAGCATGTTTCCCAGCTGCTACTTTTAGAAGAGTACAGGGAGAAGATAATTTAACTCAATTTAGTGGAAATAACAGGTGGGGGTTGTGGGTTTCATCAGCACTCTGAACCCTAACGCTTCCTCATCCTGATTTGAACATTGTATTTAATAGTGACAAAGAGGATTTGCTTTTTTCAGTTAAAAAGAGAGAGATTGGAGGCATGCGATTGTGACCTTATGTGAGAGGGGAAATAAATAAATAAACAGAGTTCCATGGAAACCTAAAATCTCCACTCTCAATTTATTTGCTTTCTTCCACCTGTGCAACCAGAGCCTCCTTCTGTCCTGTCCCCTCTATAAAGACTTGCAGCTCAATCTCATCACACTACTTCTAACTATCCCATGGCCGCCCAACTGAGGCCTCGTTGTTCTTTCTTCTATCAGATCGAAATGACCTGAGAACAACAAAAGTTGCCAGATTCATCGAGGGTGCAATGAGACTAAGGGCTACCTTTTAAATGTAATCATAGTCATATGACTGATCCTTTTATCCGTGTTGTTTTAATTGTATATTGCGTGTATTCTGTTGCTATGGCTGTCGGCTATGCAAATAAAGTTTATTTATTTATTGATTCCTATTGAAATGTGTTTGTTTTGGCTTCTTTTTTCCTGTTTCTCAATCTGTATCTTAAAGCACCACATTTAAAATAAAATAAAAAAGTGCACCCAGAGGGTTTGCCTCACTTTACCAGGCTTTGGGGAGGGAGTGGAAGGGCTCTGATAGAATCCCAAAGCACCTCACACCACACCACTTTCAGGAGCCATCTTCCCAAAGTTGGATGCTGCCAGAGCCATATCTGTGCCTTCCCAAAGCTGGGTAATTGAGGTGATAAGCTTGGAGAAGGATGTGTAAGAGTTCTGGGATGTAACTGAAGTGCCAGGCTTTGGGAAGAAGGCACGGGGCTCTGAGGCACTGGGCTTTGGGAAGGAGGCGTGCTTCGCTGCCAGCAGTGCCATCTTTAGGGTGGTGCAAGGAATTATTGTGAAAATAAGAAAAATGGGGGGGATAAGGAGGTGCCAGGCTGAGGCAGGGGGCTTTGGGAAGGAGGCTCCAGGGTTTTGAGGTGGCAGGCTTCATTGGGTGGTGAAATTTTTTGTCCTTTATTAGGGTGCCATATTACCAAAGTTCACTCCTGCTGCCAGAGCCATTCCATTGCCTTCCCTCTGCCCAGTAACTGAGGTGCTGGGATTTTGAAGTAGGTGCCAGGCTTTGTGAAAGAGGTGCAAGGGCTGGGTAACTGGGGCACCACATTTTGGCAAGAAGGTGTGTGAGTTTTGTGGTGCCAGGCTCGCTGTGGATTTTGAGGTGAAGCAAGGAATTATTGTGTAAATAAGAAACATTTAGGGAGGGCACCAGATATTATCTTGAGGCTCTGGGCTTTGAGCTCAGAGCTGCAAGGGCTCTGAAGCCAGCTTCGGGAAGGAGGGCTCTGGGATGTAACTGAGGCACCAAGCTTGGGGAAGGAGGCAAGAGGGCTCTGGGACACTGCCAGAGCCATTTCACTCTCTTCCGAAAGCAGGGTACTAGAGACACGGAGCTTTGGGAAGGAGGTTCAGGGGTTCTGGGATGGAAATGAAGCTCTGAGTTTTGGGAAGGAGGCGGATTTTTTGTGAAAATAAGAAATACTGGGAGGGAGGCACAAGAGCCAGATAACTGAGGTGCTAGGCTTCAGAAATGAGGTGCAGTGGCTTTGAGGTGCTGGAAATCATTGCCAACAGCCTAATCTTTAGGGGATTATTTTTGTCCTCGCTCAGGGTACCATATTGCCCAAGTCTGTATCTGCTGCTGGAGCCATCTCGCTGGCTTCCTAAAGCCTAGTAACTGAGACAATGTCCTTTGGGAAGAAGACACAAGGGCTCTAGGACATGCCACACTTAGGGAAGGAAGGGGGGGGATTCCAGGGTGCAGGGTTTGGAGAAGGAGGAGGGAGGATTTGGGGATGTTGTTGCCAGAGCCCTATTACTGCCTTCCCAAAGTTTGAAGACTGGGGTGCTGGGCTTTGGAGAGTAATTGAGAGTGCTTTGGGACACTTTCAGGGCCATCTTGCCTGTGGAACACTACAGGCAGCACTGTATTTATGGCTGGGGCACAAGGGCCGGGCAAATGAGGTGACAGGCATTGTGAACAAGGTGCAAGAGCTCTCCTCACTGCCTTCCCAAACCCTTTGGGAAGGAGGGCCCGGCATACGGGAAGAAGGCACAAGGGCTATGGGATGCTGCCGATTCTATATTCCCAAAGGAAGGTGGCATAAGAGCTCTGAGGTGCTGGGGAAGAAGGCTCAAGGGCTATGGGACACTGCTGGAACCTTCATACCTCCTTCCCAAAGCCTGGCGCCTCAGTTAGGCAGCTTTGGGAGGAACAAGCTTCACACAGACCATCTCTAAGTCTATACTACCACACAAATGAAGCTTCTTCTTCTGTTGTTGTTGTTTTTATATAAAAAAAATCCTTGTTCACACAATGTCTAGTTTGCTTATGGAATTCACTGCTACAAGATGTGGTTTCAGCTGCAAACTTAGACTTCATTAAAAGGGGGAGTCTTGGGCAAATCAATGGAGGATAAGGTCTACTGATGGCTATCCCCCTGAAGGCTAAGTGGAACCTTTAGCTTCAGAGGCAGTCTACCTCAAAACATCTGCTACTGCAGGAAAAAACAGTTGGAGGAAGTGGTTTCCCCCACATGCCCTGCCTGTTAGTTTTAAATTTTTTCCTGAAGGCATCTAATTGGTTGGTGTGGGAAACAGGATGCTGGACTAGTTGGGCCATGCTTTTGATAAAACAGGGCTCTTCTATGTCAGAGTGGTTGTGGTTAGTAAAAGTGGTATAGGTAAGGTTGCCATATTTCAAAAAGTGAACATCTGGGCACAAATGTTGTTGAGCTTTTCGGGGGGGAGGGAGCAAAATTGTTGGCCTTTTTTTTGATAATCCTAAAGAAAATATGGGGATGCGGGTGGCGCTGTGGGTTAAACCACAGAGCCTAGGGCTTGCCGATCAGAAGGTCTGCGGTTCGAATCCCCGCAACGGGGTGAGCTCCCGTTCCTCTGTCCCTGCTCCTGCCCACCTAGCAGTTCGAAAGCACCTCAAAGTGCAAGTAGATCAATAGGTACCGCTCCGGCGGGAAGGTAAACAGCGTTTCCGTGCGCTGCTCTGGTTTGCCAGAAGCGGCTTTGTCATGCTGGCCACATGACCTAGAAGCTGTACGCCGGCTCCCTCGGCCAATAACACGAGATGAGCACCGCAACCCCAGAGTCGGTCACGACTGGACCCAATGATCAGGGGTCCCTTTACCTTTAAAGAAAATATATGACCCCCCTAGTTTATGCAAGGGTGCTTTAGCCATTAACTGTCTTCTCTCTCTCTCTCTCTCTCTCTCTCTCTCTCTCTCTCTCTCTGTGTGTGTGTGTGTGTGTTCGGCAGATCTAAACCAAATAGGAATTTAAATTGCTCTGGTGTACAGCTGGCATCCGCAAATCTATAGGCGGGCCCCAGAAATGGTGTCAGAGCTCCCCCTTCTGGGAGACACAGTGTCTTCATGGGATGAGTTTTTCTAGAGACAAGGAGAACAGACAAGGGTGATTTGGTTGTGTTGCCTGAAAGGTACTTAAATACACCTGCATTTCATCAAAGGTTCCTATGTGTGAAATCAACCAATTTGAAACATCTTGATGCCCTTCCCCTGACAACCTTAACATATCAAGATTCAAATGTTCTTCTATTTGTCATTTCTGCATCCTCTCTCTTCTTCCAGTTCACCCCCTTTCTCCATCCTTGTCCCCGCTTTATCAATACATTTAAAGATTATTCTGTCATCCCCTGATATTTCCCTCCCACTGCACAAACAACCCCTATTGCTTTGCATCGTGACATACCTAAACAACCCACGCCAAGGCTGACAGCAGAACAGATTTTGAAATACATGTTAAAAAGAGACATGAGTTTCCCACACACACTCACTCATGCACACACATAACACACTATTTCACAGCCAGAGATGGTTCCCTAATTCAGCTTAATTATTATGACAGTTTTCCCACCTTCCCAGCTCACCCCCAATGTTAATCCTAAACACCTGCAAATGTGCTTATCAAGAAAAGAGAACCTGACTTTGTATTAGCTGACGGCACAAATATTTCCAAGTTCTTAAATATGGGGAATGGTTGGGGAAGGAAGGAGGTTGGATATACAGTGGGACCCCGGGGGCCCCGGGGAGTCAAAGCAAAGGCCATTCTCAGCAGTCCTCTCTTGGGGGACCAAGCTTTTTCTGCCTGCAGCAATCACTGCAAAATAAGACATTTCATCAGGGCAGTTGTCTGGCCCTATTAAATGCTGCCTTAAGTCTCTTTAACTAGGCCCTGGAAAGAGAAGTGGGATAAACTTGGGATAAATTTTAATTTAGTACAATTGTCTTGCTGCCAGTGAGGGTTGAGCTATGCAAGCAAGGAAGTGTTGGTTCTGATCTCACTAGGGAGACATTTTGGCATTTTCCGGAGAATATGCATCATTCATTATTGCAAACCCATCCATGGTGCCAGTCGGACACACCAACCCCTTATATCCCTCACTGGTTCCCTTCTATAAGCAGTGGTATCAACACCCACAAATGCACATGCTCAATGTTCACCCACCACTGTTGCCTTTACTCCCAGATGCTGCCCTAGAAAAAAAAGCATTGCCTTTTTTCATACCCCAAACACATGAACATGAATGTATTAGGGCTGATCTTCTCGCACAACCTCCATCACCCTCACAGATGCACTCACATTGCAGCCTCTTACTTACACACGTTCTCAAAGCTGTACCCCTCCTTCAACCCCCTCCCCTTCATGCAGATGCCTCAGTACTTCTGGACATGCATCCTACCCTATTTCTGGAACCAGTTAAAATGAAGGTACAATCCCATGTGTCTCGTGACCATGGAGCACACTGACAGACAGCCATGCTCTGTTGCACACATTTTCAAAAGTGCAAACACAGCTGTCTCACAGGCTTCCTCACACACTCCAATACTCACTTGCTAGGCTCACAGGACCATACGTAAGGTCCTTTCTCACCCACCACCCTTGCAACACTCCCTTAAGTGATTTTCCAAGGTTACATATCCCAATCCTGTTTATCCCAGCTTACCCGAGAGATAAGCACCCTCCCCTCTTTTGCAGGGTCCTGTTTTCTTGCCTTTTTTCAAAATGAAGGAACTGCAGAGTCCTGAGGACATGAAAAGTGCAGTAAAAGGAAGATGAGGGGAAAATGTGTGCAAAGCATTTTCTGCTGAGTGATTAAGGAGCTCTAGTGATGGATAACCCCCACCCCCACCAATGGCTGGAGGAAAACACGGACAGTGCATCCTGCTAGTAGTAAGGGATGCGAGAGGTGAAAGCATATTTATTCACTTCTTAAGATTTGATCTGTACAGACAAGAGGGGCAGAGCTTGCCCACAAAGTCCCTGGCAAATGATGTCTGTGTATGTGGATGAATGGCTGTGCATATCAGTTCAGGGCTGAGAGTAAGGGATACCCAATCAGGAGAGGGAGAATGTCACACCCTCCCAAAGAATTGTGTGTATGTGTCTGTTGCATGTGTTCTTGTTTGCATGTGGGGTGTGGGGGGAAAGCAAAAACAGTTTGGCCATTGTTATTTGTATGTGCAACCACACAATGTGGAAGTTTTGGGTGTGCAAGAGATGAGAAGGGAAACCTGTGTGCAACTGAGTGCAGAATGAAGCCTAAGGGTGCGTGCAAGTTGTGTGCAACTGGGGTTGTCTGTGCATGGAAGGAAACTGGGTGGGGATACATGCAGTGCTTTTTTTTCTTTTAAAAAAACCGTTTAGGGATACTCTCATTTTCACTCAAGAAAAATCAACATTTTATAGTTCAAATTGGGGGAAATAAATACAGTAAATGGACAAAAGTACAAAGATTCAAAAATGTTTAGGGGTATGTGTACCCCTGCATCCCCACAAAAAAACAACAACTTGATACTTGTGCATCAGTATAAAATAGGTATTTTATGGGGAAGGAGAGCAGAGCAAAGGAGAGCTGTCTTTGGACAGCTTCTGGAAATGGAAGGGGGACATGATGAAACTTTGTGTGCAAGCAACCATAATGCAAATGCAAAGTAATAAAGTCTGTCTGTCTGTCTGTCTGTCTGTCTGTCTGCCTGCCTGCCTGCCTGCCTGCCTGCCTGCCTGCCTGCCTCTCTCTCTCTCTCTCTCTCTCTCTCTCATGTGTGCATGCACATGCACGTTTGAAGAACAGAGAGAAGCTGTCTGCAATACAGTACCTTAGCATGCTTGTGAACAGCAGGCAAAATCTACGTGACCAAGTGGCATGTGTATCTGTGTGCCTATAAAAGAAAAGGTGTTGATGGTAAAGTGTGTGCACGTAATACAAACAATTGTGTGTGTGTGTGTCCGTGCATGCTAGAGTAGGCCACCAGTGATGTGTGCCTGTGCAAGTCAGAGAGAGACACCAGCTATGTGTTATGAAAAGGAGACAAGCACCAATTCATGCGTTGTGTGAGACTAAAAGAAGACGACCTCTGTGAATAAATGTACTGCCTGTGTCTGTGTGCGCGCACATGCACACACACACACACTCATTAGTATCAGTCCATGCATGTGTGCATGTGTATAAAAGATAGTCCTGTGTGAGAGAGGGAAGCAGGCATGGTAAACTGGTGTATAGGACCATCAACAGTGGGAAGGATGCTTGAATCTACCCAGAAATAACACTCCCTGCAACCCTCCAGAGTTCTTGCTAATCTCGTCTTCCTTTGCACCATCAGCCTACCTCTCTGTAACTCTTCTCAGACCAGCTTAACTCCTATTAAGAAAAGATTTCTCTCCTCTGGGTGGGACACGCTCCATCCCCCACCCTTTCCCCTACAGCTGTGATTTGGGGGTAGGGAATCTTTATACTGGAGTGGTTTGTCAATAGCCTTCTCATTATACTATGGTTTATGCATCAGAAATAGCACTGAGCCGAGAGAGAGAGAGAGAGAGAGAGAGAGAGAGAGAGAGAGAGAGAGAGAGAGAGAGAGGTGTGTGTGTGTGTGTGTGTGTGTGTGTGTGTGTGTGTGTGTATACTTCACCACACCACCACCACCATGATGGACCACCTTCCCATTAAACCCCCGAATATATATTCTATGTCCCTCCAGAGAATGGAAGAATGGCACAGTCTCCATCCATGCTGTATAAATTATTTAAAAGACTGGCAAAGCTGAAGTTTAGCTTTCAGCTTGCTTCCACTTCCTAAGGTGCCCCCTCCCATCCTGGAGCGCTCCCCTTAGAGACTCCTTTCCCATGCATGCATGGGCACCCTGCTGTTCCCATGGATAGATAAGAAGAGACCCACTGAATCAGACCCCAACATCCAGCTAGTCCAGCATCCAGGATTCCCACAGTGCACAGCTAGACAGACAAACCATTCACCCCACATGTAATTTTAACACAATTACTACCTATTCTCCCCACATACCAGTGGGGCAGGGTGAGGAAGTGACCCCCCCCCAATAGCCTGGAATTCAAAGCTTGGATTGTCACTCTGCAAACCAAACACAGCAGTCTATTAAGCAAAGAGGACATTGTCTCCTTGGGGACTCTCTCCCCCCTCCAGGACTCTATTAGACTCTGTCCTGATCAATATTTCTTGGCATAGACATCACGGGGGGGGGGGATGGCGGCTGGGCTGCGGTGGGGGCGCCGAGATTTTGCAAGCCCTCTCTTCCCATGCAGTTTGGTGAGATGCTACTTCAGCCTGAGCATAATGTGTGATTGCAGTGCATGAAACAGCTGTACGCACACACACGCACACACACACACACACACACACACACATCCACCAAACACGCACACTAGCCTTTCCCTCCTTGCCAGGAAGTTTCCTTCAAAAATTATGACCCGAGATCATGACAAATCATGACAGCCCAGCAGAAATAATTCTACAAGGGTGTGTGTAGAGGCTGAAAGAGTTTTACACTTACACACAGACACACGGACACACCACAGATCTCGTCTGGGCATTGCACTACATACAGCCTGTGAGCGATTAGGCACCTGAACACACACACACACACACACACACACGTACAGGTCTTGTCTGTGTTGTGTTGCAGTCCGGCACACGCAAGCCCAGAGTTTCTGCGCGATTTTCTACATCCACCATTTAACCCTTTGCTTACTAAGTAGGGGGATACGAAACTGCAAAGCGACGTGTATGGGAACTGAATCCCTCAGATTTTGGCTGAGTGAGTGAGGCAAGATGAAATCCGGGGAAAGATTGGAGCGATGGAAGGATATTTTTTTGGCGGGGGGGGGCAGCGCTGTTAAGGAGTGTGAGAGAGGATTCGGAAGAGAAGTCTGCCAGCCGTATAGGAAGAGCGCTGCTGCTGCTGGATCAGACCATTTTAGTCCGGTTTCCCACAGTGACTACCAAGATAGAGAGGCTAGATAACGAGGAATGCCTACGGGAGTTCTAGAGAGCGGCCCCACGAGAACGAGCTGGCCGATGTTGTGGCTGTCTGGCTGAGCAGAGTCAAAATAATAATAGTAAAATGCCCTTTTCCCCTTACCGGATGTTAGTGCCCCTCTCTGGCGGAGATCTGGTTTCTCATTCGGCTCGGCAGGAACTTGTGATGGGAGCCCTTCTGGATCCAGAGCGCATAGTGGGCGATTCTCCGCTGATGCTGCAGGCGTAGGAAGACTGGGGCTTTAGCAGTCCTTTTCATGCTCAGACAGAGAATCCCTCTCCTCGCCCCGGATCCCAGGCATTAAAAGGCAGAGATGCAAAAAGGAAGAGGTGTGGGGGATAGATGAAAAAGAAAATCCGGGTGTTATTCCTTCTCCCTCTCTCCCCCCTTCTTTTACCTATCCTTCTCCAGTCCTCTTTCCCTGTGTTCTTTCTGTATGATGATTATTATTATCCTTAATCCCCTCCCTGCCTTCCTCTGATGGATCAGTTTGCAGCCACCGGGGGCGAAACGAAGGCGCAAAAAGCAGCACAGAGAGAGAAGGTGGGAGGGAGGGAGCGAGGGAAGGAGGGAGGCGACCGAAATGAGCAAAGGCTGGAGGAAAAGGCGGGGCCTCGTTGCCGTCAGGGGCGGAGCTCTCGGCCCTGCTGAAGAAAATGAATGGGTAGAGGGAGGGAGGAGGGCGGGGCCGAGAGCCTGGAAGTGGGTTGGTCCTAAGAAGTCTCTCACTCCCTCTATCATTGGGACGTGGGAGCGGGGGCTGCGTTTTGAAACAGGGATGTGGGGGAGGGCATAAAAAAGAAGACGGGTGCTGGCCTGTGAGATATAGGGGGACCCACCCCTTGAGATGTGGCATGGGGTTTGGGGGGGGGAGGAGAGAGGTGTGCGCTTTTGAGGAGGAAGGGAAGGTTTAGAGCCTATTGGGGAGTGGGCTTCAAGAGTCGCTGGTGTATCCGTGGACGCGAATCCTTGGATTAGATTTGGGCGGGCGAAGGCGAAGCGACTAATTAGAGAAACCTGCTGGATATAGTAAGCACCACAGGAAACTGAAGGGGGGGGGTCATCTGTTTCTCTCTCTTCGTTTTCCGTTCCGTTTATATAGTTCCCATTTCTATGCAGTTTGGCTTTCTGTTCTATTCCCTCTCTCTCAGCTTGTCTGCCTCTTGCCCCTGTACCATTCCCTATCTTTGCCTTACTAGGTCCTCTTTCTCCCTCCCTTTGTGTACAGTCTTTGTGTCCCTCCCCTAAAGTCCAACCACCCTGTTCTCTGCTCATAAATTCCCTCCAACAAGCCATCCATCCAGATCTCTCTCTCTCTCTCTCTCTCTCTCTCTCTCTCTCTCTCTCTCTCTCACACACACACACACACACACACACACACACACACACACACACACTAGCTATCTCCAAGCAGCCTAACCATCCGCTGGGTTCTCTTCCTATCAACCCCTGTAAGGATTCTTTTACACCCCCCCCCCTTGTTGCAGCCTTCTTTAAGGGGAAGGGCCATAGCTGAGTGGGATAGCATCTGCTTTGCATGCAGAAGGTCCCCAATTCAATCCCTGGCATCTGCAGCTAGGGCTGGGAAAGACTGTGCCTGAAACCCCCAGAGAGAACATAAGAAAAGCCTGTTGGATTGAACCAATGGCCCCTCTAGTCCAGCATCCTTTTCTCACCATGGCCAACCAGATGACCAGGAGAAGCCCATGAGCAGAAGCTGAGCACAACAGCACTCTTTCCTCCTGCAGTTTCATGGCCATCAGGTTTAGTAGCCATTGAAAGCTGCTGCCAGTCATTGTTGGCTAGGTGGTTCAATTAGACAACTAGGTATAAGTCAGCCTTCTGTGTCCCTTTGTTCCTTCAGGGACGACACTTTCCTCGTTGAGGCTCAGATTGACTCAGGAAGGAAGGTGGGAAGTGTTATGTTTTCTGCATGATCTTCCCCAGCTATGATGGGGGAGGTTAGTTAAAGGCATATACAATGGCAGAAAAGGAAATGTGAGTGACTGATTGAGAATAAAAAGAATACAATAATTGAGCTGGAGCAGGCCCTGTAAGGCTATCAACCTTCTGCACAATGAAGGAAACCCGGGGCAACAGCCTCACCATACAAGTGGCTGCCCAGCTCCAGTGACAGAGAGCTCACAATTTCTCTAGGTGCTTGGTTCCCATGTTGAAATACCTTAACCACCAAGAAGCATTTATTTATTTTACTGCCAAGTAACCCTATAAATAGGGTTATCTGGTTGAAACCAAAGTGGGGGTTGTAAAACATGAAACTAGACAAGCCAAGCACATGGCCTAATAGTATTAATAGTACAGCAGTAAAATGTATCAAAGTAACAGAAACACAACCAAATCTACCTACCAGTACTTACAATTTAAGTTCATTAGCAGGACTTCTGCCACAGACTCACTATGTGGCTTTAAGCCAGCCACTCTTTTTCAGTCTCAGTTTTCCCATCTGAAATATGGAGGACTAATAATACTGACTTGCCTTAGAGATTTGTAAGAATTACAACTAGACAAATGAATGTGAAGCACTGTCATTACCCAGAATATGTCCTGCTTCTGGAATCATGATGTTCCATTTCTGGAAGCAGACAAAATGCCAGGGAAGGGAAGGGTAGAGGTGTGGTGGGGTTTATTTACATATCATTTTTTAGTCCAGTGACCCCTGAAAGGGCCATGTAGGAGTTGTGATTAAGAATATAAAACAGGCCCTGCTGGATTGAACCAAAGGCCTACGCAGCACTCTGTTTCCTACAGTGGCTAGCAAGATGCCCGTTGAAAGACCACAAACAGAACATGAGCACAACAATACTCTCCCACTGTTGTTCCTCAGCAACTAGTATTCAGAAGCATTCTGCCCATGATTTTGCAAGATTGATATCATGAGTGTGTGATCAACTTGTTGAAGCTAAGAAGATCTGGATCTGATCATTGGTTGGATGAGTGACTTCTGGGAACTGGATGATCATTGCCCTGGGTTCCATGATGGAACAATCGTGCATTATCCATGTAAGCCCTTTTTGTATCAGAAAGAAGCCCCATGTTTCCAGGAATTGAGGCATAACTCAAATAGTTTTTACACAAAAGAGTTCACCTAGCCCAGCCTCCTACTTAAGTGCTAGATCTGCAGTTCAGAATGACATATCCAGCCTCTGCTTAAACACTTCCAGTAAAGGAGCATATGTTATCTGTTGAGGCAGGCTTTTCCACATCCAAACAGTTTTTACCATTAGGAAGTTTCTCTAAATATTGTTTCCAAAATTTTATTCCTCTGAACTTCTCACTGAAATTTGGAGTTCCAAATAACTCGGTAGCAGTTTCAATGTGGAACGGAAGCATTGGAATTCCTCAGTTGTTCCATTACTTTTATATGGAACATATTTTATATGGATCAATGTACACATTGTGGCTCCTTCCATTCATTTGTGTCACCACCACCCTCCACACGCATGAACACACTAGCAATGCACATGTGCTGATTGATAAAACACTGTAGAAAAGGAATCTTCAAGTGTCTTGCTGATGCACGGGTACACTAGTGTGCAAAGTTGTGGTTAGGGTTTTGTGCAGTTAAAACATTCCATAAAGAAGAATCCCAATACGATCAAGAGCAGTTTATTTATTTAAACATTTTTATACCACCCAATCAGCTGTGTCCTCTGGGCGGTTCACATATTAAAATCAATTGTGTAAAATCAATCATATGTAGCATTCTATTAGCATTGCTTTTTCACAGTGCTTCATAAATAATGTCAGGATTTGTGGGAAATTCAACTGTATTGACAGAACTGAATGCCATAGCAAACTCCACAGCTTGACTCTGAGCTCTGGTTGTGTATGCTCCAATTCTGCAATGAATGTTAGAAATTATTCTACTTAAACCTGAAATCAGGAGGAGTGAACACAGATGCAGAGGGAATGAGAGGAAGAAGAAATGATTGGAAGGGGTGGAATCCTCTAATCCAAATTTGGATGCTTCTGCCGCCTGTTTTGCTGCCTCTTGTGGTTTTGTTATGTTATTTGTGGCTTTTATTGTTTATTGCTTATTGTCTTAATGAATGTTTTGCTGTTGTTTTATTCTGTTTTGATTACTCGCCATATGCTTTCATTAGCTGCTTTGCAGATCCCTGCAGGATGGAAAGGCGGGATATAAATGTTCCAAATAATACATGAACTGTGCACATCAGTTATTTTTAATTCACTATCCTGCCTCTTGCATTTTTCTCATTGTACGGTAGATCCTAAGAAGGTTTTCTCCAAGTTTGAGCTTTTTTAGGAGTAGGATGGCGAGAACTCTTAAAAACATATCAGTACTGTAAACCAGTTCTGAAGGCTGAAGCAGGGTGAACTATAACCCAGGTAAGTCACTCAATGGGCATATGATGCAACTCAAGAGCTTGTTCCCTGCTTTAACAAAACAATGTAAAAAAAGCTATTGTGGCTGAAAGCTTTGCACAGATGCATTGCAGCACCACGGACAGCTCCAGGAGGCTCATTTCAGTCTAGCCATTCCAGTGCATTGGAAAAGTCCCCGTCAGATTAATGCTTTGGGGCAGGGAGTGCACATGAGAATCTACTTTGCAGTTGCCTTCCCCAGCTAGTACGTGGAGGATTCCTGCAGGGCACCACTTCCCAAGCACCTCCCCCCATCCCCTTGGGGCCATATTTTTACACATCCAATATGTTTAATTTAATTGCCCCTCATATCTATTCAGGGCTGAATTGTCTCTCTCTCTCTGTGTGTGTGTGTGTGTTCCAGCTCAAGGGGGAAGCAGTGGACAGCCCTTATTAGAAACTGACATTGTCAAATGAAGCTGAAAATAAAGAAGGACTTATTCACCCAGCACATGGTTAAACTAGGGGATTTTCTGTTGCAAGATGTGCTGATGGTTGCCAACTCGGCTTTAAAAGTGAACTAAACAAATTTGTGGAGGATATTGACATATATTACTCTTCTCCAACCTAATGCCCTTCAGGGTTTTTTTTTTTTTTGAAGTACAGCTCCCCCCAACATGGTCAATGACTCCAGGTGAGGAGGGCTGTTGTATATTACCTCCAGTATCAGACACAGTATACATCTGAATAATAGTTGCTGAGTATCATTTATCCACTGGGAGATACAAGATGCTGGACTCCATAGCCCTTTGGTCTGATCCAGTAGGAATCTTCCGATGTTCTTGTATGAGAACCCTGCTCTAAATTATAATGTTGGTGGTGTAACACTGATGGATACATGTGTCAATTTTCATTTCTCTCCATTTCTCATTTTTTCCAAGCTTAAACTCAGTTATCCACTTTTCCATATGGGTTTGCATTTTAAGAGTAAAAAGTCCTCATGAAAAATCACCAACATTTTAGTATGAATTTATCCTAATACTGTATACACATTTTTGGGACACGCTTTTGCACATGTCACCCTTGCATATACATTTTGGCCCACATTACTAAACTGGAGAACTGCATTCCAAAATTCAGAGCAATGTGGATTTTGAAATATTGCTGTGTTTTGGAAAGTACAAATTAGGGTAGTTCACTTTTCAATGTGAACTGATTCAAATTCCTCTCCCGTCTTGATTACACACAAGCAATCAACTTGTGTTCCTGGTTCTAGTCCGGCCACAGCTTGATGTCATGAGAATGTATTTCTACTTTGGGGAATTATAAGGACAGAACTACCTAAACTGTATAGAAACTTATTCATGTATGCTACCACAGTGGCAAAAATGTTACTCACCCCAAAATGGAAAGAAGCAGAAGTCCCAGCAAAGGAAGAATGGTTACAAATACTTAAGGAATATGCAGAAATGGCAAAACTTACCGGAAGAATAAGAAATCAAGATAACAAACTTTTAATAAAAGAATGGAAATGGTTTATTGAATATTTACAGATAAATTGTAAACAGATAAAAACATCAGCAGGATTATTGTAATGACCTTCAGTTTTATAAGAGTATATATTTACAGTAGATAATTATATGAGCAAATTAAGTTAATTTGGATATGCAGAAGATATTAAAAATAAATTTAAGGAATCACAGAAAGTGGTTGTAAAATTAGTGAAATGTATGAATCTGAAAAGAATAAATAATTTAAAAAATTAAAAAGAGAATGTATTTCTACTTATTGCTTTTTACTTCTGCTTTGAAGCTTAAAGTTCAAGCTGTCCCTGCTGCCCTTAAAATCTTCCTAATTTTTACTATGTGCTCCAAATCCACACTCAACTGCAAAACCCACACACCTTTGTTTAAATGCTGGTGCTTTGTGCCTGTTATTTATTGCTTTTTCAGGACCATGGTGATATCGTCAACCACCCAATCAAAAGGCTGTTTGTCAGGATTCCAAAGAAATTCCTACAGGATTATGCACATCCTATCTTGACATACAAACTTGGCATACAGAATGGAATGGTGGTTTTAAAACATACACACACACACACACACACACACACACACACACACACACAACTGTCACAGAAGTCTGCAGTTTGGACAATTTGGTTTTTTGTTTATTCTAACCTGAGCACAGCCCCATTGCCTTTTTGTAAACTGGCACACTCTCAATGGAGAGTCAGCTGACAAAAGTGAACTGAAAAACATGAACACATAGTGCAGAGAGTGTATAAGTGCCCCTTATTCACAAACAGGGAAAGAAAAGAGGTGAATGCAATGCTAAAAGAAAGCAAGAACAGAGCAAAAATTGCCCCTGAAATTTCTCTATGCTATTTGTGGGCGGCAAAAAACTGGTTGGGGGAGCTGAAATTCTGCAATAGTCTTTCTCAGAAAACCTTCTCCTGCGAAATTTAACTTCATTTATTGTGGCTATGAAATACTCTGGTAAATTTATGTTATTTTACATAGGGATGGAGAAATTTTGGGTTCTCTCAGTTTCTCATTCTTCCACTGAAAAGTTCAGTTTGCCATATTTCTCCATCAGTTTTTATTTTATTTTATTTATGAAAGTCCTTATGGAAATTCGCCTGCATGTTAACACATTTTTAAAAATGCTATGTGCACTAATGCATGCCTTTTTATGTGCACTATTCCCCAGTATATGTGTAACATTTGTGTTCATTTTGTTGGCTGGAGAACTGCATTGCAAAGGAAATGTGACTTGTTAAGCTCAGCTGTGTTTTGGTTCACATATTAAAAGCTCCAGAGAAGCAGACACGGAGCGATGGATTCAAACTACAAGAAAGAAGGTTCCACCTCAACATTAGGAAGAACCTCCTGACAGTAAGAGCTGTTCGGCAGTGGAATTTGCTACCAAGGAGTGTGGTGGAGTCTCCTTCTTTGGAGGTCTTTAAGCAGAGGCTTGGCTTTGATGGTGATGCTTTGATGGTGTTTCCTGCTTGGCAGGGGGTTGGACTGGATGGCCCTTGTGGTCTCTTCCAACTCTGTGATTCTATGATTCTATGCATAAGAAGAACCTTTCTAGATCAGGCCAATGGCCCACCTAGTCTAGCACCTTGTTCTTACTGTGGCCAACAAGATGCCTCTGGGAAGTCCACAAGCAGAACCAGAGTCCAATAGAACAAGTAGAACCAGAATCCAACAAAACTCTCCCCACCTGCGATTCCCAATGACAGCCATTCAGAGGCCTGCTGCCTCCAACAGTGAAGACTCTGCGTTCCCTTCTAGTGATTTCGCTAGACTGGAATGTGGCCCCCCAGAAGGTCACCCACAAGGGAATGTGGACCTCAAGTTGTTATACATTTTCCCTCAGTCATTTTCCCTACACTTTTTATTTTTTAATAATAATTTTAATTGCATTTTTACTAAGAAAGACACAAACAGAAAAATACATTACAATAAAGACACTAAAAGAAAAACACACACATAAAAACCAAAAATACTTATTCCTAATTTTCCTCTCACATTTTATATAGGGACCCCCTCGGGCTCCCATCCACTGTGGTTCACTGGCATACACCATTTTAGCAATTTCTATACCAATATAATCACCTCATATAATCTTATTTTGCATCTTACACCTAACATATTCCTCATTTCCACAGTTTAATTACAACCTAATTCTGATCTTAATATATAACTTTTGCATATTTTTTAAAATACATCTTAAAATCTTTCCATTCTTCTTCTGTCGCTTCTTCCCCCCGGTTACGGATTCTTCCGGTCATCTCAGCCAGTTCCATAAACTCCATCATCTTCATCTGCCAGTCGTCAATTGTTGGTATTACATGGGATTTCCAGTTCTTTGCTAATAACATTCTTGCCGCTGCTGTGGCATACATGAAAAAATTAACATTTCTCTTTAAAATCTCTTTGCCTACTATGCCCACTAGAAATGCTTCTGGTTTTTTTAACAAATGTGTTTTTCAACACCTTCTTCATTTCATTATAAATCTTTTCCCAGAAGTCACTTACTAGTGGGCACGTCCACCACATGTGGTAAAAGGATCCTTCCTCCTTCTTACATTTCCAACATTTGTTGTCATATGTATGGTAAATCTTAGCTAACTTTACTGGTGTATGATACACTTTTTAGTGCATTTCCCTGCCACTTTTCAAACCACAAAAATCTGTTTTGTGTTGTTGTTTTGAATAGCTGTGCAGAAGAGCTTCAATTCACTTTGCTTGTGCAAGGCTAATGTTTTAGTATGCAGCTCAATCACTCTTGCTAAATACTAAACTGTCTAGATGTGACCTGTGTATTATTCTTGTGTCCACTCCATCATATTCCCTCCCACACACCATTATTTTAGCAAGCAATACCATAGGGGGGCTAAATTTGGCCTCAATACAGGGTTTATTGTGCTGGAATCAGCCTCTCAGGCAGAGGCAACATTTTTGGTTGGATTTGAGCCAACCAAACATGAGTGGGGGATATAGCTATAACCACAGCCATTTGCAGATTAAAAGGGGATGGTCCAGAGATTTATGCAAGAATAAATTAATATTCAAAATCTATCTGAATGCCCTCTTAGGCACTTCAGGAAGACTACTCAATGCCTCACCGTGACAAGAAGCAGATCCAGGAGCATTTATCCAGGGTTGGGATAAGAGGATTTCCTATATTTCATTGCTTTTTTATATTATTTATTTGCAGTACAGTCATACCTCGACAACCGAACGCTTCAACTTCCGAAGGTTTCGACTTCCAAAGTCGACAACCCCGGAAGTCTTTTCGCTGTGGGAATTTATTTATTCAGTCATTCTTATATCCTTCCCTTTCTCCAGTCTGGAGTTCAGGGCAGCCAACAACCAAAACACAAGCAATAACCCAAAATAACACATCATATAAACCACAAAGTCATAACAGCAACAATTTGGCGATGAATCGTATCAGTAAAACTGAACCTAAAATTAGTTTGCCCATTATACAAATGCCAAAATTATAACTAAACAAATTGCATGCCACAAAATCATTTTGTCGTCCAGACCCTAAACTGCCTGATGACTACAGGGTTTCTCAGTGTAGCATTTCCACTAAAACTAAGAGGCAGCCTTACCCAACCCCAGTGCCTTCTAGATGTCCACCTCTCATCAGCCCTAGCCAGCACAGCCAATGGTCAGGAATGATGGGGGTGACAGTCTCACAACATATGTAGGGCGTCAGGCTGGGGTTGGCCGAAACAGACTCTTCAAATGGCCATCACCTGGCCAGGTTTGTCAGAAGGAAATGGTGTGAGGATGACTTATTTTAAAGACCTGGCGTATTGTGTACACTTAGTTTCTGCCTTTAACAGGCTTATGCCACCATTAAAGCTTCCTGGGTGGATAAGCATGCATTGTGCTGCTATAACGCTGACCTAATTATCTTTACTGTGGATTTATTTAACAGGTTTATTTGAAAAGGGTTATTCTTTAAATGTCTGATAACTGATTTGTTATAACTCCTTTTAATGAGCCTCTGTCTTCCTCAAGGAGGCTTAAATCCCTTTCTCGGCTGCGGGGAGAGGCATCCGTCGCACTGGTGAAAACTCGATTGTACTGTGTTTAGTCTTTTGAAAAAGGTTTAGTCTTACACTGGATATTCATTTCACCAGGCAGCTGCAGAGGTAGGAATCTGTACACCGAAGGATCTCTATTCATCTTTATCTTTCACTGAATAGAAATGGAGGGATAAAAGAACTATCATACTAATTTAAAAAGCAAGAGGGTGTGTATTAGAAATGTGAATCCTGATGAGATTTGGAGAATGAAAAGTCAAGCTTTGCAACAAAAGGTAGGCGAAATCTCTATGCTTTTCTTTTTTGTTTTGTTTCAGATCCTACCAAGTCTGAATCAGTCGCCACCTCTCCAACAGTAAAAGGCATGCTAATATGTTACACTGAACACAGATATAAGCTGTTTGTGGGAAAGAGTATACACTTGCTGATATGTACAGCTCAACTGTTGTGTAAATAAGTACGCAGAATGTACACATGTTGAATGTTCCAGGTGATTAACTATGCCAGCTCAACTATTTGTTTAGGATACTTAAATTATGCATGTAATCTGTCATAGGCACCAGCTCCTAGGAACCCACCTTCTTTCGCACCCAATAAAATTCTTGAGGGGGCTGTCTCCCAAAAGTTGATGGGCATTGATGCCTTTCTTTCTTTTCTACATTTGGACTTTCCCAGCAAGCCCTGTAAACAAACTGTAAAAGTTTGCTGGGTGGCAAGAGTGCTGGGATTGGGCAACAGCCTCCGATATCATTTTTACAGCCCTTTTAATTTGGAGTGGGGAGAGAAAGAGATAGAGAATGCAAGCTAGGAGCGCTGCCTCGCCCAACATATTTTATTCAAGTTGGTGCCTCAATAATCTGTGAACACCTCCAATGATAGCTCTGACTAGATAAATTTGTTGGATTTGCTCTTCTCAGTTTGACTCGTGTGGGAGGTAAGGGCAATTTTGCCTCCAACCCCTTATAAGAGATGGAAAACTGGAAAGAGGCTGTCTAGTTAGTTGCCATGCATAGCCAATTCTTCCAATTAGAGGTAAGGATCAGGGCTGGACAGTGAGCAGTACAACACAACTCAGGAAAAATCTATGAAATAAAACCAGAAGGGAGGACCAAGCAACAACAAAGGATAATAAGCTTTCAGTTGTATCTAATGTTCTTTTATATATATATATAATATTTATTAAGGCTTTTCTCAAACAGCAAAACATACAAAACACAAAAAGAGAATACAAAAAACAAAAAATACAACAATGCAAGAAAAAATACAAAAAATACAAAGAACAAAAATTCTAACTTATGACCCTTATTATCAATCTATTGACTTCCTCATTCCTCCTCCTTTTGCGATTCTTTACATATCATCCGTAGTAAACTCTAAATCTTATATAGTTTCTAATTATTACTTTAATATAATCTTATTTCTCTATCTTTTACATCTTATCCTTTTATACTGTATTCAAGTCTTACTTCTTAATTAAGTTATCATTTACTTCTAACAATACTTATTTCACAACATTGTATTATCTACAACCTCTATTTTATCTCCATCACTTCCACTAATTCTAATCTATTATATGCTTATTCTTTAAATAAATTTTAAATTTCTTCCAATCTTCTTCCACTTCTGTTTCACTTCGGTCCCGGAGTCTCCCGGTCAGCTCAGACAGTTCCATATATTCTACCAACTTCTTCTGCCATTCATCCACTGTTGGTATTTCTTCATTCTTCCAGTTCTTTGCAAGTAGAATTCTTGCTGCTGTTGTGGCATACAGAAAGAAGGTAACATCCCTCCTAGGTATATCATCCCCCATTATCCCAAGTAAGAAGGCTTCTGGTTTTTTGGCAAAGGTGTTTTTCAACATTTTTTTCAGTTCATTATAAATCTTTTCCCAGAAGTCTCTTACTTGGGGGCACGTCCACCACATGTGGATGTATCTAATGTTCCCTGTCTGCTGGCACAAGGGTTCTTGTGCAAGAGGCTGGGTAAGTTTTAAGGTTGCACTTATGGAAACTCATTGCAGAACAGATTACACAATATATTGGGCAACAAAGTTACCAGCCACTTGCATATGCTTTCATAAAATCATAGAAACGTAGGGTCATAAGGGTGATCTAGTCCACCCCCTGCAATGCAGGAATCATAGCTTTACTGCACAACAATCTTCAAGTGCTGCAAACATTCCTCCAGAGAGGAATACTGCAAAATAACTTTAGCTCAGTGCTACATTGCATACAGCCCCTGGACTGTAAACAAAATTATGCATCAGCAGCAATAATTGTCCTAAATAATAACCTACTTATGAAAATGAGACTCATCTAGATGTTTAGTGGAGATCAGCCTGCAGAGGCCCAGAGCTCAATGGAAGAGTGTACACATTGCACATACACAAAACTTTTTGGTAATGTGTCTCACATGGCTAGAGGGAAAGTAGAAAGTTGTGTATGTGTTAATATGTATAGAAACTACTGTAGCCAAAGGTAAAATCTGCACCCATCATTTTGCCCACTTTTGGCTCTGATTGTGTCCATAACTAATGTGTGGCCCTTGGAAGGTTGCCCAGAAGCAGGGCCGTCTCAAGCATGTTGGGCGCCCGGGCGCCGTGGTGCAGAGATCGCTCTGGCGCCCCCGCCCTGGTGGGCGCAGCACGTAGCACGGCTTCTGCGCAGCGCCCCCCTGCCGGCCCGGCACCCTGGCGCCTCGTGCCACCCAGCCTACCCCTAGAGCCGGCCCTGCCCAGAAGGGAAAGTGGACCCCAGGCTGAAAATGGTTTCCCACCTCTGATTACGTCCCACCTCTGATCCCACCTACTTGGTTACGTAGACCAATGGTATGGACTCACTCTATATAACAAAGCTTCCATGCTGTTGTTAAAATTTCACACAAGGTTGGAGTTAGATTTTATAATTTCCCTCATGAAGATTCTCCCCTCTCTGAAATGTCATAAACAGTTGAAGAATATACACTGTAGAGACAAACTCTGCATAATTATTGTGTTGCAGGACCCTTAGTAAAAGAAGCCAAGCTGGATTTGTGATCAGGAATGTAGCAGAATTTTGTTCAGTCTGTATTTTAAAGTGAACTGACCTAATTCTCAGGAAGAACTTTCTGATGGTAGGAGCTATTCAACAGTGGAATGGACTCCTTTGGAAGGTGGCGGACTCTCCTTTATTGGAGATTTTAAAGCAGAGGTTGGATAGTCATCTGTCTTGGGTGCTTTACTTGAGATTCCTGCATTACAAGGGTTGGGATTAGACCCTTGGGGTATCTTCTAACTCTGCAGTTCTATGATTCTGTGGTTCTTATAAGTTCCCGAGACTTATGAGAAGATAAGAATGCAGTTAAGAAATAGATTGCACACTTTAGAATACTGTAATAGAATCCAATATCTGCTTAAAACTTCCAATGAAGGAGAGTCTACCACCTTCAAAGGGAGAGACCATTCCACTGTCGAACAGCTCTGTTGACAGAAAGTTCTTCCTGGTGCTTTGTTGGATTCTCCTTTCTTGTAACTTTGATCCATTGGTTTGGGCCCTATCCTTCGGAGAAGGAGAAAAGAAAATTGCTCCATCTTCCACGTGACAGCCCTTGAGATATTTGAAGATGGCATCATACCTCCTCTCAGGCTCTTCTTATCCAGGCTAAACATACCCTATTCCCTCAACCATTCATCATAAGGCTTGGTTTGTAGACCCCTGCTCATCTTAGTTGCCTTCCTCTGAACATGTTTCAGCTTCTTAAACTGTTTCAGCTTCTTAAACTGTAGTGTCCAGAACTGGACACAGTGTTCCAGGTGTGGTCTGACTAAGTGAGAATAGAGTGGTACTATTACCTCCTTTAATCTGGGCACTATAGTTCTTTTGATGCAGCCAATAATGGCATTAGGTTTTTTGTTTTTTTTGCTGCTGCTTCACATTGTTGGCTCATGTAGGCTTATAGTCTAGGGCTTTCACAGCTTTTATATATGTGGCCATATTTTTTTTTTCTGCCAGACTGGGCCCATAACCCAGTTGTTGTGGAGGTGGAAGTGATTAACAAAACCAATCCTCCTGACAAATTGGGAATATCCCCTCACTCACTCAGTTTAGGACATTCCATACCTTTCCTGAGCAGAGTTTCTTTTTCTTTGAGAAAAATAAATGGCTCACATAAATGTAAACTAAGCTTTAAAAATAAAGAAAATAACTTAATGAGAGAAACTAAATACAGCAACATGAGGCAAGTCTGAGGCAAGAGACAAGAAGAGGCAATTGGTCCCTCTTAACTGACACTCTTAACTGAACAGACACTGAAGGGAGGGGCTTATTCCAGAGCAGAACACACAAGCCCCGCCCACCAGATACCAAACACTCTAATTCAAATTAGGCCCCAGTGTTTTTCTTACAGTGCAAAACCTTACATTTATCCCAATTGAAATTCATTTTGTTAGTTTGGGCACATGCCTGTCCCGATTCTGTCTTCTGTGGCATGTGGTACTTCTCCCAGTTTGGTGTCATCTGCAAATTTGATGAACATTTATTTTATTTATTTATGCTGTGCTATACCCCAGGTCTCAGGGCACTTCATCCCCTCAATTCCTTCATCCAAGTCACCTCACTCGCCACTTTTTTCCAGGATGGTAAGGAACCATTAATGAGCACTCTTTGGGTTCAGTCAGTCAAACAGCTACAAATCCACCTAACAGGAAACTTGTCCAGCTGACATTTCACCACATTTTACAAAGTTTGCTAGCTGGCATCAGGACACAATGAAGAAGCGCACCTTTGAGGGTAAAGCCAAACTGTTGAAACTGCTGTGGCTATAAAGACTGATGTGAGAGAGACATGTTTTGCTGCAGCTGGGGCAGATGAAGGAGTCCAGTTGTGCTGCTACAGATGCAACATGCCGCTTCTTTACTCTGCGCTCCTCACAGCAATCATTCCTTCTCTGGTCACTGCTATAGATACACAACCTGGCTGATTGTCTCCAGGCACTGCAGTTGTCTTCAAGGGATTCCCACAACATGTGGTTGATGTTGCCAGCAAATATCTTTGTAACACAGAGTTGGTCCGTCAACAGGCCTAATGTAAGGTTACCAGATTTTTTTTCAGTGAATCTGGGGACACTTATTGTTCGCTACATACATGTGAATGCTGAGAAAGCTGCAAATCCGGGGACTGACCCCGGGAAACAGGGACACCTGGTAATCTTAGACTAATGCCTAAAGTCAGCTCCCCATAAAGCATGTCCTTGGGGATCGTGCCACCTTCATTTCTGTGGGCATTACCAACCCAGCGTAAACATCGCTGAGACAGGAATGTGAACATGCTGGGAATGTGGGTTTGGGAAAGTACATTTTTGTTTGAGACTTTGTCCTGCCATGTGATGCCCAAAATCTTCCTAACAACAGATCATATGGTAGGTACTGAGGCATTGCTTCTGGCGGTTGTAAGTTGTCCACAACTCAGTACCATAAAGCGTTGTGCTGAACAGACAGACCTGGTAGACCTTCAACTTGGTATCTGTCATTAGCACCACATTCTCCCATACCATTTGGAGAGGTGAGCTATTGCCATTGCTGCCTTGCCAATATGTTTGTCCAGCTCAGCATCAATGGAGAGGTTGCTGGCTATGGTGGAACCCAGGTAGACAAAATGGCCTACCACTTCAAGTGTGTGGTCATCAATGCTGGTGTGTGAAGTCTTGGGAACATACAAAAATGCATATTTCAGGAGGAATTGTGCACAAAATGAATGTTTTACATCAAGCTTTGTACAATTTAAATGTGAAGCTTTTGTGCACTTGAATGCAATGAAATTGACACAGAATGGAAATAAGCTGATGTGTGCACCTTGATTGTGTGTGTATTCAACAGGGATATATTTTATCAGATTGCTGATATGCCATACATAGAGAGCAAAATTTAGCTTGGGTGAAATACTTGGAGGCCCTTGGCTGACCTCAACGTGGTACATTCTCTGTGTGCTATTTGGGAGCAGAGTTAAGAGAAGGCAGACTCATGGTGCTGCAGGGCAATAGTCTTGTTAGATCTTGCCTGCAAGTGGGAGGGCTGGGCCATTTGATAAATGGCTCCATAGTGTAGTCTTCATGGCTGTGGATAAACATCTCCCCAGCAGCTCTTTGAACTACTGACAAAAGCATTCCTTGCATCTCCTTGAGTCTTCATTCTTATGATGTCAGCTCTTCCAGTATTACTTACCTCTTCGGGGAATGTATGAATGCATAGCCATCTATCTTCTGAAGGAACGTTAACCTTTCTCAACAGGCTTGCGGCAGGACTGAAGGTGTTGGAGGTAACTGGAGAACACTGCTTAATTTCTAAAACCACTGTTGACATGATCTGATCCTGCCTAGACTAAAAACACCTAGCTCCCCTGTTCCATACCTTTAAGGACTGATCATGGGTCACTTGCTCTAAGTTGCTCTTTTTATAATTTACTTCAAGGGTTTGGGAATCAATCACACTGTTAAAAGGCAGATCTCATTTTTTTTGCCCTATAAGCAGGTAATGGTGTAATGCTTTGTGAACAAAGGCAAACACCTAAAGCCCTAAATAGCTTGACATTAGAATATCTTAAAGGCTGTTTATTCCCAGATGATCCTGCCTTCTCACTCAGATTGCCTGGGAGGCCCAGCACAATGTCCTACAATTGTTAGGGCTGTGGTTGGTGAGTATACACTTTGGGCATGCCCTGAATAATGAAGTGGATCAGGTGCTTCAGGGCACACCCACACATTACAAAGTCAGGATTCATTTCCTCAAAAGGGAAAACCAGGCCTGCAATGTGAGGATTTTTTTTCTTTAAAATAAAAATAAAAATTAAGGATTCCCTGGACAAAGATTCCCAGATAGATCTGTCTAAAATGCAGTAATCTAATCCAGAGGAGCACCTTTTCCCTGAAATTTCACGTGCTTATGTTAGGGGAAGGGACTGTTTTCCATCCTGAAGGCCACATTACATTCTAGGAAACTTTCTGAGAGCCACAGCACAGTGATGAGAAGAGCCACGGGCAAATATGAGCAAAGCAACAAGGCTGCAGCAGTTTATGTAAATCTGGGATATCCCACTGAAAGTGGGGAAATTGACTGGTATGTGAATGGCCACTTTTGGCCTTCAGACCTGAGGTTGCCCACCCCCTGCTTATCTGAAAATGAGAAAACTTGTCATTTTTTATATCCTCCATTGTAGTCAATGGGGATGAAACAGAGCTTTAGATTTAACAGACCTGAATAACAAATTGAACTGGAATGACACAGAGTCAATCTGAAATAGGCTTCTTATAGACACTAGAGAATCACCATAACTGGATCTTGTGGTAACTGCACACCCTTAGTGTATAGAAGAAGCCCCTTTCCATTGTGGCACTCAGACTTTGAAGCTCCTTATAATCAGAAAATCATTCGATCCCCTATGCTAACATTAAGATTTCTGGGAATTATTGTTATTTATTATTATATTACATTTCTATACTGCCCTTCACCTGAGGATCACAGGGTGGTTTGCAATATTAAAACACAACAATACATAATGTAGCTTTCAGCATAGAAAAAGAAGAAGAAAATGGTGTTCTTCCTGCTTAGCTTGGTTGATATTGCTTGCTCTTCTGCTGAAATTATTTTAGCTTTGATATGATTGGTTGTTGCCGTTATTTTAATCTATGAATCGTCTTTCATGATAGTCTCAAGGCAATTTACAAGCACTCCAAAAGATAGCTTTTAATAAGAGGAAAACGAACATAAATATGCAAAACAAACACCTAAAGCAAAGACCCTTTCATCCAAAGCTTGCTGGAACAAAAGCATAATCTGTTTCCAGAAAACAAAAATAGTTGGGGCCTACCATATCTCAGCAGGGTTGCAGGGGCAGCCACACTGAAGGCCCTGATCCAAGTTACTGCCAATTGGGTTTCTGACACTTTAGGGACTTAGTGTCTCTCCTACACTATACAAGGGATAAGGGTGTCTCTCAGGTAACTTAGGGTATTAGGGTAGTAGTAGTGGTGGTGGTAGTAGTAGTAATTAGGATACTAGTAATATTAGTGGTAGTGGCAGTTGTACTTGGGATAACACCACAGACAAATGCAGAAATGGGACAGAACAGAGCAAGAACACGCAAAAGTGGCTAGAAATTGACAATTTGTCCATCTTTTGATATAATTGAATTGGTTGTGCTTTGGAGTCTTTGCAGGAAATAAAAGCAATATTTGAATGTGTTTATATATATATATATATATATATATATATATATATATATATATATAACTTCAGTCAAGTATGGAGGGAATTAAAGGCCGTGTGAAAACATTAGTAAATAAAGAACTGTTATAGTGAAGAACCAGAAACTTTTCCCCACTTTTCCTAATGATCGCTGAGCTCTTGAAGCTGTAATACATTTAGGGAAGAAGGGTTTTTGGCAAACAACAGGTGAACTCTTTCTATATGGGATGAACGTGACATTCACAAGGTTTGGGGGTTTTTGGTTTCTATTTTTTTGCCAATGATTCAGGGCAAAGGGAGAAACACACCTGTCTTCCAAGTGTTTGCTCTTAGCTCATCATGCTGCCATTCGCGTGAAGGCACCACCATGTGCCTATATACATCCTTGTTTCATAGTTCAGTTTTACCTGCCTGACACTCACCCAAAGCACCATCCATGGCAGAGAACTGTCTAGAAATTTGACAGCATCATCCTCAGACAGACACATTTGGGAACCAGAGAGCTTTTGAAATCTTAATGTGGGACCATAACCATACGAAATGTTTTTGATGGCTATGAAGTGCAAAAGCAGGGGATCTTTTTCACTTTGAGGGCCACATTCCCTTCTGGGCAAGCTTTTATGGGCATATGCCAGTGAGATGTAGGGTGAATTTGATAAATTTTGCATTTAAATCTAAATCTACCAAGTTCTGAAACAATATGCAAAATGAAACACAGCCCTTTTAAATTTGCTGTTATTTGAATTCCACAATGCTGTTCACTAGCTAAACAGTGTTTACAGAAAATACACATACTATGTTTGCATGAAAATGAAGGTATTATTGGAAAGAATGTAAAATGTATTATATTAAGGAAACCTGATTTCAAGAATGCAACCTTTAGTCAAAACTGTGTATAAAAATGTATCTATTAGAAGAGATTGGCATTAAAATGCTGAATGGTTTTAATAAGGATTTTGCAAGTTGCTGGATTTCAGTTTGGAAAAATGAGAAACTGGTCCAGGAACCAAGAGGCTGCTGTTTGTGGCAAGAAGGTGAACAGGGGATGGTGGGGAGGGTAATAAGACAGACTTCAATCCCCTCACCATCTACAGCTACCTTCTCTTTCCTGCTAGCTGAGCCTATCGCCATCAGACAAGCTAGACCCAGGAGCTGAGAGCCAGCGGTAGTCTTGTGACCTAGGCACCTACCATACAGCCAATCTACATCTCCTGGCTGCAGTACCAGCTACAAAGCAAAGATAGAGCCAACACTGCTTCAGTTGTTCTAATTGTTTGTGGTTTGCTTTTATTGGTGGAGGGAAGATGTGTACGGGAGGAGAGGAGTTGAGGGAGCTCCAATAGCAGTGGTTCAGGGTAGAGGGAAGCATGCTGTGGGAGGTGAGGCAGGCCAGATAAGGGGCACATGGCACAGGCAATTTGTGATTGTGCCATGTGCCAGCCCCTCCACACATCTGGGAAATTGTGGTTGTCCTATCAGCCCCACCCCCTATACTTCGGAGTTTAGGATTGAGGAAACAAGCTGGGAGATGCAAGTGGAGGAAAACTTCAGTCAAATGCAATCAAATGGTGGTGAGGGCTGATTGTCAAGCCTACCAAGTGGTAGTGAAGACCCAAGGAAGGCATATACTGCTACCACCATTGTATCTTCATTGTGCATGTGGCAGCACTTTTCTGGGTAGTGTGGAACTGTTCGCAATCTGGCCTGAAGGAGGTGACAGAACCAGCTGTGACATTTGCAAAACATTTTGAGGATAGAATCCCTAGGATTCACAGGGACCTTGCCTCCACTGTCGCAGCAGACGAATCTCAAGGGGTGTCCAGAGCACAGTCTAGTCCTGTTGTGTTGGATGAGTTTCAGTTAGTAAGAACAAGGTGCTTGGATTGGTCTGGGTGACCACTTGTGCCCTGTACCCTTGCCCCTCTTGGTTGCTGGTTTTGACCTATAAAGCCCTGAATGTCTCGGGACTGCAATATCTCAAGGACTGCCTCTCCCCATACGAACCAACTCAGACCCTGTGATCATCATCTGAGGCCCTCCTTCATGTGCCGCTCCCTGAGAGGTCCAGAGAACAGGAATTTTCTGTGGTGGCTTCCCGCTTGTGGAATGCTCTCCCCAGGGAGGTCCCCCTGGTGCCCTTGTTATATTTCTTTAGGCACCAGGCAAAAGCATTCCCCTTCTCTCTGGCCTTTGGCTAATTAAACAATCTTTGGCATTTCAATGTGTTTGCGTTTTTGATGTTGTTGTAACTATAGTTACAACATTTTTGTGTTTTTATAGTGTAAAGCTGCCCTGTGGTCCTTGAGTGAAGGGCAGTATAGAAATGTAATAAATAAGCATATAAAACTGCAACTGGCAGATCTTTCTATTCACGGTGGAGGGTGGGGCAGAGACAAATGTGTGCAGAGCAAGGGATGCAAATCTTACCACTGTTGTCTGCTTTCTACACACTCACCCACCCCATCCTTCTTCTAGGCAAGCAAGGGGCTGAGTTCACAGTTCAAGGATATAATACAGCTAGGCAAGAAGACTAAAGGCATTCATGAAGCAAGGCAGTGAGGGGTGCATCTTGCAGTGGCTGCTTATTCTGGAGACCACAGATGAGGAGGACCTGCTGGGGTGGGGAGTGTGTGTGTCATTGTGGGTCAACAATAGTTTCTCCAGTTTGTAAATCAGCCCATGGGTCCCAAAAAGTTAGCAGCCCATGATCAGAAAGCTGACTGAGCTTCTCCCCCAGTTCCCGCACTCAAAAGAAGAGTGGCCGTGTGGCTGGGACCATGTTCATGACTCTAGCAGGCTAATCCATTAGGGTGAAGGGGGCACTGCCCCACCAACCTCAGCCAGTCCTCAACCAGCCCTCAGATGCCTGCCTTCTTTCTTATAACCAGTGCGGGGGTGGGGGTGGCTGCTTGAATTCATCAGGGAGGAGGACAGGGGCAAGACTGGTTGGTTGGTTGGTTGGTTGGTTGCATTTATATGCCACCTTTTCCTCCAAGGAACTCAAGGTGGTATACATGGTTTACCTCCTCCCCAGATTAATTCTCATAGGAACCCTGTAAGGTGGGTTTGGCTGAAAGTTGGTGAATGGCCCAAGGCCAACCAATGAGCTTCATGGCTAAGTGGGGATTTGAACCCTGGATCTCCCAGTTCATAGTCCACCACTTCTAACCATAATACCACACTGGCTCTCATTAACACTGAGTAAGTTGACTCTGTCATTTGCCTCCCTGTCTTCTGCCCTACTTGCCATAATGGGCACCAGCAACTGATGCTGGTCTGGCAGTGATGCATCTGCACAGCCCTGACCTCACTCGCACTGCCCCACCACAACCAGGTAAGGAGCAGTGACACCACTGTCCAGAGAGCAACCCTCCATGCACATGACTGCTGATAGAAGTCCTGCGCTCCTTTGCATCTGGTAATCTCAGCACATACACCCCTGCTTTCAGACTGGGAGTTGTTTTCTCATACGCTTTGTGCAGAGTGGATCCATTGACATTAATTGTTGAATTGCATCTGTAAACCATACTGTAATGCAAAGCTGAAATTAATGAAACTAAGTTAATTATGCACATTAACTTCAGTGGGTCTACTTGGAGTAGGACAAGCGCTGGATGCTATCCAAGGGAACTGCAGCAGATGACCCTCTCTTTAGTTTCACTACTATGACAGGTCTATCACAGAAAGCCCATTGAAAATGGGCCTGTTCTTCCCACAGAGGAATTAATTGCTTCTCAGAAGACCTTGTTCCTCTTCTGCAAGAGTATTCTCAGGCTGCCTGATTTTCTGCGTCGTTTATTTTCAGAGCATTGATTGGAGTCTGCAATTGCAGATCAATTGACAATTTCATAAAATGAAATGAATGGCTGTCAACATTTTAATCAGTACAATGTGATGCGTCTTCACTGACCTTCACCCTTTTTCTTTTCAAGCATGAGTCAAATGCATCTTCTTTCAGATGGCATGTCTCCCCCACTACCACAACCCTTTCCTCTCTTCAAGCATGGCTATTTACAGATGAATTTGACTTATGCTTAATTGGCTACACTAGATAGGGAAATAAATAACATGGATGTTTATCATTTCTTTACTGCAAGCTATAATCCCACAGAGAGGAAGGAATCCATAAGACGTTAGGGAATTGATCAGAGATCACAATTAGGAGGCGCTCAAAATCATTGGAGGATGGGGTGAACAGAATTCAGGTCTCATGGTAAATGCATAAGGAAAGAGTTTTCTTTGCAAGTGTCTTCGCCCCTCAGCAGTGTTGAGTGAATTGTCGCTTTTTGAAGCTTCACAGACTGGCACAAGGTGTAGCACTTGTGACAAACAGTCCGTGCAGAACACTTCTTTTTAGGGTTTCAGATAGACAGGCAAACAGCCATGCCTTCCACCACAATGCTCCATTCCAGTTTATGTACACAGTTCGGAGCTAGGTGGACCAATGGTATTCCATGTCCATTGAGCATGCTCAGTCATAACCACTGGGCTGCCCCTTGCTCTGTCATCCTTCGTGTCCTAAGGATTTCGTCGTGTTTCCTCAACATTGATCAAAATATCAAGTGAGTGAAGTGAGAGTAATAAATTAAAATAATGATGATAGCTTTAACATACAAGACGAGTAAATATAAATCAATTCATAAACAGTTCAGCGAGAGTGGAAAACACACTACTTCCTAATAAATCAACCGAACCCAGGAAAAGAAATCAACCAAATTCCTGGGCAAATACAAATGTTTTCCAAAGACCCATCGGTGTTGGCACCATCTGAATCAGGGAGGGCAGGGCACCCCCTCTGAAAACACACTATTCCATATTTGCAAAACCAAAGAGGCATGATCTGTTAGGGCATGAACTTTCAGCCAGGCCAAAGGGGTCAGGAGAGTGAGAGGGACAATTTTTTGCACACAGCATTACCCAGTTTGGGACATTCTGGGAGACGATTATGCTTTTCCAAGTCAGCTGGGAAGAACCCCACTCTGCTCCCGTTGCTGTAGGCATGAATCCCAATGCTATGAATCAGAGTTCTGCCTGGCACCACTGGTCTATTTTCTCATTTCATGTTCTTCCACAGAGAGCAAGGCTCTTTCTCTTTTTGCTTCTTCCAAGGGATTCAGCAAGACACATTGGCTGCATCAGAAGACCCTTGAGGCTGATGTGATATATTAAGCGGAGGTGATTTGGGGGTCAAGTGAGCACCTGTTCAACAGCAGCCTCTGGCTGTCTTAGTAACATGGGAAGAATTTATTTGAATAGCTAGGAACTGGGAGGGGGAAATCTTTGCAGGAGTTTGGTTCCCCCCAGCATGTTAATATGGTTAGGAACAGGCCCCTTCTCCCTTCCTTGGATTCTTCAGACTAAACAATATGGGAGAAAAGAAAAGGGCTCCACTGGATGAAACAAGGCCCCCAGTAGGTTCAATTCTTTGGGGTTCTGTTCTTTTGTTAGTGGCTTCCCTGCAGAAAGTGAAGCTGGTCATGAAGGAGTAGACTGGTACCATGCAGGATTGAATTCTCCCACTTAACAGCTTCAAGGGGAAGAAATAAGGAGAAGGCTAGTAGGAAGAAGGGGAGGTCAGATGCACAAGGCACCCACACACTTCAAGGGCTACTTTTGTGAATACACAACCACTGGGTAGGTAGCTCCAGATCAACCTAACCTGCAGTGATCTCTTCAACTCAACCAATGGTCAGAATCCCCCAAGTCAGCCTAATACGGTTCAGAATTTGGGACTCAGCTGAATCTGGTGCTCAGCCATATTTCTGCCAACGACATGCTGCAAAATATACCTGCAACACACACACACACACTGTCAAAGGCACTGAGCCAACATTATTTGGCCAGTGAACATACTTAGTCTTCATTCAGAAGGGTTTTTTTTTAGAAGGGTCCTCACTTATGGATCCCAACCTCCCACCCCAAAAATATGTTTTGTATTTCTGCAAGTCTTGGGGTTCCCTCAAGCCTGCTGACACTTTCCTCCTGTGTGAGAACAGTGCTATGTTGTGCTGTGCAATGGCACTCCCCCCACCCCACCCCACCGGATAGCAGAAATAGCAGGAATGCACTGGTTCATTTCAAAAACACGATCCAGTAATGCAGAACTCCAAAAATCCAGTTGAGAATTTTGGACATGTGCGTACACAAGCAAACAAAGCAGGTTCTCTCCATAGGAGAGAACATGGGTTGCGGCAGGGCTAACAAGACGACCCAGGGCCTTGGGGGTGGGTCTGATATTTGGCTTTGATTGGTGGTTTTATTGTTGCTGGGGATTTTTGCTTGTTGCAATTTGTTGATTGACAGCCCTTGCTATGTTTAAGCCGAAGGAGCAGTTTGTGCTACCTCTTTGCTGCTCGCTTCGAATCTCCCGCCCACCCTCCGCTTTATTTAGGCCCCTTTGCTTGACCTTGCAGTGCCTGTCTAGGTGGCCGCCTGTATTCAGGGGCCTGGTAGGAATTTTTCCACTTGACTGATTGGCTGGTGTCGGGTGGTTTTTGCTTACCATACTGCAACTAGTCACAACTTGTAAGGTTGCGGTTAGTCATTGGTTCAAATAATTGGTAGAGGGGTACGGATTTTGGCTGGGCCTGACCCTCATGTGATTGCTGCTGCCATATAGAAGTATTCCGTTAAAGGAATCCCGGGCTCCACATGTTTGTCTGTTTATCCCCGCTAGGGGTCAGGACCACGCATGAGCCGCGGGGAGCATCTGGGGAGAGGACAAAGAAGGGCTTGTGGTTCCCTGCCCCGTCCTCTCTCAGGTGGTGCTTACTTACTGACTCCCCTACTAGGCTAGAGGGAGTCAGATCTGTCCCAGGCGGGAGACAGATGGCTGGGGAACCAATGACTAAGCAACCACTCACATTTAATTGATTGTATTTTAATAAAAAAGTTGTGGCCAAATTTTAATGCCAAAAACTTTAACAAAAATTATGGTGTCTGCGTGAGTTATTGGGGGGGTCCTCTTGGTGCCTCGGCACGCAAACACACATTAAGAACTGCCTTCATCCATTCTTGTAACCATTGGGAATGTATTTCCCAGTTCCAGGAATCAAAGGGGTCTCCTCTCAACCATTACAAATTTCAAGAATCCAGGAAACCAAGAGATCTCACAGCATCTCCATTTCTCTCTTTGTATTTCCTTAGCAGAGAATCAGAGAGCCATAAGGGGTAGCTGGACCCATCTGTATGAATGGGAAACCAGTCAATGCAATTTGGTCTGCTGCTGACCTAAAGCAATTAAGTCCACTTTCTACCCATCCAAGTATACTGCCATAAAGCTTTTGGAGGCTGATCAATGGTGACCTTGAAAAGAAGGAAGCAGTGTTACTGGCAGCAGTATGGGCAAAGGAAAAGCAGCTTGCTGAGTCCTTTCCCTGTTTAGCTTGAGCTGAACCCAAAAGGGACCTGAGGTAATGTGGGGAACCTTAGCCCCAGGTGCTGGATGATGGCCCTTCCAGGCTTCTCTAACTGGCCCTTGAGATCTTCTTTAGGTGATGACCCCTGGCCATACTCCCCTGGACCCAGTACATAACCCTTAGTTCTGCTCCAGGCATTCCTTGGGTTTCTACCCCCTTGATTGGAATGTGGAAGTCTGTTCTACATAAGGAGTAAAACTGAGCATTGCCAACTACACACTTGTTCCTTTCTGTAATGTTTGATGACCAATGGCCTTGTCTGTCTATGCTTATTGTTATTTCTCATGTGGGGACATGGGTTTTCCAAGATTCTTGCTGTTCAGACCTTGAGATGCAAGAGGCAATGCCTAGGATCTGAGGGATGGTGCCTTCTAGATCAAGGAATAGGACCCAATGAGATGAGGGTTAGATGCAGTGGAAGAAAACCATGGAGCCACCTGGAATGAACAAAGACATAGGATTCTTATCTCATTATACATGATCAAGCTTTCCTTAGCACCTCGGCCCTTGCTCCCCCCCCCGCAAGACCTATTGCAGTCATTAACAGTCGTTAACAGTCATCAACAGGTTTACCACTCCTATCAGCCCATCACCCATTCCCATTACCCCCACGCTCTGAATATACATAAGGGTCTGGCTACTTCTGTTTCAGTGTATCTGAGGAAGTGTGCATGCACACGAAAGCTCATACCAAAATAAAAACTTAGTTGGTCTTTAAGGTGCTACTGAAGGGATTTTTTATTTTGTTTCGACTCAGACCAACACGGCTACCTACCTGTAACATTTTAAAGGGTTATTATATATTAATAAGCCTGGTTAAAGAGGAACATTTCCACCTGACGCCTAAAGGTGTATAATGAAGGCACCAGCCGAACCTCCCTGGGGATAGCATACTGGACAACAGATCCCATCATCCCTGGTCACTGGTCATGCTGGCTAGGGCTTATGGGAATTGCAGTCCAACATCACTGGATCTTCCGTATACTGTATTTCACTGCATAAGGGCCACATTTCTATGCTGATTTTTCCTTTGCAAAAAAGGGGGGTGCGACTATTACACAGCGAAATATGAAAGTGGTACCATTATGCAAGGAAACAAGTTTTTTTTTTAAATTAACGAACATACTTATGTTTATGTTGCTTATTATTTCTCACTAGTATCTTGTTTTTAGTACAAGATTAGGATGCACGGAATGTACTCATGAACAGGTAAAGATAAAAGGTGAAAAGTCTAATTCAATGCAAATCTTTTCTTTCTGAGAGTTTAGTTGACATTTTTCCTGTCCTAAAAATAAAGTTAACACGTTAGTTGTTATTGATTTGTTGAAATAAAAAAAGCGCTGGAGAAAATTTACTGCGGTATTGCGAAGTATAGACTTACAAAATTTAATCTCATGTGTCTGAAGATTCTGTGCTGCTATCTTTGGTTTTATTACCAGTATCTGACGTGCTGAACTCAGGGCTGCTCACGTCAGATGTGTTGCCTTCAACGCTGCTCTGCCACAGAGTGTCTTCTTCAGATCCATCTAGTATATTAGAAATTTCCATCCTTTCAAAGCTTTTGACAACTGTTTCTAATAGTATAAGGTCCCAATTCTTAATTACCCATGTGCATATCAGATCCAAGGATGGGTGCTTAATATTTCCAGCGAGTGTCAATTAGTGATCACTGGTTACCACTGCTTACCACCCACTCATTGTAGAAACGGCACAAGTGACACATGGTCCTCTTCCCCAGACTTGACTCTTGTCCCGGCGCCCCTGAGAGCCCGGCGGCTGGGTGCCCCGCACCCCTAGTGCCTATGCGTAAGTCAGCCCTGAGGAGGTGTGTCAATGAGTGAATAATAATAATAGTAATAATAATAATACATTTTAATTTATACCCCGCCCTCCCCAATTAAGTTAAAAATTAAAATTGCAGCCTCATATAAAAGGGGAAAAGAAAGGGAAAATGGGGGAGGGAATCAGATTGGCTCCAGGCCAAATGCCAGGCGGAACAACTCTGTCTTACAGGCCCTGTGGAAAGAAATCAGGTCCCGCAGGGCCCTGGTCTCAGGAGACAGCGTTCCACCAGGTTGGGGCCAGTGTTGAGAAGGCCCTGGTTCTAGTAGAGGCTAATCTGATTTCCTTTGGTCTCAGGAGACAGAGCATTCCACCAGGTTGGGGCCAGTGTTGAGAAGGCCCTGGTTCTAGTAGAGGCTAATCTGATTTCCTTCGGTCTCAGGAGACAGAGCGTTCCACCAGGTTGGGGGCCAGTGTTGAGAAGGCCCTGGTTCTAGTGGAGGCTAATCTGATTTCCTTCAGTCTCAGGAGACAGAGTGTTCCACCAGGTCGAGGCCAGTGTTGAGAAGGCCCTGGTTCTAGTAGAGGCTAATCTGATTTCCTTCGGGCCCGGGACCTCTAAGGTATTACTGTTTATGGACCTTAAGGTCCTCCGCGGGGCATACTGGGAGAGACGGTCCCATAAGTACGAGGGTCCTAGGCTGAGTGGTGTGTGCATTGCCTGCAGGCTGTTGGAGAAGGAGGAGGGCACTTTTCTGAGTCCTTCCTGCACTCTGCTACTCTGGTTTGGGCAGCAACAGGACAGAAGCCTCTGATTTGCCCAGGCTCTGACCCTTCATTTTATTGCAGCCATGAAGAGAAGAAGCCCTGAGCTCACTTGCTGCTGCTGATTCCACCTCTGCTCTGCAGGAACCTGTGCTGCCCCCCCACCCCCCAGTACCATCCTCACTTCTCCTTGGCAGCAGTCAAGTGGCAGCCCTGGACTCGTGTGTGTGTGTGTGTGTGTGTGTGTTCCCAGTGCTGGTACTGGGTGGTGGTGGTACTGCATTCTACTGCATTCCGTCAGGGTAGCACTGTGTGTCAGATTCTTTCTTCTGAGTCTAAGGGCTTATCCACTCTTGTCCCTCTGCTTTCCCCCAGGGAAAACGGCTCTTTAGTGCTCAGTCAGAGCAAATGACTATCAGGTTTTCTGTGGATTGCTGCTTGTTCTGATTTAGAGCTTAAGAACAGTTTTTCCCTGGGAAAGGAGTGAGGCATGGGGGAAAACAATTCAGTCCCATGCCTAGAAAGTGAAATTCAAGTGGAAAACTGCTTGGGCCCATGCTTTCTAGGCATGGGACAGGGAGAAGTGTCAAACTCAATGGGGAGGAAGGCGGGACGAAATCAGTTGGCTCTGCTTTCATTGGCTCTGGCTCTGGCTCCACCTACAGTTGTCCTCCCTGCCTTCTGTCCTACTAGTCCCAGTGGACACCAGACACTGCTGGGCTGGAGCCAAAAGCAAAATTATTGGAAATAATTATAGCAAATAATAGCAAAATAGCTCATCAAACAAAGAACAACAAAAATCACCACCACCTCGTGCCCTAAACATTTGACTATGTACTCATTACCGGTAGCAGTTTGAAACATGGCGGGGTCATTTGCCTCTGCTATTTATTTTTCAAGTAATATTATTAAATTGCTGTACAGACCAGAGAAAGAGTGGGTATGTCTTCACCCAGTGCCCATGACCCAAATTGCTTCCCACCATCAAAGCTCAATTCACTGAGGTTTTTGTGTGCATGTATTGTCATGCGTGCATCTTCAACAGCTGTCTGAAATGGACACACCTTAGCTTAACCACTGCTTCTGTTTTGAAATCGGGTGGAAGCTGGTTTGATGGAAAGCACATGAAACAGCAGATTAAACAGCAGAAACAGCCCATTAAAAACTACAGGATACCTATGGGTTGTGACTGACATCATGTGTACTTAGCTTCAAACAATAGGAGCAATAGGAGCCGGCTGGAACCAGAGTAAACATGGGTCCTCTCCTTCGAGACTAAGAAGGAGGCTGAAACCTTGAACTGTCACTTTATACACTTAGATCAGGCAATCCTAGTGGTTAGGAAAAAGTGTGTTTTTCTATACAGTATAAGCTTTTGTAACAACGAGAACAACACTTCTTGTGCCTACCAGACTAAGTCTTAGCAACGAGTAACAAATGAATACGGTTGTGTGTGTGTGTGTGTAAGCCTCAGCAGGATCTTAAAATAAAGAAGCTTTTGCAAAGGATGTGTGCCCCTGTCTCTGGTAAATGCAATTTCACTGCCTTAATGAAATGCTAATTGGTAGGAAAATTCAGAAACCTCTTCAGTACCATTCTAATTAAATTTCCCCCTTCTCCCTCTTCCATGACCCTGAAAGGAAGAAGAAGAAGAAGAAGAAGAAGAAGAAGAAGAAGAAGAAGAAGAAGAAGAAGAAGAAGAAGAAGAAGAAGAAGAAGAAGAAGAAGAAGAAGAACTGTTCTGGAACAAACATGCTATAGGTATGCCCTCTTTTGAGGACAGGAGAAGGGGGGATTGGGCACAGTATGCTTTTTCCTCTCCAGGGGTCCCTGGAAATAGTGTTGTGGTTGGAAGGATTTCCCTTCCCCTCTATGTATAAATATCTGTAATAACATGTAAAAGAAAAATCAACTCAGTGATGGGCCCAGAGCCATCCAGTAGCAATTAAGATACAGGGATGTTAACAGCCATACATAAACAACTATCATTAGAATATCATCATAATCATAAAGAGCGATGTTAAAAGAGGGAACAAAGGATCAGCCAAGCACAGACATTTTGAGGTGCTCACAACATCTTAGCTAAGGCACAGAGAATGTTATGGAGGAATGACATCCAAGTTTTCTTTCTGGGGTTTTAAAATCACTAACCTCTAAAGCATTGGAAGCAAACTGCTTTGCTTCAGACCACCTTGAATCCCTGTCGGTGGACAATGGTCTATTACAGCAAGTGGGGAACTGTCCCACCAAGCTCAGGTGCCCCATGAACCCCAGTTTCCCCCATCTACCTGCCTTCTTATTTCCGACCATTCAAAGGGGAGATGTTTCAGTGTAGCCTTTGTAGAATTCATCAGGGAAGAGGATGAATTAACATACCCTCCAATGAAAATAGGAAAATCCCATTCCATAATAATAAATTTAGTATTTATACCCCACCCATCTGGCTGTGTTGCCCCAGCCACTTTGGGCAGCTTCCAACATATATAAAAACACCATTAAACATTAAGAAAACTTCCCTATACAAAATTGCCTTAAGACGCCTTGGAAGTTGAATAATTCCATACCCTCCAGCATTTCTCCAATGAAAATAGGGACGTCTGAGGAAAAAGCAGGACATTCCAGGATTAAATCAGAAACTGAGGTGGCTGCTCTAAATCAGGGACATCCCTGGAAAATAGGGACACGGAGGGTCTGTGAATACACAACTGGAGTGAATTGGCTGTGTCTGTCATTGGCTGTGGTGCGACCTACCTTTTGCCCCCTTCCTTTCTGCCCTACCAGCCCCAAGTAGTACCAGCCGCCATAGCACTGTGGATTCTGAGGCAGTCTGAAAATCTCCAAGACCTCACATGAGGTTTGAATCTTTGTTGAATGCACAGCCTAAATGCAGAAGGAAGGACATTCAAGTGGCAAGGACTATTAGTATTGCAAGTATCAGGTACACTATACAGTACAGTTGAAGGTTACTTGCTATATTCTGTTTTGAAATAAATAATTTGCGATTGTTTTTACTTGGACCAGGGAACCCTTTGTAATTATAGATCACACATCCTATTCCTCTTGATATTTATTTATTTATTTAGGCAGTAGATCACATATGTAGCTTCATACTATATATTTTTTACTGACAATTGTGACAATTAATCTTATTTAAGAAAACAATAATTTTTGCTTTTCTTTTTTTTGTACCCAATTTTTTTTAAAATAAAAACTCAATAACAAACATTGGGGGTGGGGGTGGAACACAGACCTTGCATTCCTATTTCGCTTATATATCTATATCTTTATGAATGTTTCCCCCCCCCAAAAAAGAGTTAATGTGCATTTCAAGAAACAAGAATAAAAAACCATAGATGATTCCAAAACGTTCCTTATCAAAATTGCTTTATGAATATTAGAGTTCTTAATAAAGCAGTCCTGTTTCTGAAAGGAACTGTGCAGCATTCTGTGATGTTCAGTGTTTGGGTGATGTTGGTGGCTTATGAAGCAAAAGATCTATCAATCTAAATATTGGGCCAGCCCTGCTGAGGTGGAATTTCTGAAAGACTTTGTTTTAAAAAAAAGAAGCTCAACTTTGGGGTTTCCCTAAAAGAAAGCTCAAAAGCTTTGGGGTGTCCTGGATTGTACTTTTTGAACTTTGTTGTTGTTTTGTCATTTTGTCGTGTCCGACTCTTCGTGACCCCATGGACCAGAGCACGCCAGGCACTCCTGTCTTCCACTGCCTCCCGCAGTCTGGTCAGACTCATGTTCGTAGCTTCGAGAACACTGTCCAACCATCTCGTCCTCTGTCGTCCCCTTCTCCTAGTGCCCTCAATCTTTCCCAACATCAGGGTCTTTTCCAAGGATTCTTCTCTTCTCATGAGGTGGCCAAAGTATTGGAGCCCCTTCATGGATCAATGCCTTGTCGTGGCGAAGGGGCTTGAATAACTCAGAGAAGCTATGAGCTATGCCATGCAGGGCCACCCAAGATGGACAGGTCATAGTGGAGAGTTTTGACTAAACGTGATCCACCTGGAGAAGGAACTGGCAAGCCACTCCAGTATCCCTGCCAAGAAAACTCCATGGACAAAGACTTTTTGAACTATGGCACCCCTACCCAGAGTAGGCCCATTGAAATGAATGGGCATGCCTAACTCAAATCCATTAATTAAAAGGGGTGTGCTCTGAGTAGAACTTAGTTGGACTCTGCCTAGAGTGTAAAGAAAGGGCCTGGCTAGTGAGACGGCTCACAGATCCTGGGTGTCTCTGGAAACCAGGACTGTGAGAATCACCTTTTGTAAAAGGTAGCATGTCAGCATTGAGTCATTAAATGTCCCTGCAAATTGCCTTTCCTGCTGAGCATAATTACCTTAATTAAAACCTCACCTCAGTCTCTTGGATTCAAAAATGGCTTACATAATTGCCATGTTTGTTTTTAATGATCTGGTTAGTGGCAGCATCTGAGAGAGTCCTCTGGCCCTTTGTATGTAGATACTCTAAAGTTCCAGGTTAATCAGAATGAGGATGGGGGGGGGAACCACTATTCAAAAGTGCGTTCTCTGGAAACCATTTGCTGGGGCTTCCAGTGAAGATGCAAAGAGAGTCATGATCAGCAGGAGGCAGTAGAAAAGCATGGATGTACAGCCCATAGGACAAATCCACCTGCTCAAGAACATTTTGCTGGTATGGCAACATTTTGCTTTGTGGTAGAGCATCTGCTCTGCATGCAGAAGGTCCCAGGTTTAGTCCCCACCATCTCCCAGTTAGGGCTGGGAGAAACCACTTCCTGAAATTCTGGGGAGCCACTGCTAGTCGGTGTAGACAATGCTGAGCTAGATGGGTCAGTGGTCTGACTTGCAGTGTTGGTTAATGCCCATTGGGACTGGTAGTGCAAGAAGCCCCAGCAGTGGATGGCGCAAGAGCCAATGACGAACAAAGCCAATTAATTCTGGTTTTGTTCCATTTTACCTCCCTGCTGAGTTTTTCAATAGTAATGCTGAGACTAAGGAGGAGAAAGCTAACAGTGAGACTCAGCCTCTGGACTGATTTTAAGTAATAAAGAAAGCAGGTGAGGGGATAGATAAGGGAAAACTGTGCACCATTCACCCTATACCAGCGTCCACTTTGAAGTCCAACTACCACCATCCCTACTATTCACTATGCTGTCTGGGGCTGATGGGAATTGAAGTCCAACAACATATAGAACAGTGTTTGCCAAAATGAGCAATACTGCCCCCAGGGGAGGGGTGCTGGAATTATACAAGGGGGTGGTACCTCTACTTACAAATAACTCTACTTACGAATTTTTCTACTTACAAATGGAGCTCCGTCCGCCATTTTGGATGCAGTTTAGATAGGATTTTTTCTACTTATGAATTTTTAGATAGGGTTGCTTCGACTTACGAATTTTTTCTCCCAATGCATTCCTATGGGATTCGACTTACAATTTTTTTCGACTTACAAATGTGTGTTCAGAATGCATTAAATTCGTAAGTAGAGGTACCACTGTAATAGCCTAAGGTGCAATTTGGGGGCGTTGTATAAAAAAATGGGGGCAGTGGAACCATAAAGAAAGAAGAGAATATTTTTTAAAAAAATTCTTCGTACATGTTTCATCTGTTGTGTAATGATGCTTACTGCCAGATTGGGTGCCATTGCAGGACAGCAACAACACCTCCCCTGGATCAGATGTTGTGCTGGAGGCGAAGGGTTTTCCCAGGCCTGGGCGAACCCTTCTTAGCTTCATCCTGGCCCAGGAAGTAGATTGCCAACAGCCTGCCTATTTGACTGTATCTTCCTGTTTGTTTACTTAAAGAAGGTAAATTGCAATGCTGGTTCTCCTTCATGGACATTACGTGTTGCGTTGGGGCCTAGCAAACTACCCCTGAGTTGCTGGGGTGAGGGCTATGAGTGGCCACTGTTCTGATTGGACCCAGGCTGTTGTGGGGGGGGGGAGCATGTTTCAATTTCAGAGGGACAGCTCAGGGGTATAAAAGGCAGGCACGTGGTTTATTCCTCCTCTTTGGCTGCGTATTTTGGATCACCTCCCTCCCTCCCTATGTTTAGCCCTCTGTGTTGACCTTGCTGTGCCTGTCATGGGGTCGTCTGCTTGGCAGGGGCCCGGTAGGAATTTTCCCATTTGGCTGATTGGCTGATGCTATCTGGTTTTTGCCTACTGCATAGCAAATAGTTCACAACTTGTAAGGTTGGCGGTTAGGCATTGGTTATTTTGTTGGTTGTATGGGGGGGTCTTGTTGACTGTGTTGGCCCCTCAAGTTGATGCTGGTGTGTTGATGAAATTCTGTTCAGGGCTCGATATGCAATGTCCGTAACCCCCGGTCAGGGGCCAGGGCCGCGCGAGAGCCCCTGGGAGCCTGAAGGGAGAGGGGAGGGCTAGCACACCCGGCTCCCTGTCTCTCCCTGTAGGGTTTCCTCTTGCTGACATAAGGTCAGTTCTGTCCTTAGGGGACAGTTGGTGAACCAATGCCTACGCAACCACTCACATATTTTGTATTTTAAGAAAGTTGTGGCCAAATTCATGCCAAAAACCCAAAACAAAAATTCTGTCTGTGGTGTGAATTATTTGAGGGGTGGTTTGGGGATCTCAACACACAAGGGGGGCACTGAATATCCCCCCCCCGAAAAGCGGGTGGTAGGTCAAATAAATTTGGGTACCTGTGATCTAGAGGAAACCACATTTGCAACCCCTTATGCTTTCAGAGTAGGACCATTGGGCAAAAGTCCATGGCCCCACAAATTGAGCAGGGCCCTCAGATGCAGGAGGGCTAGCTTACTGCAGTTGAAAAAAGTGAAGAAAAATGCATTATCTTTTTTAAAAATCCCAACACTTGGTCAGATCATTAAGTTCAAAAAAAATTCCTTAGCATTTTCTTCTGCTGAAGACATCCCACAAGGCAGCAGAGGTTCTGGATCAGTTTTTTCCTCCTCCTAGATAGGCTAGTTCCCAGATTGACAAGCCCCATCTGCCTGTCACTTGACCATTGGACTCACTATTGATCTTGTCTGCTCAATCCGCTGGAGCCTGTCTTTCTTGACAAGGGAAGCCCCTAACCCACTGAGGATTTGAGACCCATCGGCTACCCTCATCTGGTTTTGCTGGCCTGTCAAAGCCATTTCTTGGGTATCACTGTTGTTGCATATCAACAGCTTCTAGGAGCCACAGGTTAGAGTTGAGTGCAGGTTGGGGAGCAAAAGTGTACAAACTATTTCAGAAGGAGATACCCCAGAAGCCCCCAGAAGGAGATATCCCTCCCCTAACTTATGAATGAATGCACAGGAAACTGGCATGGACCAGAAGCCATACCCCGAAAATAAGCCATAGTGATAGGCAGTTGAACCTTGTAGGTTAAACTGTACCATACTTAATAAAAAATAAGACATCCCCTGAAAATAAGCCACTGTGTGTTTTTTTGAGGAAAAATAAATATAAGACAGTATCTCATTTTTGGAGAAACATGGTACTATGGTTAGGATCTCTTACTCACAAGTAGGACCCTGGCAGAGACACATGCCTGACTGGCATGTTCCCTCCCTCCTGGGCGATTGTTCGGGAGTTTCACAAGCTTTCTCCAGCCTGAACATCACAGCGACTGATGCCAACTGACATCAGCACACTTATGGATCCGCAGAGTTTGCACAATTGCATAACAGACCTCAGTAACTCAGTATATGGCTAATCTACGTTTATTTACATATAAATACACATGGAGCACTGCAACATGGCTCCCCCTCTCTCTAGCATCAGAGAGAAAGAGAAAGAACAAAGGGCAATAGTCCCACTTCAGGAAACACAGTAACACAAACATCCTGTTTCCGTCACGTCCGACTCTGTAGACAACAATCCCATGAATGCAAACAAGGGGAATGAATCTCCAACATGTAGCAGTCAAGGAAGATTATTCAATGGCAAGATTGCTGTCCTGGGCAGCTGCTTGGGGGTTTGTGGACTGCCAAAACTGGCACTTTTTATAGATTCCCAGATGCTGACAGAATATTTGACCTAGTTTCTCTCTATCTCCGCCCCATCCCCCAATGCTCCCAACACCTCCATCTGGGCAGTTCAGATATCAAAGCCTCAGCTTGTTCCTGAGACTTTAACAATGACCTTATCAGATATTTAAATAAATTGGTGGTGAGCAAAAGACAGTTGCCTGATTTTATTTTATTTTATTTATTTATTTATTTAAAAACCAACAACCCAGGATCTGTCTTGGCAGAACTGTTGGGCTGGATGACTGCGTGTGTTTTTATTTTATTTTAAATTAAATCTGCTGGTCTCTGGATAATTGAAAATGGCTTCACATTTCTAATCAATGCTCATGTTCCATATTTGAAATGCAGTTTATAAACTGGTGAGTGGACAGGATTTGATCCCGGTGGTAATAATGAGGCATTTTGTAGATTATCAAGTACAAATTGCTACTAGGACCATTTTGCAGTGGGTGGCAGTGTATGTGTGTGGTGTAGAGGGGGGGGGGCAGGGTTGGAGAGACAATCCAAATACTCTGGTTATAATCACTGTATTTGTGCCTTGCATCTCTCCTGACTTCTTTTTGCCCTCTTCCTCCTCCTCTGCCTCTTCCATTATGCAACAGTTTGACCCTGGAATATACGTTGCTCCTCACAAGCATACAGTCCATTTGGGGGAAGAGGAATAAAAGAAAGAAGATTTAAACCTAAGTTGAAAGCTGCCTCTGAGCCTAGAGGCAAACTGCCCACCCCAGGCCACCAACCAGCTGAGTCAAGGAATTAATAATGAAATGTTTCACCATTAAATACCGGAGAGGGAGTGTTGGAGGCCACCAGACAAGGAACAAACAGCATGAACTTTGCTCCCGGCCAGCCTTCCCAAATGACTGAACAGGATATTCTGATTAGCTAAAGGCCAACAGGGGAAACCCTCCTGATGAAGATGTAATGGCAGCACAACGAGACAGCACATGCCTCTTAGTTTTTGGACAACACACAAAGAAATGCCTTTGTGTGCAGCCCATAATGTGTCAGGTCAAGGATGTGAGTGAAAAGTAGATATTGATGAGACTGGAGCCAGCTACATGAGGATAGAACATGGGCAAGAGAGGAAGGCTGGCAGTTTGGACTGACTCAGTCTGACCTCGGTGTTACCCCTCCCCTAAGGCTTTATCCTACAGATATTTAAATGAGGTTGCACTTGTAGATTCCTAATTTTAAAATTGAATTTTAACATTGTATTTAATCTGCATTTTAATTGAATTGTTTCCTTTATGCTTGCTTTGATATTCTTGTTGTTATCCGCCCTGAGCCCGGTCTTGACTGGGAAGGGCGGGGTATAAATAAAATAATAATAATAATAATAATAATAATAATAATAATAATAATTAGTCCAGGCTGTGCTAGTTTTCTACTTGCACAGATTTTCTGTTTATTTGCAAAATTGATAAACTATCATTTAGGGCACAATCCTATGAACCCTGGGAGGATGATACCATGGCCAGAGGATAGGGCTATCCTTTTTTTTTTGAGGAGGTCTTATCTATTTCTAGTTCTGGACTGGATCTGACAGGGACATGTTGGGCCATAATGATATGTTGTGGCTCGATGTTGGTTGCAGATCACATCAGGGTTATTTCAATTAACATTGGGGGAGATCAATGTCAGGATTCTCCAATGGCACTTGGTGATAAGCCTCCATTACACAAGTCGCATTGGTTATAAAGAGAACAGGACTGAAGGATATAAATACCCTGGAAGTTTATGTGTGGTTTGCGCAGGTTGCTGAGTTAGTGATAAATGAATTGATAGCGGAGAAGAGAAGAAATAGGGTAAGGGATTATAATGAAATACGGTCTGCATTTATGGATTTTATCACAAATGAAACAGCAACTAGAATGTTATGTATTTAATATTAAATGTGCATGGGATAAGTTATTACTTGTATTGATACCATTATGATGCTTCAGGTCAGACTTTATGGAATTATTTTATTGATACCTCTGAGATTTATAGAGTAAGAGGTATTAGAAGGGGGAGAAGGGTGGGAAGGATCCTCTTGTGGTTTTTTTTTTTTGCTGGGCTTCAGACTGAATGTATATTTTTGACCTGTGTAAAAGGGAAAGAAGGGGCTTCTTAATATCTTAATACAGTCATACCTCGGTTTGAGAACGCTCCGGTTTGAGTACTTTCGGTTTAAGTACTCCACAGACCCGGAAGTATTTACTTACACATGCGCAGAAGTGCTTTATCGGCACGTCATGCACACACGCTATCACCACTCGGTATAAGTACTTTTCGGGGAGTGAATGGCTCCCCAGAGCCAATTGAGTACTTAAACCGAGGTACCACTGTATGCATGTTTTGCTAAACTGAAATAGAGGGAAAGCTAATGTGTAGATTGGAATTTAACTACCCAACATGTCGTACATTTATATGCAGGGGCAGATCAACCATGAAACTAATGAAGTTTAAGCTTCAGGACCCCCAAACCTGGAGGGGCCCCAGAAGCGACTTTAGTCCACATTGCTTAAAATTTTAGTAGACCCAATATGAGTTGCATGACTCAAATTGATTATTTTATTCATATATATCTCAACAATCCCAAAGTTTGAGAGTCAGTAGCACAGATCTGTGGTGATCTGTTGTGGAACAACCCCATTGAAGAAGATAACAGTGGTTATCCAGAGATCTTTGCTAATTGCAAAGCCCCCCCCCCCAAATAACAGTTAAGCTTCAGGGCCCCAAAAATGTAGGTCTGCTGCTGTTTCTATGAACTGTTGTGATATCATTCTTGGGAGTCCAAACAGATCAAAACATGAACTTAATGAAAAATTCCCATAGCCGCTGACCTGAGGACCTTAGAGAGGAGGACTTAGAGAGGAGGAGGTGATGATGAGGCTCAGACAGCTTCCTTGAGGGGAGGAGAACCATCAGTACCTTATCTGGGGCATTCCAAGCTGGAGGACACCACCCTTGTCACCATCCTCTGACTCAGATGCCCTACCCAGCTCAGGAAAATGAATTGATATTGATTTTTATATATTAGTATCTATGTATTAATGTGACTATTGGGACGCAGGTGGCGCTGTGGGTTAAACCACAGAGCCTAGGCCTTGCTGACCAGAAGGTCGGCAGTTCGAATCCCCGTGACGGGGTGAGCTCCTGTCGCTCTGTCCCAGCTCCTGCCAACCTAGCAGTTTGAAAGCACGTCAAAGTGCAAGTAGATAAATAGGTACTGCTACAGCTGGAAGGTAAATGGCGTTTCCGTGTGCTGCTCTGGTTCACCAGAAGTGTCTTTGTCATGCTGGCCACATGACCCAGAAGCTGTACGCCGGCTCCCTTGGCCAATAACGCGAGATGAGCGCCGCAACCCCAGAAACGGTCACGACTGGACCTAATGGTCAGGGGTCCCTTTACCTTTACCTAGAGTGGGTGGGGTATAAATAAAATCAGCAGCAGCAGCAGCATACCAATGGGGAAGAGATATTCCTCTGAAAGACAATTTCTGCAACCAAAATAAAGTATGCCTTCAAAGTGTTAATTGTATGTATATGTTTACCCAGTGGTTTTTTTCCTGGGGGTATGCAGGGGTACGCATACCCCTAAACATTTTTTCTGGGGGTACGCATACCCCTAAACATTTTGTGAAGATAGGTTTGGCCTCATTGAGGGGCAGTATTTCAATATGAGTAGGAAAATGTGAGTACCCCTAAGCATTTCTTGGGGGGCACTGTTTACCTATACTGAATGCAGGGAATAAAAAAATCATAGAGTTGGGGTCCTTATAAGGCCATCTAGTCTGCCCCTCTGCTCCATGTAGGAAACCCATAGATCACAGAGCATCTCAAATGGATGACTGCCAAGCCTCTGTCTGAATACCTTCATCAAGGTATAGCCCACCACCACTCCAGGTAACTGTTTTTATTACCCAACCTCTCTTGCCATCAAGCAATTTCCCCTAATGTTCAACCTAAATCTACCCTGTGTAACTTAAATTCATTATAGCTAGCCTTTCGCTCTGGGGCAATAGGGTGTCTTAAAGGGAAGCTCCATAGAGAGCACATTGCAATATGACATTTGCATGCTCAGGTCACCCACATCAACCTATTCTTTCTCTCCTTGTATCTTTTCCTATGCACATAGGAAAGTGTGTGTGTGTGACAGTGAAAGGAAAAATGGCAGGAAATGAAATGGTTAAGCAGCCCTTCCCTTAAGCTTCTGAGCCTTCTTTTCATTTTAAACCAAACACACAGGAGATTGATGGATGTGTCCTCCATGCAGTGTCTCATTTGGCCCTTAAATCTCCAATTCTCCCTTTCCATTTCCAGATGGCATCAGGCTATCAGCGGCACCAGTGAAAATGTGGGTGCCAGGAGCTCACACAGTGGAAATAATAAGAGCCCTTTAATGAAGGTTGAGTCAACAAAAACATGCTTTCCTTCCAATGAATAAACACTGTAATTTTCTCCCAGTGATTTCTCCTGTCCCCATAGAGTCCTGTTCTGCTGGAATGTGGTAGATTAACATCCCTGGAGACAGAAGACTTCTGTACATCAGGAAATTATCTGGCTTTGCTCCACCAGACAATCAAATGATAGCTGCAGCCATTCATGTGGAAAAATGGAAAGGCCACAGCCAGCCACATTCTACCACCACCTTTACTAATTTTGCCAACTTCCCCGGGTGCCATTGTTCATTAAACACAGGTGGGCCTGCAACAAAATGGTCTCAACCAGCCAGCCATGCCTTCTTTCAGAATACTCCATTCCATCCCCCTTCCCCATCAATTTCTCACCTTTTCTCCTTCCATCTGCTAGTTAGTATTCCATGGGCTTTGATAAAGTTCAGTCATCATTGGGGGAAGTGTTTCCTAACTTTTCTCCCTAAATATTTTTTTGATACTTCTGCCAGCTTTGGGGGTTCCTTCAAAGCCTGCTAATACCCCCCCCCCCCTTCAGTGCATGGGTGCTGCTATTTTGTGAACAGAATGATCTGGGCTTAGTCGCAGCATGGCACTGATGTATCAGCTATATGTTCATCTTCCTCAGGGGCAGCTCAAGGCATTTCAGCACCGGAGGTAAAATGCCCTGCTGCCGGCCCCCTAATGGGGGCACAAATCCCACAAGGATTCTCTCCCACCAGGTGGGGAGGATCATTTCCAGATTCCTCCCCCCCCCCCGCTCCCATTGGTAGAAGAAGAAGAAGAGTTTGGATTTGATATCCCGCTTTATCACTACCCGAAGGAGTCTCAAAGCGGCTAACATTCTCCTTTCCCTTCCTCCCCCACAACAAACACTCTGTGAGGTGAATGGGGCCGAGAGACTTCAGAGAAGTGGGACTAGCCCAAGGTCACCCAGCAGCTGCATGTGGAGGAGCGGAGACGCGAACCCGGTTCCCCAGATGACGAGTCTACCGCTGTTAACCACTACACCACACTGGTACCAGGGCAAAGGCCCATTACACCATGGGGGGGGAGACCTCAGGAAGCATTTCGCAGAGTTTTCCCACCAGTCCCTCTCTGCCCCTGTATGTCAGGGACACCAAGGGTAACATCACCTAGCATCATGGATAGGCCAGCTCTGATCTCCTTCCTCCTCCTCCTCCTCCTCCTCCTCCTCCTCCTCCTCCTCCTCCTCCTCCTCCACCACCACCACATTATCATCTCTGTACATCTCTCCAGGGTTGCCAATCACATGGAAAGCTTATGCTCACACAGCTGCATGCATGATGTACCCCTACCCCTTTGCACTAGATGTGTCAGCATCAGAGGTACCCCCCCCCTCACACAGAGACATGGAGGAGTTTGGGGAAACAAGGTTATTGGAGAAATTATAATACCTGTATCAAGATGCTGTACTCCACTGACCAAGGGGGTAGAGCAGTAAAGCCACATACCATGGCTAAGTATATCTTGCTGCTGCCATGTGAAGTACTGAATCAAGTGATTCAGCTGTGATCAGTAATAATAATAATAATAATAATAATAATAATAATAATAATAATAATAATATTTAGATACTGACTTTCATCCAAGGACCATAGAGCAGCTTACAACATAAAAGTGCAAAATTACATAATATAGCAACACACACACACACACACACACACCAATTAAAAATTTTATTAGCCAAAGGAGGAAAAGAATGTTTTTGCCTGGGGCCAAAAAACACATAATGAAGGCGCTAGCTGAATCTCCTTGAGAGCGTTCCACAAAGGGGGAACCAATGCAGAAAAGGCCCACTCTCATGTTGCCACCCTCTGGACCTCTCACAGAGGAGGCAAACAAAGAAGGGCTTCAGATCACAGGGACTGGGTTTGTTAATATGCGGAGAGGTAACCCTTGAGGTATTGCAGTCCTGCAATGTTGTCATGCTGGCCACATGACCTGGAAGCTATACGCTGGCTCCCTCGGCCAATAATGCAAGATGAGCACGCAACCCCAGAGTCGGTCACGACTGGACCTAATGGTCAGGGGTCCCTTTACCTTTACCCCAACAGGACGTGGATGGCACTGTGTTCTAAACCACTGAGCCTAGGGCTTGCTGATCGGAAGGTCGGCGGTTCGAATCCCTGCGACGGAGTGAGCTCCCATTGCTTGGTCCCTGCTCCTGCCAACCTAGCAGTTCAAAAGCATGTGCAAGTGCAAGTAGATAAATAGGAACCACTCTGTCGGGAAGGTAAACAGCATTTCCGTGAGCTGCTCTGGTTCGTCAGAAGTGGCTTAGTCATGCTGGCCACATGACCTGGAAACGTCGGCTCCCTTGGCCAGTAAAGCGAGATGAGCACCGCACCCCAGAGTCATTCATGACTGGACTTAACTGTCAGGGGTCCTTTACCTTCTTTTTACCCCAACAGGGATAGGATACACAGGTGGTTTAGATTTGTATTAGGGATGGATGGATAGATTCCATTGTACTCTGTTCTTGTGCTTTTTTCTTCTTCACTGTATTCCATTCTACCTGCCTTCTAATCTAACTTGAAGAAATTTTAAAATACTAATAATGGTTTGTATCCACTGCTAATCCTACCGAGTCATTCCATATCAAGTGATCCAATTTTTAAGGCTCCTGTTTTCCTATTTCCTCTAATATCTTGTACAACCTAACAGCTTTGGAACTGGCACATATGCCGTTTGCTGTGCAAACTTTTCCAAACAGGTAACTTGTTCCCGCCTACTGGCACACATGCAGATGGAATCAATCTTTGAAAGGATACATTGGGCTCATGCACAATGATGAAATACAGTTTCAGTGGACCCTTAGTTCAGTTCTACAGTCACATCCAGGCAATTTTGAAGAGCAGCGATTACAATATCAGGGGTGTTTCTGTTTAGGAAAAACAAAGGTAAGTAAGAAGAGACACAACAGAGGTGCATAAAATTATGCGTTGTATGTAGAAAGTGGACAAGGAGGCATTCCCCCCCCCCGCTCTCTCAAAATAGTAGAACTCAGGACATCCAATGAAGCTGAATGTTGAAAAATTCAGGAAAGACAAAAGAAAATACAGTGGTACCTCGGTTTATGAACACAATTGGTTCCGGAAGTCTGTTCATAAACTGAAGTGAACTTTCCCATTGAAAGTAATGGAAAGTGGAGTAATCTGTTCCAGACGGTCCGCGGAGTACTTAAACGGAAGCGTTCATAAACTGAAGCGAACTTTCCCATTGAAAGTTATGGAAAGTGGATTAATCCGTTCAAGACGGGTCCGCAGAGTTCTCAACCTGAAGCGTACTTAACCCGAAGTATGGGTGTAATTGGTTCCAGAAGTCTGTTCATAAACTGAAGCGTTCATAAACTGAAGCAAACTTCCCCATTGAAAGTAATGGAAATTGAATTAATCCGTTCCAGATGGGTCCGCGGCGTTCGTAAACCAAAAATTCGTAAACCGAGGTGTTCATAAACCGAGGTTCCACTGTACTTATTTACATAGTGCATAGTTAAAACTGTGGAACTTGCTCTCTCAGAAGGCAGTGACACCCCCCAACTTGCAGGGCTTTAAAATAAGTTTGGACAAATTCATGGAGGGTAAATTAGCTATTAGCCACAATGGTTATGTCCTATCTTCCTGTGGATGGAAGCCTGTGACTGAATGCATGTCCTGCTTGTGGGATTGCCATAGGCATGTGGCTGGCTGCTATGGGAGCAGATCCTGGACTAGATGGACCTTTGGCCTGATGCAGCAGGGTGCTTGTGTTCTTCTTTTCTTGCACTGTGATTTCATCAGTTCCCACATGCACTTGTGTACTTCAGTAACATGCAACACAGCGAGTGAAGTGGAAGCTGCAGCAAAGCTGTATATATGCAGCAGTCTGACCAAGAGCAAGCAGACATTTTAGAGTAAAACACACCCAGAAGAACTGTGCATTGCTAGCATATATAAATATCCTGAGCAGTGCTTTTTCTTCTTTTTAAAGAAAAAATTGTGCTGGTGCCCACCATGAAGTTGTTACAGTAAGTGCCAAACATGGAGGGGGGTTTGCCGGTACTGTGTACTCTTGAGTACCCCCAGTTTAAAAGCACTGATCCTGAGTATGTATATATTCACCAAACATTAATAAAAGGGTCTTGGAAAAGTTCTTCCTTCCAGGTAGCAGATGATTATACAAGGATTATACACTCAGGTTGGGGGCAGATTAACGCTGTTGCTAATCCTAGCCAAACCTACTGTGGCAAATATTCACAAGGAAGTTTTAAAAACACTGAAACCAAAGCTTCTCAGAATCTGTTCCAATTCTCTCAAATGCATTTCAGTTTCCACAAAATGCCCGCATTTTTTTCCTGCTGTCTTTTCACTACACTTCCATTTCTAAGATAATTAACTACTGTAAGGCTGCCATATTTTGAAGAGCAAAAAAGAGGACACATTTGCCGACTTCTAGAACAGTATGGTCTACACTGGCTGGCAGCAGCTCTCCAGGGTTGCAGGCAGGGACTCTTTACCCAGGCCCACTTGGAGATGGTGAGGATTTAATCTGGGGCCTTCTGCATTCAGAGCAGATGCTCTGCCACTGAGCCCTAGAACAAACAGAAGATTGCACAAGCAGGGAGAGGTTTAAAGAGGTGGGCAGACCCTGGATGAGGCTCTCACTCAGCATCAGCCAGAGGCCGGGCAGCCACCATATTGCAGGAGGGGGCAGAACACTGGACTTGGAGGGGGGAAAGCGACGCAGTGGGCAGCAGAGCGGGGAGGGCAGGGGGAAGCCCTTGGAGGGACGAGGGAGTCGGGGAAGCGGAGAAAGGGGAGAGAATGGAAGAGGGATCCCAGCAGAAGAAGAGAGAGGGAAGGAAAGGAAGGGGATCCGGAGAAGGAGGAGAGGGGAGTGCTGGGAGGGGGCAGGAAGCAGTAGGCGAAGGACTAAAAAAGCCACACAATGGCGAGAGGCTGGGGTGAGGGCAAGGGAATGAAGCACAAGAAACGGAGAACGAACGAGGGAGGAGCGATCAGGAATCGCAGCAGGAGGAAAACCCGTTGGAAGGGGGGGAGTCAGGGAGCGCGGCAGAGATGCGGGTAAAGGGGGGGAGGGAGAATTAAATCAATAAATCCCAGTTGGGGAAAAAGGAAGGCCTCCCTGAGCTTTGACGGGAGGGCGCCCCCCAAAGTGGGGGGAGGTAATTCTGCGCGGGGGGGGGGGAGGATCGTTAGATGGAAAAAGAGAGGAGGAGAGGGGGCTGCGAAGGAAGCGCACGGCACCGGGGGGAGGGAGCCAGAGGGGGGGGCTGCTACTGATTTTGTTCTGGGGGGGGGCTTCGATCGGGAAGTGCTGCTGCAGTCGGGTGCCGTCTCTTGGTCCCCCTGCCTCCTGCTCTTTCCCTCTCTTCCTCTCACACACGACACTTGCACACTCACACGCACGCACAGAAACACAGCTTTCCAAGGCTCCAAGGCTTGGAGGGTGCTGGTGGGCAGGCGAGCGCTCACACGCTGCTCAACAAAAGAAACCCGGACATTTTGCCACATTTTAAAATTCTGCCTAGACATAAATTTTTAACCCTGAAAAAAGAGGGTGTGTCCGAGAAAATCCGCACCACCACCAATAATCCCCTTAACCACACACCGAAAGTCTTAACAGCACAAAAAAATATTATATTGCCCACAAGCAAAAGGCTATGCTTAAAACATGCAATAAATGCAGAAGCTGAAATTCTTATAATGAATCACCTCTTTAGCCAGTGAGGATTCTCAGCAGCTGGGGTCAAATGAGCTGGATCAGATACCAAGGAGAACTTCCCCATTCCAAATATCTGGCGTGGAGATGGTTGATTCAGATTGGGGCCATAGGGTTGTATTCAGTTATGCAAGTCCTTCTTAGAGCCACTGAAATTAATGAATGTAAATTCATCACATCCATCAATCTCAATGGATCTTATCTCCGTGGAACAACAACAATATTATTAATAATAATAATTTATTATTTATACCCCGCCCATCTGGCTGGGTTTCCCCAGCCACTTTGGGCAGCTTCCAACAAAATATTAAAATACAATAGTCTATTAAACATTAAAAGCTTCCCTAAACAACCACTAAACACAACCACTGAACTACCACTGAATACAATGCAAAGTAAGGGAAAGGGCTTAGAGATCCCCTCCCCTCCATGCTACAGCTCCAAGATTTCTACTCCCTCCATGTAGTGGCAGGAATTTTAAAATACCAGACACCCAATAATGATGACAAATCAATAATGACGGTTGTTTGTCATCAAGGTTGCAGGCTGAAATCCTAAAGATTCTTAACTGGGATGTCTTTGAATAACCACTGTACCATTTCAGACTGTATTTGTGGACATCACCTAATGGAACGGCATACCATATGAATAAGAGCCTGATAGATCAAGCCAGTAGCCCATCTGGTCCAGCATCCTCTTTTCACAGTGGCCAATCAGAAGGCAGTGGGAAACCCACAAGTAGGAATTGAGCACAAGAACACTGTCTCTCATGTGGTTTCCAGCAAGGGGTTTTCAGAAGCATTGCTGCCTCCAAATGGGTGGCTAATAGTCCATCAATAGCTAGCTCTCTCTCTCTCTCTCTCTCTCTCTCTCTCTCTCTCTCTCTCTCTCTCTCTCTCTCTCTCTCTCTCTCCATTAATTGACAGGAATGGAGGCATTTCGGCTCAGCCCTAGGATTAGATTCATTCTACACTCATATCTTCCAACATGACACAGCCCTAATATGGGATGCCATCTTCTGTAACCGCACTCCCGCATGAGTCACCTTACCCATGTGAAATCATGCCCCCCCTCAAAAGTGCTCTTTTTTTTTGCACCATGCGTGGAAAAGTGCAGCTTGAGATTGCAGTAGCCATAAGAAAAAAAACAGGATGTCCCTTTTTTCCAGGGCAGCTGATGGGTATGCAACTTTGCATGCAAAGCAAACCATCAAAACAAATGCCAAGGGGTATTTCACTAGTTTCTTAGTGAAATACCCCCTTTCCCAACTTACCATTCCCATTGTTTCCCTTGCTTGTGATGTCTTGTAAATACATCTCCAACACATTCCCCACCCCGAGGTTTGCTTTGGGCTTGCAATTCTATCCAATTCTCCTTGAGTACCAGCGATGGGGAATTGGATGACTTTATCAGGGAGTAAAATCTTGTAATTATCTGTTCTAACTCTGAGCATTTTAAGCCTGTATTGAAGGGCCTTTGGTGAGGGCAATGGGGAATCCAAAAAGCGCCTGTTATGTCTGGAAGACAGAGATTCCCCCTTAGGCACCATTGAAAGGACTGATCTGAAGCTGGGATGACAGCAAACTCAAATTCCCTTGAAACTAAATATTTCATCTTCATAAAATAAACATAGAGCTTCCACCCATGTAATAGACATAAAAAATGTTTAAACGTGTTAATTATTAAGCCAATATTGATTCATATTGGATGAAGCTCTAAAGAGGGATGAGGGAAAGGGGTGGATTTAAAATTGTCTAATGTATTTAATATCATCCCCACAGTTGCTTTGTATCAATATTCATAAAATTCCAAACCAACAATAATCATTAAAAAAAAATGACAGGATGTATTTATGGTTTTCAGTCAATGAATGCAGAGTCAGTGTGAAGGAATCCGTGAGGAAGTATGGAGATATAAAGGGAAGAAACCTAAGATTCATAATATATGTGAACTAAGATGGAGCCATCCTTTGAAATCTTCTCTTTATTTTGCAGGGCTTCCTCCAATAAAAAAGTGCTTGCACAGGGTACGTGTACACAAACTTTCCCACATGAACCAACCCAGACCCCGTGATCATCATCTGAAGCCCTTATTCATGTGCCCTCTCCACAGGAGGTTCAAAGTGCAGCAATACTAAAGGTAAAGGTAAAGGGACCCCTGACCATTAGGTGTAGTCGCGGACGACTCTGGGGTTGCGGTGCTCATCTCGCTCTATAGGCCGAGGGAACTGGCGTTTGTCCGCAGACAGTTTCCAGGTCATGTGGCCAGCATGACTAAGCCGCTTCTGGAGATCCAGAGCAGCGCACGGAAACGCCGTTTACCTTCCCACTGGAGTGGTACCTATTTATCTACTTGCACTTGACGTGCTTTCGAACTGCTAGGTGGGCAGGAGCAGGGACCAAACAATGGGAGCTCACTCCGTCGCGGGGATTCGAACCGCCGACCTTCTGATCGGCAAGCCCTACAGCGCCACCCGCGTCCCTCTACAATACTAGATCAGGCCTTTTCAGTGGTGGCCCCTGATTTGTGGAATGCTGTCTCCATGGAAGCATGCCTGGCACAATCTATATTCATTTTTAGGATCCAGGCTAATCTTTATCCAGGCTTTTGGCCCTTAATTTTGGCCTCTATTAGTGGGCTGAGATCTGCAAGTCCTCCATTTTATCTGTGTGGCTGTGTTTTTTAGATTGTTCTTAATTGGTTTTAATGTTGCTTGGGTCACTGTGTGAAGAAAGCAACTATGATAATAATAATAATAATAATAATAATAATAATAATAATAATAATAATAATAGGAAATACTTCCAAAAATATACATATTATGGCAAAAATGCATGAAATTTTACATGTGGAACTTGGGACAGTCTGTATGCAAAGCATGGCCTCTCTCTGAGCTTTTTCATTTCCTAGGTGAATCCCGTTCCTAAACAGGATTAAAAAAAGAGCATGGTTGCTCATTAGGTCCCAAAACAGGATTTTCCATGTGTAAGGATGGGGAAGCTATGGAGCCCCAGTTGTATTTCAGTTTCCATCAGCCCCATGTGACATACCGTAGTTAATGGCCAAGAATTATGGGCGCCAGTGTTCAGCATCATCTGGAGAGCCCAGGTTGCCCATCCCTGATCTAATGGAACTGTGGTTCAGCCAGGGCTCCAACTTCTTCTTCTTCTTCTGAAGAGCTGCACTGTCAAGAGTCCCATTATAAAGAGACAACCAATTCTTTTTTAGAGCTTGTGCCTTGCAATGATGCACTAAGCCACGTATGTAATTTCTCCTTAATGTGAGATTGAGCAGTGTACATTAAATGGGATTTGATCATTAAAAACGTATTTGTAGGACTTTTCAGTGTCTCTGTCAGTGATACATAACCCATCAATGGTCATTAAATCGCAGCAAACAAATTGGAAATAATAATCAGCATTTGGTTGTTGGTTAATTTGATTCTGATGTTTGTTAAAATGAAATAATGTTGTTCTTTCTCTCTCTCTTAGAGCTGGAAGGCTCTCTTCACCGCTTGAACTCCCTACTTACATGTTCCTAATACCCTTTAAAACATATTTTTGTTGTTTTTACATAACAAAACATGGACAATAAATGGTTATTCACACATACGGAAGGAAATTTGAATTTACACCAACAAACCTGCTGCCCTGGGTTTGGAGAATGTAGCTGTGAGCAGCCTGAAGAAGTACCACCCACCTTGGAGCTGCCCATAAAAAGCAAGTAGAGTGCGAGTCTAGAGTGAAGTCCGCTGTTTCCAGGAACTTCTCTTGTTGTGAGACATTTGTGGGTGAACTGAGAGTTTGTTTGGACCCGGGGTGAGAAACCAGAGGTGAGAGGGAGTGTCAGAAGGAAAATGAATTGATATTGATTTTTATATATTAGTATCTATGTATTAATGTGACTATTGGGACGCAGGTGGCGCTGTGGGTTAAACCACAGAGCCTAGGGCTTGTCGACTAGAAGGTCGGCAGTTCGAATCCCCGTGACAGGGTGAGCTCCCGTTGCTCGGTCCCAGCTCCTGCCAACCTAGCAGTTTGAAAGCACATCAAAGTGCAAGTAGATAAATAGGTACCGCTACAGCGGGAAGGTAAACAGCGTTTCCGTGTGCTGTTCTGGTTTGCCAGAAGCGGCTTTGTCATGCTGGCCACATGACCTGGAAGCTGTACGCCGGCTCCCTCGGCCAATAATGCAAGATGAGAGCCGCAACCTCAGAGTCAGTCACGACTGGACCTAATGGTCAGGGGTCCCTTTATCTTTATTAATGTGACATTTCTATATGCAACTTTGTTTTTGTAATATGTTGTTTAAGTTGTGTATTGTTGCCTCAGTTTTCCATACACCACTTTACCGGTAGATATATATTTTAATATATTAAAAGGTATAGAAATTAAATAATCAAGTTGAATCTGCAACACATGTAAGTTGGACAGGGACTGGCATGAGAAGGGTCTATCCTAGACTAAACTGGAGATTCTGGGGACTCTACCGCCATGTTACTGTCCTGGAGCCTAGGTTCAGAGGAAACTGCCTTACACCCCCTTAGGTTGCGATGGAGGAGTTGCCAGCATTTTACTCCAAGAGAGTATTGCTTCTTACATAGGCACAGTCCTGGGTTCAAGCAGACACCAGCCATCTTGCATGTTGCCCTGCAGTTTGTCTTGCCCTCCCATGCACATAACTCCTAACATTGAACTAGGCAGCTGTCTACATTGCTTATCTGTTGCATTGCTGCTTACTGACTGAGAAACCTTTCCCCCTAGAGCAGGGGTTCCCAACAAAATTTTCTCGAGGACCCCTCATTGAGCCGCTATTGTGACAAGGACCCCCATTAATTCCTAATCCTAAAATTAAAAAGTGAGAGCCAAATTAAGAGTCTTTTTATAGTTTATATTTATACGTTTTTTACAGTTACAACAGAGTACTCCATCAGTATACATGTTATGTACTGAGCTGAATCCTAGAACAATAGGATTCAGAATCAGCGGGAGCTACCCAATCCAACTCCAGGTGGAAGTGAATCCGCAACCTGATTGGCCTGCTGGAGCAGCCAATCAGGCGGCTGGCAGAAGTGAATCTGCTACCTGATTGGCCTGTAGGAGCAGCCAATCAGGCTGCAGGCAAAAGTCAATCCACAATATAATTGGCCCACAGGTGTAGCCCTGAAGTAGCCAATCACGCAAGGCCCATTGTGTAAATAATGTATATAAGCAGATGGTTTTGGGAAAAGTGCCATTCGTCTTCTCTTCTCCTCCTTGATGACTATGAGCTGAATAAAGAGCATGAAATTCACTCTTGACTCCGAGTATATTTCACTGGCGACGAAGGTGGGATCCTGCTGAGCTGACCGCCACCACGCACTGCACCGCAGCACCGCCACCTGCTGCACCGCTGCATCGCACCGTGCATCCAGGCTTCAGCTCCAGGACCCAAGGAACCCAGAATGGCAACCGACAGCAGCTTCTCGCCATTCAAACCAGCATCAGGAGACTGGGAAGGGTACGCCGCCCGTTTCAACTTCCTCCTGCAAGCGAAAGAAGTCACCAACGATGCCATGAAGAGGGCGACATTCTTCAGCGTCTGTGGAGAGGAGACGTTTGAAATCGCCCGGGCTCTCCTTGCACCTAGAGATGTCGCTACCGTCTCTTACAAAACAATAATGGAACGGCTGAAGGAGCACTTCTCACCACAGCCCTCGGTGGTAGCTTGCCGAAATGCCTTCTACGCAAAACGGCAAGCCCCGGGGAAAACCATAACTGGGTTTGTGACCTCCCTCCGCCAAGCCGCCCGGTTATGCAACTTCTCAGAATTGGAGAACATGCTTCGTGACCGCCTCGTCGGTGGCCTGAGGGACGAGATGTTGCAACGACGCCTCTACGCCAAAAAAGACCTCACGTTCCAGATTGCTCTGGAGGAAGCCCTGGCAACCGAAGCCGCCGAGAGGTCAACGCAAGAGGCACAACCGGCCCCGCCATCCCAACCGAGGGTCTACCACGAAGACCTCACCGACGAATCCGAATCTGACAGGGAGGAAGTACACCGAGTACAGCGGCGCACTCAAGCAGCACACACACCACAGCAGCCTCGACGAGAAGGAGGGAACTGTGCAAGCTGCGGGGAGAACCACGAGAGGAGGACCTGTCGTTTCCGCAACGCAGAGTGCAGGCAGTGCAGAAAATTGGGACACATCGCCCGGGTGTGTCGGGCTCGACTCACCCGTCGACAAGCATCAGATGACCGACCCAGGAGCCCCAGGTCACACGGCACCATGCACCAAGGCAACTCGACGGAGATCACGGACTACCAGGTATTCCAGTTGCCCCATCCCAGCACAGAGAAAATTTATATAGAGGTACAGATAGAGGGAGCCCCATGCCGCATGGAGCTGGACACGGGTTCAACTCTATCCATAATCTCGGCCCGAACATTAAGGGAACTGTGCCCTAATGGGGGTCCCAAACTAAGGCCGGCCCCATTCACCCTCCGGGACTTCCAGAAACGTAAGGTCCCTACTATGGGGGTGGGGACCTTCAGGGTGCAATATCGAGGGCGAAAGCAACAATTGGACTTGCTGGTAGTTAAGGGCCCCTACGTTAGCTTACTGGGACTGGCATGGTTTGGACCTCTGGGGCTAGCCGTTACCGGGGTGAACCGCACTAGCTTACAAGTGGACGTGGACGCCATATGCAAAGAGTTTCCAGGGGTTTTCGATGGGGCATTGGGACGATATACAGGACCCCCCATTGCCCTACAGCTAGACCCCGCTGTACGACCCATCAGGCACAAGGCCCGCCGGGTCCCGTTTGCCCTGAAACCCCGCATAGACGAGGAATTGGACCGGCTCGTGGAGCAAGGAGTGCTGGAGCCGGTGCCCAACGCCCCCTGGGAAACTCCAATTGTCACACCCGTCAAGCCTAACGGTTCGGTCCGCATCTGTGCAGACTACAAATGCACCATAAACAAGGCTCTCACGGCCCATGCATACCCAGTGCCAGTGGTCAGCCATGTCCTCGCCACCCTGGCTGGGTCAAAAATCTTTGGCAAACTGGACTTGGCCCAAGCGTATCAACAGTTGCCTGTGGACGAAGCCACAGCAGAGGCTCAGACGATTGTGACGCACAGAGGGGCATTCAGAGTAAAGCGGCTGCAATTTGGCGTTAGCGTGGCACCAGGCATATTCCAGAATCTAATGGACTCTCTCCTTAAAGGGATTCCTGGTGTCACCCCCTTCTTCGATGATGTACTGATCGCCGGGCCCACACCAGAGGAATTTGAGGACCGCCTCCGCTCCGTCCTGCACCGTTTCCAGACGGCGGGCCTCAAGGTGAAGCGGGAAAAGTGTTTACTGGGAGTGCCGCAGGTGGACTTTCTGGGATTTAAGGTGGACGCAGAAGGGGTCCATCCAACCGGTGACAAGGTACGGGCCATTTGTGAGGCCCCAGCGCCCAAGAGCAAGCCCGAACTTCAGTCATTCTTGGGACTATTGAACTTTTACCATGCCTTCCTTCCCCATAAGGCAGCGGTAGCGGAGCCCCTACACAGACTCCTAGATAAAAGGGCCCTTTGGGTGTGGGGCCAGCGACAAAGGGCCGCATTCCAGGCAGTCAAGGACTTGCTCGTCTCGAACTCGGTCTTAGCACACTTCGACGAGAGGCTGCCAGTGGTGCTGGCATGCGACGCCTCTCCCTATGGCATCGGCGCTGTCCTGGGACACCAACTCCCGGATGGAAGAGAGGTGCCGGTGGCATACTTCTCCCAGACGCTTGCTGCAGCCGAACGAAACTACTCACAGATTGACAAGGAGGGTCTGGCAATCGTGAAGGGCGTAAAAAAAATTCCATGATTTCTTGTACGGGCGGCCCTTTACCATAGTGACTGACCACAAGCCGTTGCTTGGCCTGTTTGCCCCTGAGAAGCAGAACCCCCAAGTGTTGTCTCCACGTGTCCTCAGGTGGTCAGTTTTCCTTGCCGGCTACCAGTATGCACTAATCCACCGCCCTGGGAAGGCGATGGGCCACGCAGACGCCCTCAGCAGGCTACCACTACCAGAAACAGGCCCCGACCCAGCGCCTGCGCAAGAGGTTATGACCCTGGAGCTGCTTCCCGACCGACCCATTCAGGCACAAGAAGTTGCGCACCATTCCACAAAAGATAGGGTCATCTCCCGGGTCCTGGACTGGGTGTGGCGAGGATGGCCCAGCAGCAGCCCCGGGCCAGAATTCGCTGGCTACACAAACCGCAAACATGAACTTTCGGCCCACAAGGGGTGCCTGTTATGGGGAAGCAGGGTTGTTGTTCCCCAGCCCCTCCGCAAAAGGGTCCTCACAGCCCTACACGAGACACACCCAGGGGTAGTGAGGATGAAGGCCCTTGCCAGGAGTTATGTGTGGTGGCCGGGGATTGACAGAGAGATAGAGGCCTGGGTCCAACACTGCCAGACCTGCCAAGAATCCCGCCCGGATCCCCCAAGGGCCCCAGTCCAGCCCTGGGAGTCCGCCCGACATCCATGGTCACGCTTGCACGTGGACTTCGCTGGCCCCTTCCAGGGAAAAACATTCTTCATAGTGGTGGATTCCTACACCAAATGGCTGGAGGTCGCACTGGTACCATCCACTTCTACGGCGGCAGCCATCCGGGTACTACGTAAGCTGTTTGCGACCCACGGGCTCCCTGACACCCTCGTCTCGGACAATGGAACCGCATTCACGTCAGAGGAGTTCCAGACCTTCACAGCGCAGAACGCCATCCGCCACATCCGCTCAGCACCATTCCACCCTGCCACCAATGGCCAAGCGGAGCGCATGGTGCGGACCACCAAGGACAGCCTCCGCCGCATGACACAAGGGGACTGGGAATATCGCCTTGCCGCATTTCTTCTAGCACAGCACAGCACCCCAAGCACAACGACGGGCCGGAGCCCAGCTGAATTACTAATGGGCCGGCGCCTTGCAACTAGACTGGACCGACTTCACCCCGACAGAGCTCAGGATGAGGTAGTGGTGGGGAAAGGCAGGAACCCCCGGACATTTGTGGCCCAGGACCCAGTGTATGCAAAGAATTTTGGGGCAGGCCCAGCATGGGTACCCGCCACAGTCACCAAGGTGACCGGTCCCGTGTCGTACGAGGTACTAACGGAAGGGGGGCAATGTTGGCGCCGCCACTGCGACCAGATACGGCGACGATTCCCAGGAGGAACCCGGGAGGAGAGCGGGACAGAGGGGTCCCAAGGGGACAGCAGGGCAGTGAGGCCTGTAGAGCGAGAGGGGTGGGCAGAAGAAGCAGAAGCAGTAGGCACAGAGGGGCGCCCCGAGGCTGGAAGGACACCGGAACCAGAGCTACAACCTAGTGGTTCAGTGGCGCCAGACCAGACAGCCCTGGCACAGCCAGCGGCCTCGGAACACGAGCCAGAACCAGAACCCCTGACCAAGGAACACCCCAGGCCACAACGCACACGGAGGCGGCCAGCAGACCTTGGGGACTACGAATGCAACTTCCCGGGCAGGACTGGAACTTAGAGGGGAGGGGTGTTATGTACTGAGCTGAATCCTAGAACAATAGGATTCAGAATCAGCGGGAGCTACCCAATCCAACTCCAGGTGGAAGTGAATCCGCAACCTGATTGGCCTGCTGGAGCAGCCAATCAGGCGGCTGGCAGAAGTGAATCTGCTACCTGATTGGCCTGTAGGAGCAGCCAATCAGGCTGCAGGCAAAAGTCAATCCACAATATAATTGGCCCACAGGTGTAGCCCTGAAGTAGCCAATCACGCAAGGCCCATTGTGTAAATAATGTATATAAGCAGATGGTTTTGGGAAAAGTGCCATTCGTCTTCTCTTCTCCTCCTTGATGACTATGAGCTGAATAAAGAGCATGAAATTCACTCTTGACTCCGAGTATATTTCAATACAGTTAGTTTTAATTTTCAGTTCTTAATGAGATGAGTTAAATCTGTCCTTTGAGTCCATTATTTCTGAAATATTAGGTTCCAAACTTGAAACTTTCACTCTGAAATCCGACCGCATGCCGAGCCGATTCCTATATTTGTTTTTCATGAAACACATGGAAGAAAATGCTTGCTTTGTTTACAAACACTACTGTTTTGCAAAGAGGCAGCGCGCGCCAGGGAGGAGGGAGGGGAATGGAGAAGACAGGGTACCTGCGCAGTAGCGCACAAATGAAGCCGCCACGCGCAAAGCATCTTGGGGAGGTGAGCGTTAGTAGAATGTGCGCGCTGCCTCTTTGCAAAACAGTAGTGTTTGTAAAGCGCCACCTAACGGCATACAGCAGAACTACTGCCTCTATCTAATTCTAGTTTTGCACTAGACTCTGCTCATGCAGGAAGCGGCCAAAACAAAAAATCTGTTATCATATGAAATATATTTAATATATTTTTTATTCTAATAGCATCTTGCAGACCCCTCTGCCCTAGAGCACAGGAGAGCAAACTGCAAGCCTGAAACTCTATTCCTGGCCTTTGTTCTTCTACCCAACTCAGGGAGGGGCTTCACACATTTTCTGGCTGACACAGAATCTCTGCTTTGTTAATCACTTATCTCCTTGCCCCCTTTGTTTGCCTACTGACTTAGCCATTATCAGGTTGGCCTGGACCTGGAAAACTGAGCCCAGCTATTAAGGTCTGGCTTCCACTTTAACTCTCCGAGCATTCATTAAATTCTAGCATTTACTAAATCCAGGCAACCCCAAACTCTGGCACCCCAAATCCCATAACATTTTCCACCTAGCCTAGCACTGTCTACTCCAGGAGTGGCAAATTTGTGTCCTTCCAGATACTGCTGGATTCCCATCATTCCTAACCTATGGTCATGATGCCTGCTGGTGCTGTTGGGAGTTGTCATAGAAACAGAGTAAAAGTATATTGCCTTATTCTGAGTTGCTCCATTGGTCCATCAAGCTCATTATGGTCCACAGTGACTGGCAACAGACCTCCAGTTTTCAGATAGGAGTCAATCCAAGTCCAACCTGGAGGTGCCAGGTATTGAACCTGGGACCTTCAGCATCCAAGGTATATGCTCTACTACCTGCTAAACCACAGCCCTTCCCTTAAGAAGAAAGTGCTGATTTAAATAAGAACATAGAAAGCTGCCATCTACTGAGCCAGACAAACTAGCTCAGCATTAGCTATCAGAAGGCTTCCAGTGTTTCACCCTGGGTTTGAGTTGGGATCTTTTGCATGCAAAGCAGATACTCTACCACTGAGCTAGAGCCTTTCCAACAATGCTTGCTGCCCCTGATTTCCCGACTTTGCTCTCTGAACATGCAAACAAGAAGATAGAGCAGCTGGTTGGGATTTTTTTGGGGTGAGGGGTGGGGGCTGATAATGCTTTTCCCAAAAGAGGAGTGAGATGCAGGCAGGTGTTGCCATGACAACCTGCCGGGGTCAGGACCTGCAGGCAAAATGAGGTCCATCAAGTCTCTCCATCTAGCTCTTGAAGTTCTTTCCATGCTCACAGGCCTTGGATGCTTTTGCCTAGCTGGGGTGTGTCCTTGAACTCTGACAATGCCTCTCACTTGTGATGGAGGATACAGGTGTGTGTGTGTGTGTGTGTGTGTGTGTGTGTGTGTACAGACTAGCCTACTGCACAAATATAAGATTGATACTCCTTACTCCACCCACTTTTGCTTCTGCCTCCACCCACCTTTGGGACATGGCCCTTGGAAAGTTTCCCAAAAGGGAATGCACCCCCCAAGCTGAAAGAAACCTGCTATAGCGTACACTTGTGCACTTAGCCCTTGCTCCCATTGTTATTCTCTCTCTCATCTGCTGACCTCTGACGTCAACTGATCGCTTGAAGGTGCAAACACTTTGCTGAATCCCCTGAAGTCTTTCTAAGCTGCCTTTAGAAATGGTTGTAAAGCCTCACTTAGTGTGTGTGTGTTTCATGAGCACTCTCTTTAGCAATCAAAAGGAGAAAGAGTGTGGTTGCTTTTCAGCCCTTCCGCATTGCTCTAGCTAATGGTGCCCTGATGCTGAAGCATTGCACCCCAAATCACACACTTCTTCTTTTCAAAAATAGCCTGATGGTGCCACTTCCCTTAGCAACATTTCATTTTAAGGAAGCACTTTGGAATTTGAATAAGGGAATTATAGACTCCCCCAGCAGGTCTTCAATCTCTTGATGTTTATCCCATCAGCTGAGTCTCAAGCCAGCCTTCATCCTAGGATGTTTGTCTATTAAATTAAGAGCATTTCAGATCAGGAGAAGCCATTTGAACACAGTAAATCACATGGCAACAGGAATCTCTTAACTTTCTTACTGTTACATCACTCACTCTATTATACACTGACACAGTCACTCAGTTAGAAGCCTTTGCCACTTATCTTCTCCCCCAGTCAAATTAAGGTTAGACAGCACTTAACTTTAATTTTATCTTTTAAAAATGATTATCCATTTACACACAAAAGAGTCTATCTGCCTGTGTTATCATGATGCACTACTCATTACTAATGACATTGGTGAAAGCCAGTATGGTGGAGTGGTCAGAGCAAGGGGAGTGAATGTAGTGCTATCCACTGAGTTACAATTCCAATAATCTCTGACCATTGGCCCTCCAACTGTCCCTGTTTTCCAGGGACAGTCCCATATTTACAGAAGCCGTCCAGGTTTCTGATTTTTATGTGGAAACGTACTGGGAGCCAATGTAGGTCTTTCAAGACAGGTGTTATGTGGTCTTGACGCCTGCACCCAGTCACCAGTCTAGCTGCCACATTCTGGATAAGTTGTAGTTTCCGGGTCACCTTCAAAGGTAGCCCCATGTAGAGCGCATTGCAGTAGTCCAAGTGAGAGATAACTAGAGCATGCACCACTCTGACGAGACAGTCTGCAGGCAGGTAGGGTCTCAGCCTTTGTACCAAATGGAGCTGGTAGATAGCCGCCCTGGACACAGAATTGACCTGTGCCTCCATGGACAGTTGTGAGTCCAATATGACTCCCAGGCTGTGCACTTGGTCCTTCAGGGGCACAGTTACCCCATTTAGGACCAGGGAGTCCTCCACATCTGCCTGCCTCCTGTCCCCCACAAACAGTACTTCTGTCTTGTCAGGATTCAACCACAATCTGTTAGCCGCCATCCATCCTCCAACTGCCTCCAGACACTCACACAGGACCTTCACTGCCTTCACTGGTTCTGATTTGAAAGAGAGGTAGAGCTGGATATCATCCGCATACTGATGAACACCCAGCCCAAACCCCCTGATGATCTCCCAGCAGCTGCATGTAGATGTTGAGAAGCATGGGGGAGAGGACAGAACCCTGAGGCACCCCACAAGTGAGAACCCAGGGGTCCGAACACTCATCCCCCCCACCACTTTCTGAACATGGCCCAGAAGGAAGGAGCGGAACCACTGTATAACAGTGCCCCCAGCTCCCAACCCCTTTAGGCGGTCCAGAAGGACGTTATGGTTGATGGTGTCAAAAGCCACTGAGAGATCCAGCAGAACTAGGAAACACCTCTCACCTTTGTCCCTAGCCCGCCAGAGATCATCAACCAGTCATAGGATTCTATGCACTAAGCTGCCTTATACTGAGTCACACTGCTGGTCCATCTATCTTAGCACTACAGTGACTGGTGGTGACTCTCCAGGTTGATAGAGAGGAGTCTCTTTGATTTCTACCCTGAGATGCTAGAGGTTGGACCTGGGGCCTTCTGAATGCAAGGAATATGCTCTACCACTGAACTACTGCTCTTCCTAGAACTGACACAAACTACACATTCCCTGTTGTTGTTTAGTCGTTTAGTCGTGTCCGACTCTTCGTGACCCCATGGACCATAGCACGCCAGGCACTCCTGTCTTGCACTGCCTCCCGCAGTTTGGTCAAACTCATGTTCGTAGCTTCGAGAACACTGTCCAACCATCTTGTCCTCTGTCGTCCCCTTCTCCTAGTGCCCTCAATCTTTCCCAACATCAGGGTCTTTTCCAAGGATTCTTCTCTTCTCATGAGGTGGCCAAAGTATTGGAGCCTCAGCTTCACGATCCGTCCTTCCAGGGAGCACTCAGGGCTGATTTCCTTAAGAATGGATAGGTTTGATCTTCTTGCAGTCCATGGGACTCTCAAGAGTCTCCTCCAGCACCATAATTCAAAAGCATCAATTCTTCGGCGATCAGCCTTCTTTATGGTCCAACTCTCACTTCCATACATCACTACTGGGAAAACCATAGCTTTAACTATACGGACCTTTGTCGGCAAGGTGATGTCTCTGCTTTTTAAGATGCTGTCTAGGTTTGTCATTGCTTTTCTCCCAAGAAGCAGGCGTCTTTTAATTTCGTGACTGCTGTCACCATCTGCAGTGATCAAGGAGCCCAAGAAAGTAAAATCTCTCACTGCCTCTATTTCTTCCCCTTCTATTTGCCAGGAGGTGATGGGACCAGTGGCCATGATCTTGGTTTTTTTGATGTTGAGCTTCAGACCATATTTTGCGCTCTCCTCTTTCACCCTCATTAAAAGGTTCTTTAATTCCTCCTCGCTTTCTGCCATCAAGGTTGTGTCATCTGCATATCTGAGGTTGTTGATATTTCTTCCAGCAATCTTAATTCCGGCTTGGGATTCATCTAGTCCAGCCTTTCGCATGATGAATTCTGCATATAAGTTAAATAAGCAGGGAGACAATATACAACCTTGTCGTACTCCTTTCCCAATTTTGAACCAATCAGTTGTTCCATATCCAGTTCTAACTGTAGCTTCTTGTCCCACATAGAGATTTCTCAGGAGACAGATGAGGTGATCAGGCACTCCCATTTCTTTAAGAACTTGCCATAGTTTGCTGTGGTCGACACAGTCAAAGGCTTTTGCATAGTCAATGAAGCAGAAGTAGACGTTTTTCTGGAACTCTCTAGCTTTCTCCATAATCCAGCGCATGTTTGCTATTTGGTCTCTGGTTCCTCTGCCCTTTCGAAATCCAGCTTGCACTTCTGGGAGTTCTCGGTCCACATACTGCCTAAGCCTGCCTTGTAGAATTTTAAGCATAACCTTGCTAGCGTGTGAAATGAGCGCAATTGTGCGGTAGTTGCAGCATTCTTTGGCACTGCCCTTCTTTGGAATTGGGATGTAGACTGATCTTCACACATTCCCTACTAACTAGATTAATCTGAGAAATCCTTGATCAGCCTTCCCAAACCTGATGCTGTCTGGATATGGTTGAAATCTAATTTTCTTCAGACCCCATGATTGACCATTGCTGGTTGGGTATAAAAACATAAGAAACTTCTGCTGAATCAGGCCAAAGGTTCATCTAGTCCAACATGCTATTCTTGCAGTGGCTGAAGAGTTGCTTGAA